>NW_027437198.1:2478789-2918789 GCF_033239565.1 Halichoeres trimaculatus | reverse complement strand
TCTGTGAACTGTGTGGTCCGGTTGTTGTGGTCCACAAAGTAGATCCGTCCAGACACTGTGCTGCGGACCTCCCAGCCCACAGGAAGCGGCCCCAGGTCCTCACAGCTCACGCTGGCCAGATCCCTGCAGCGTCATAACAGTCAGAGCCAGACTTCAGACCAGAGCGTTGGGCTGCAGTAATAGATGATTCTAGTGATCCAGTGATCAGTAGATGATTGTAATGATCCAGGGATCAGTGGATGATTGTAATGATCCAGTGATCAGTGGATGATTGTAATGATCCAGTGATCAGTGGATGATTGTAATGATCCAGTGATCAGTGGATGATTGTAATGATCCAGTGATCAGTGGATGGTTGTAATATTCCTTGTGAGATGGTTCTGAGAGTTGATTCAATAATTTTTCAATGTTTAATTCATCAAACAGGTTTGACCTGCTGACCCAAACGTCCCTGAAGGAGAAACATGATGCCCATCTATGATTTCTATGCTCTGAGATTAATCTAGCCAAACTGATTCTGACAGTTAGTCTGAACACCCCTGTCATCTCATCTCCTCTACTCTCCTTTGTCTGCAGAGGTCCCTAAAGCCTGGTCTTGTCTTAGCCTAGGGATGTGATCTTACCTGGGTATCCGGGGGTCGTGCCAGGTGCTGACACCGGTCTGTGTGTGGAGGAAGTACACCTGCCCCTGCACAGTGGTTCTCTGCTCTGTTGGTGGAACAGGAAACAGGAGGCTCTGAGGAACATCAGCAGCTGCCTTGCTCTTAAGATGGTGAGATTTATTTCAGTTTTTGTGACTGACCGTATCCTTCTGGAAGGTCAGGCTGTTGGTGCCCATGAGGTCTGTTTTGGGGTGTGTGGCCGTGGCCTCGTGAATCCTGCCCTCTGATTCGCTGAGACTGAAGACGGCTCTCCTGACTGGGCGAGTCAAGCCGGCAGTTACCACCTCCTGCAGCCCCAGTGGGGTCTGAGTAGGGCAGTGGCTCTTCACTGAAGCAACCCTCGAACACAGGCCTGAACACACCAGAGTCCCCCAACAGTCCAATTACTGGTTCATGTTCTATTCGTGCAGGTCTAATGTTGTCTAAGCTGCTGTTCAGCCTCCCTCCATCAGCTGGAGCTGTGGCTCTGGTTACTATCTGCTGCCACAATGTTTCAAAGCTCTACTGTCTGGATGTAAACTGACACAGATATCATGTTGTAGCATGGTGGGGTTCTCAGTATGTTGATCGAGAAATGGAGAAAATGTTTAAGTCTCCACCAGAGACACAAGGATGTTTACCTGCAAGGAGGACTGAAGGCTGCTGGAGCTAGCTCTGCTATCGTTAGCCACACTATGCTGACCACCTGTAGACCCTGTAATTCTGTGTTTAGTCGTATCAGACAAATGGTGTTCAGTTTAAAGGTTTTCTTAAATTTCTCCTTCATTGTATGTGTACTTTTCCTTGTTTTTTTTCTGTTCCTTTATGCGTACTTTTTCTGAGCAGATAGTGGCAACAAATTTCCTGTGAGGAACATAAAAAGATCTTTCTATCTATCTCAAACCAGGAACAAGAAGTGAGGAAGGAGGAAGCTGGTCCAACTGAAACATTACACATTCTGTGAGTTCACCATCATAAATATTACACTATTCTTCAAATTAGGAAGGTTTCAAACATGTGCAAACTGTAGTATTTTTCTGCATGAGGAGGCAGAGAAGGAAGAACCAAGGCTACAGCTGAGCTGCCGTATAGTCACAACTGGGGCAGTTGTGACTAGACGCAGAAAGAAACCAGTACATGATGAAATCTTATCAATCACCAGTCAAAAGGACCACCCTGGGGAAGGTTCAGGATTTTACCTCTCAGACTTTGGAGCTTCAGAGACATGAAAATCAGGAGCAACAGATTTTTGTGTGGAATTGATTCGATGTTGGGTGTGCAAATGCCACTCACCCATCGTTTTCTAACAGTCCTCTGCAGTCCACCACGGGGCCCCCACTGCCGATTCGTTCTCGTGTTTGTAAGCTCACTGAGACCAAGCAGAGGGTCAGAGTAGGCATACGGTGACAGGAAAGTAAGATAATAATCACTCAGTGTTTAACCTTACCTACTACATGTCCCCGCACTGCATCACTGTCCGAAGAGTTCAACTTACACAAATCCAGACGCTGGTCTGAGAGAAACCATCAAAGCAAAGAGTCAGAGTGTGTGAGACTTTGTGAGACTTTGTGAGACGTCATGAGCTGGAGCTCAGAGGACTCCACATCAATGAGACTAACTTACATCCTGTGTCTTTTAGCCTGCTGATAGCGTTGGAAAGAAGTCGTATGCAGCCCAGGAAGCCTGCCCCCTGCCGTTTGTGGATCTTCTTATGGTTCCATATGCTGATGGTGATGGAGTCTGTCTTTCCAATATAACTGGACACACAGAAGGAAGATCCTCATGTCTGTTACATGTTTGATAACTGACACACTGAACCAGCAGAACTCCTAACAGGCTGTCACAAACCACATACTCCTGTACTTACACTGACTGATTTCACTGCATTGGTGCATTCACACTGGCAGCATGGACACAGAAAACAAGAGTGCACTAACCCCGTCCCACTTGACACAGTTAAAAAGCTGAGTGTGGAACACCAGACACTTCCCACCCTGAATGGTTACTTTAAGCCCTGTGTAATTCATGTCAGGGTACCTCCTGTCAGTACACTTAATGTCAGTGCACCTCATGTCAAGTACTTTATGTCATTGAAATTTTTGCAAGATACTTTATGTTAGTGTACTTCACGTCAGCAAACTTCCTGTTAGTGAACTTTATGTCAGTGTACTTCCTGATTCTGTTCTTTATGTCAATGTACTTCATGTCAGCATACTCGATGCTAGATACTACATGTCAGCATTCTTCCTGCGAGTGTACTTTATGTCAAATACGGCTGTCTTTTTTTTTTTTTCAAAAAATCAATTTCGAATGACCTGTAATATGCTTGAATAAGTTTGAACTCTTTGACCCCCTTCAATAAATGCCCACTTTTCTTGAACACCACAACACAACCTCATTGTTTTTATGTCTTAATTAACTTTACAACACATCTAACGAAGGGAGCTTTGATTGCTCTAAAATGAAACTTTTATAAAGTAAAACCGTAATAGTCAAGCCAAACGACCCATCAGATACTTAGATATCCCAGTGAACCTCTTGTGCTTAAGCACGCTTCAGCCCTAAAGCACGTTACAAGGGCCAGTGCGACCGCAACTGTGCCACGCTTGTGCATGATTCACTTCTCTGCTTTGGCACACTTTGGAGAGGTGGGCTTTGGCACCGTTTACTTCATGCACGAGCACAAGCATGCAGACAGTGCGCGTGGTCCATAAAGTATGATCACAGCGAGCCCATCTCTCAACAATCATTCTAAACAAAGCAGGGTTTTTTTTTTTTTTTTTTTTTTTTTTGGGGGGGGGGGGCAAAACAACTTACCGTTAGTCAAAAAGTCCCTAAAAGTTGTAGCAGTGCTCTTTGTGTTGACTCATTGTGCTAACGCTGATGCGATTGCACTTCATGTAAACAGATACACACTTATGCACTTAGAATAGAAAGTGTAAGTGCAGGAGTGAAGAAGTACACAATTTGTGACACAGCGAATGTTTCTATACACGAGAGGAGTGATAAAAAGTTATTCAGGCTATCTTGGGAACTAGTAAAAAGTCCATAGGGCTGGGCGATATATCGAATAAACTCGATATATTGCAGGTTTTTGCACGTGAGATGTATAAAATGACTGTATCACAACCATCGAGTACAAATAGTCACTTTAATGTTTCCTTCGGTGATTCGCTCGTTTTACTTTCTGCTGCTCTGCAGTTGCTCCTCTCACAGCAAGCACCACACTCCCCCTGCCCAACCAGAAAAACTATCCTGGGCAAGTTTTGTACAAGGAGAGGAGAGAGAAAAAAAAAGTCGATAGCATGTCTCAGCAGTTGCGGCTTGTGGGTTCTTGAGGCTTGTCTTCCAAAGTTGAGTTGCTTATTTGGGTTTCCTAAGCTGCCCGTATGATCCCTGCCTGATTTTCCCCCAGCTCTCCACGATAATCGAACGCGGCATTTTCTTGACTTTTACTTTTGCTTTTCTGCACAGCCTTCCCCTCCCCCTCCCGTTCACCATTCAGTCACGGGACTCTGATGTGCACTGCTGGAAACATGATGGCAGAGGAGTTGAGTGTTATTTCACAGCTGATGATACACCATAAGAAGAACTCTGAGCTGCAAAGAAAACAGAGCTCCCTCTGGTGAATCCAATACAAAACAACCAGACCCCAGGCTTACAGACAGAAGTCACTAGCAAGATGAGCGTGCATGACCAACAATATCCAGGTAGCTGGTTTATGGAAATGAAGGTAATATTTAGTCATCTCCAACTTTAATTCATGTCATTTTCAAAGTCTAATATAATATAATAGAATAGAATATAGTATAGGCTGCGCAGTGGGGCAACAGGTAGCGCTGCAGCCTCACAGCAAGAAGGTCACCGGTTCAAATCCCCACCTCGGCCGGTGGGCCTTTTTGTGTGGAGTTTGTAGGTTCTCCCCATGCAAGCGTGGATTCTCTCCGGGCACTCCGACTTCCTCCCACAGTCCAAAAACATGCACATCAGGTTTACTGAACTCTCTAAATTGTCCATAGATGTGAGTGTGTGTGTGAATGCTTGTCTGTTTCTATGTGTCAGCCCTGCGATTGACTGGCGACCAATCCAGGGTGTACCTCGCCTCTTGCCCATGACAGCTGGGATAAGATCCAGCCACCCAGGACAAGCGGTATAGAAAATGAATGAATAATATAATATAATATAATATAATATAATATAATATAATATAATATAATATAATATAATATAATATAATATAATATAATATAATTAGCCATTTGAATTTATCTGAATTAATTATTTAACTTGAACTGAAAATGTGAAACTACACAGTTTGGTTTAAAATAAAAGGTTAGCTTAACCTAACCTTGTTGTGATTTTCCCCATTTAGAATTCATTTTATAAAAATTCAACTGAAGGGTCTGCTTGAATCTTTGTAATGGTGTCATTTTATGCATCAAAGAGCTAAAATAAACAGTTATATAGTGATTTAAAGGAGAATTCAGAATATCGCGATATATTATGTATTGTGGTATAGCCAAAAAATATTGCGATATTGGTTTTTCGTGCATGGATTTTCGTTCCATATCATGCAGCCCTACTACCACCTACAAAAAAGAAGAGATGCACACCTTAATTTCTTCATGTGGACTGGGAACAGGTGCCAGCTGTGGGCTAGGGTTAGGTATTTCTTTGCTAGAAAACATTTAGTAAGAGAAATGCTGACAGTTTGGTGTAGTGCCACTCTGAATAATCTCTTTCAGAGGTCTCCCTGGACCCACTCATCTCAGAGCTAATCTCAAATCTTCCTAAGGGTGAGAGTTTCTCCTTGAGACAACACAGAGCTGAAAGTCTAGTGTTCTGAGGGGAAACCAGCAAAAACAATCATCATAAATCTGAGGACAGTCCAGAGTCTGTCAGCATGTAATTAAAATCATGAGTACAGAAGCTTTACTGATACTTTACAGATATCAGGGTTTTTCATCAATCGATATTGGGAACATAAGATCTATCTCCAATAAGATGGACGAGCTAGCTGTGCTAACCCAGCAACAGAGGGAATACCAGAGGGCAGAGTAGCATCATGCTATTCACAGACATGGCTAACAGAGCTAACATCAGACACCAACGCCACATTGGAAGAGCTTCACCTGCTGTGAGCAGACAGGATCTAGGAGACTGAGATGGAGCATGACTGAAGCTCAGTCCTGGACCCTGTGGAGGTGGAGGCTGGCTGAACTGGAGAATGCCGGACAAGCTGTCATCATCTATTTTCTTATGGACCTTTTTGCACTTTCTATACACTTTCTTACTTTTGTTTTCTTGATTGCTGCTGTGACTTCAATTTTGTTGTACTTGTTACAATGACTATAAAGTTCCATTCTATTCTATTCTATGTCTGTATCCTTTGGTCCTTTTGGCTGCACTGATAGAAAAGCTGAACAGAGACAAGAAATGTCAGAGAGCAGATACAATGTGATAAGGAATAAGGTCTCAGAGTGTCCCTGTCATTAAGGTTTCTACAGTATCATCAGTTTAAATCAAAGGTTCATTCTCAGTCCTCAAACATTTGACCCTCTCAGTATCTTCATGCACATCTGAAGGATGGCAGTATGAAAGGTACCCCTGAAGCCCTGCTGACCTAAGGGATTTAATGATCACTTTTAAACATAGCTGTCAGGCTGCTGGACACTCACAGGTCATAGTGCTGGTTCCATTTGGGGTCCAGTGTGCTCTTCACAGTGTCTGTTGAGTGGCATTGACCCGACCCGTCCACCACCACCTTGGCAAATGGATCAGGCAGGCCTGCAGGCACATGTCAAATCTCAGCATAAATTTTATTTAGTCAAAAAAAAAAATCACAGAAAAAAAGATGAGACTGTCCAGAGACCTGGTGGGAAAGTAAGCAGCAAAAAATCACAGAAACTTTGCCAGTCTGCTAACTGTGCTTACTAAAATACTGAGAGTGTATCTGTGTCAGTGTGAGAGCTCTGGCTGTGAGTGGATCTATGTCAGAGTAAGAGCTCTGACCGTTAGTGGATCTGTGTCAGGGTGAGAGCTCTGTTAGTGAGTGGACCAGTGTCAGGGTGAGAGCTCTTACTTGAAACATGTAGAATATCATAAATTTGACACATTTAAAGATTCTTACGGAAGAAGTCTTTCTTTGCGAGGTTCTTGGCACACAGCACTGAAACAGAAACAAAACAGAATTATCAACATTTATATTTCAGCACATCACATAATCATGTTTCTCTTACATACACTGAAGTTGGACCTGAGTCCAGTGTTAAATCTAATGTGTGTGTCTGTTTTAATGTGTGTGTCTGTGTAAATGTGTCTGCTGAACTCTGTCTAAGTGTGTTCATAATAGGACTGGGTCCCTGATGAACAGAGGTGAACTGTCCCTGAACATGGTCTCAGGTAGGCTTGATGAGCATGTGAACCTGTCCACAGCTGCTCCTAGCTTGGCTTCAGCATTTGCTTGATGAGCATGTGAACCTGTCCACAGCTGCTCCTAGCTTGGCTTCAGCATTTGCTTGATGAGCATGTGAACCTGTCCACAGCTGCTCCTAGCTTGCCTGCAGGGCTAAGGTGTGCCAACTGGGTGCTGCTCCACATGTGTTTGTCATTCTTTGGCTGTGATTCACCTGTGGAGCTAAGCTGCAGGACACCCGCTGCTCTTCCTCATTGTCCTCCTGACCCACACATTCCTCTGTGAGTCCTCAGCATGTCCACAGACAGTGAAACAAGCACACAGTAGGGCTGGAGGATATGGCATTTTATTCATGTCTCAATAGCCATGTCATATGATGCAGCCCCCAGCCCCGGTAATCTACACTCCAGTCAGGTAGGTAGCAGTAATGCACCTTCAACTAGTTGCCTACTGCTTAATAATCCGACAAAAAGGAAGAAGACAAACAAGCTGAAGACAAACGAATACAGTAATGATGCAGCACAGTCCATGGATTATGGAAAAACACTGTAAACATTTTTTATGAATCAATTTTTATTATTTTTATCAATTTGTCGTTGCAGCCCTATGACTTGGCCTTGAAATGTTGCTTTGATGCATACATGTCAACCAGAATGGCAACACTAGATATTGATATTATTATCATTATTGATATAAATCATGCATTTTGATGTATAAACACACTGGACCTAAAATTGTAAAAAAAACTAAATAGATAAACCAGAGTAGGAAAAAGTTGCTTTTTCCATTTTAAAACCACAAACATGTGCAACGATTCATTTCCATAACTTAGAATGCTAATATATGGTGAATTTCAAACACCAAAGTACAAATTTAGCAAATTATACCATTAACTATTTGCATTAAAACAGGAAATTACCAGGCATTTTTGTACAAATACTTACAAAACCACTAGGTGCCAACAAGATTTTAATGGATAATTGAGTCGCCTTGTTGCTTTAACACAAAAGACACAAAACCACACTACGCAGTGGACACAATACAACACACCAACAATGTAATTCTAACACATTCACTAATAGAGGTGTGTGTGTGAGAGAGTGGGTACGACAGGTGATCTGAAGTTTTTTTTTGTGCCTGTTTTGTGTTGGCATGATCACAGCAGACAGTTTGACCAGTGAATAAAAACACGAATGTTCATGAATCAGCATCATCATCATAATTCCAGTGTCTCAATGTATGTTACATCTTACTTTACCAAAGCTGTGCGCAATTCAAGTCGTGATGGCTCAATGGAACTTTATAGAAACTTCCGAAATATCGCTTTTATTTTGTAAAAAGGTGTTATGGAAATAACTGTCTTTGTCAGAAACATTGAAAAAGACCCACACAGTCGACTCCATGTTTTCTGTTTTGAAGCGTAAACATGCTGTGTGTGTGTGCACATTGAGCTGCATTTAGGGTGTGACGGAAATTCACTGTTCCCAGTTTGCTGGTTGTTCTTTCAGCCTTTTGGAGTTTATATTTCTATTGTTTATGTGTAACGTGGAAAAAAATACTGTGGTGTCAATTTAAGTCAGTAACTACCAGAATATGACCAAGTAAACAATTTTTTCTCCTACATAAGGGGAACTTCAATTTTAATAGTTAGGAAGCGTTCTATATTTTCTTTTATGCTGATGGCGCTTGAACACAGCATTCACTGAAGGCCGCTCAGGTCTTATTGTAGGAGCAGAGCACTGCAGCGCTGATAAAAATACAAATGTTATCGGTGCACGTTGCCGTAACATTGGACCCATCAATGCAAAATAATTTTTCCATTATCAGCCCAATAATTATCGGTCTGATAGTTGCCATGCACCCTTAATTTTCGACAGTTCTAACACATTTTGATGCTGGTCATCTGACACACTGAATCAAAACCATCTCCAAATTATCCAGCCATCATTCATCTGACTAACATTTGACTAACTTTTCATCGGTTCCTGAATCCATCTTCATGTTGTCACTGAGTGATGGGAGGAGCGAACTTGTGGACCGTGTTAAAAAATGTACTGCTAAATGATATGCAAAATCAACCCAGTGTTTCCCATTGATTAATGAGACTGTGGCGGCCCACCAGTCTCATTTGGCCCCGCCACAGTCTCATATGGAGAAAAAAATACGATCTGTCGCTGTCAGACCATTACACGGCTGTACTTCTCTACCGCCCGTAAACAAGCGAGAACAAGAGTGCACACGCACTGGTCACGCTCAAAGATGTTGCTCTTTACTTGATACGTTTGGCGCGAACCAGATTCCAGCGACACTGGAGCAGGGCGTCTGACTCTGAGGTACATGCAACTTCTTTTTTGGGCATTAGTGCCCATGCTAACTGCGGCCGTTGACACAGTATCTCACTGCGCTGTCTGCCCCCCTTCTCGGGCGGAGGAGCGGCTGCACTGCGCACATCTCGGCTCCAGAGTTTCAGTGGCAAGAGCGGCCACACTGTTTCATTATCACTGCGCATTCAGGGTCAGTGCAGGCACACAGTACAACAACGACCTGACGCGGCTTATTATTTCATATTCTCCTCTCCTGGGGCCTAAATTTATTACAGCGTGTAAAAGTCCTCTTAAGTTTCACTTACGACGTAAAGGCAAAACATGCATAAGACCAAAATATATACACTCTTTTCAGATCTATCAAACTCTGCGTACACACGGCTGCACGCTATTCCCAATGATAAATCATACCGCGCCCAGAAATGTGTAAATGTGGTGATGTGAGCACGCCTCGTTTCCCGCCTTTAGCACACCCGAACATATGTCATGGTCAATGCAAATCAGTACGTGCAAATTAAGTAGCCATGTGCACTCTGGGGATTTAATAGTGACGTCAGTGTAAGATGGTGAACACAACAGACGGAGAGAGCGTGGAAAAAGCTGAATTTCTCTCAAAGCCAGATACACAGCAATATCAGTCAGAAAATGATCTTGCATTTATTTAGGCAACATTTTGTGATGTAGTGGGCCGGAGCAAATTTAGGAATCTTCATTTATTCAGACAATTTTCAGCAGTCACTGTAGAAAAAAAAACAGAATGAAAATACAACACTCCTAAATCCAAATAAGGGAGCAGAGAGAAGAAGAATCGTAATCTGACCCTTAATCCCAAAAAATATTTCTTTAAGATATTCAAACAATATAAAGGGTTTCCACTTTGTTTCCCTTTCACCTGCTTACATCCTCTCGCTCTCTCATCTCATCGGCTTCAAACACACACCTCTTTAACTCAGGTGAGAGAATAACGGTAGGCTACAGTCTCAGTAGCCTGATAACTGATCACAGATCACAGAAATAGTGTAAATAACCTGTTGTTGAAATGTTGTTCAGTAAATTGTTCAAAATATTGTGAGTGAGTGAGTTTTTGGTTTTGTTTCTGAATCAAATTTAAAATATTTCTGATATGCCTTTGTACGTTCTTATTTATCAGCGTATGTTCATGTCCATGGTCCCAAATTGCACTTACTGGAAGGGCGGTACAACGCGCTTAAAAACGTACACACATTAAAACCGCCAAGGGTCAGAGACTCTCCCACCACAGTCTCCTAAAATCCTGTGGGAAACACTGCAACCATACCGATACAAGCGATAAGAGCTATTTTCATATCGTGTATAAGAAATATATCGATATGATTCAAATATCAGCAGATATCGCCCAGCCCTAACACACAGCAGTGTGTCTGCCTCCACTGTCTGCAGAGGGACCTCCTGACTAGCTTCCTGTGCGGCTCTGAATGTATGACCGAGCCTTTCTCACCTTCTCAGGAAATCCCTCCTGCCAAGGTTGCTGCTGGTGAATGAAGACACACACAGATATGGCTCAGCCGGTCCAGTTCCATTCTGCCACTTAGCTTCTTTTTACTAACCTGTGAGCTGAAGAGGGGGACAGCCAGCAGGGGGAGGCCAAACACTGAGTGGCGTCTGTGCCACACCAGCAGTTCCTCCAGACATTTAATGTCACATCATGTTTTTCATACAATCAACCAGCCCTGGACACCCCGAAGGGTCGCGCTTCAGCTTCCTGCTACCACGTGACACAGAAATGGACTTCATCTACAGCCTGATACAGTGACCTGCACAGCAAGCTGACCTGACCCAACAACACTTCACACAAGGATCCTTTGAGACCAGACTGAGCCACAACCATCACAAACCTTCAACAGACAAGCTCGACTCAGAGCCTCAAGAGTGCTCAATGACATCACTCACATCTCCAGAGGAAACAGGGTCAACCATAGCTGAGGAGTCCAAGGGTGCGTCTCAATGCGTTAACGTCGTGCTTCCTCCATCCTATCTCGTCTGCAGCACTGGAAGTACTTTCCCAGTTGCCATTTTGAAGACTGTCCCAAAGCAATAATTGCGCTCAGAGGAGAGAGGAGAGAGGATGGAGGAGACTGATCGGAGGAGCGATGATAGAGGAAACACGAGAGCTGGCTTTGCGGAAGTCTTTTCACTGACAGACACGCCCACATGTTGAATAAGACTCTGTGATTGGACGCTGCAGTGGCTCAGACTTCGCCACATAAAACTTCAAAAACACAATGGAGTTTAATGAAAGAAAAGACGAACTGAAAACAGGCACAGAGGATCGTTCAGAAACTGATCATAAATCTGGTAATGAAGTGTTTGTTGTGAGTTTAAAGCACAAAACACTGAACACAACCATCTTTAAATCAATATAACAGAGGATTAATACAGAAAACTGACTGATAAATAATATCTACCTTAGACACAATAAACTGAGTTATGTTAATAAGCTTCAGAGAGTTCACGATCAGATGGGCTCTAGATAAAGGTTAAACAATTTATACATAATCTCACAATTACGCATTTTACCGGTAAAGTGATCCATGAGCTTCTAAACAGCACACAGAATAAACAGAGAGCAGGTTTTCTTCATGGTAACGTGTGTGTTTAACTGGTTTAAGGAATAGACAAATCTCTGTTACTGTTTCTGTTTGATCAGAGTTGTTACAGCGCACATGTGCAGACGCACAAACAGCTGTATTTTAGCTGACTGACAGATGATCCAGAGGTGATCAGCTGATGCATTCATCAATGAAAAAAGTTGCCTCGTGTGACGCTCCGGAGGAGAGGATGTCCCATTGCTCTAAAAACGAATCTCCTCCATCCTCTCTCCTCTCTTCATTTCCTCGCGTCTCTCCCATGCATCTCTGGTGGGAGGGACAAAGACACAAGCGAAGGGAGGAAGGATGGAACTTTATTGCTTTAAGACTCACCCCAGGAAGTGACCACGCAAAACCAGAGACCAGAGTACCGCACGGCATACTTCAACTTTAAGAACCGCTTGCAACATGACAAGACCAAGGCTGTGGAGCAAAGGTGGGAGCGCCAGGAACACTTTGCAGCGTACATGATTCCCCACCCCCCACCTTGACACACACATACACACACGCAAACACACGCACGCACTCACACACTCTCTCTGGTCACCTGGTATACCTGGAGCTGGTCTGTGGGCCCTTTCATGACTTCAGTTTTGTCTGACTTCCTGGCAGCAGAACCTGCACGTGTTTTCTCCGTGAACAAATCAACATAATTCCTCTGATCTCCCAGTCATGCACCAGCCTGGATTTTCACAATGAAGCCTATTCAATTCTAAACAAAAGACCCCTTTTCTGTTTCTGAGCCTTTTTTAGCCAACCCATCCAGCCCCAGTCCTCTAACCAGGACCAAGTGCTGAGTGCCACCGGTCTGAGCAGCTCAGGGTACTCTGCTCTTTTAAACAACAACACTCTGGTTTTTTGCTTGATCTGTAATCAGGATGGGACAAGGTTCTGCCCAACACTGTTTCATCTTCCTAGCTGTGTCACCCTGTCTGAGGAGACAGAGACTCCTGAGAGTACCATAGAGCCCAGCTGGGACCTGATAAAGACCCACTGATCCCAGCTGGGTTCCCAAAGGAGACCTATGGGAGGCCTAAAAGAGACCTAAAGCAGACCTAAAGTAGGCCTAGAAGAGGCCTAAAAGAGACCTGATGAAGCCCTAAAGGGACCATAAAGAACCCTTTTTTGACAGAGATTTAGCTAGTTCTTTGTGCTTCCACAGATAAAGCACCATTGCTGGTGCTTGAAACTGGAGCTTAGCAAGCACCAAGTCCTTGTTGGACCAGAGCAGAGCACCGGCTATATCACGGGCTGGGGGCAGTTTACCATGGCCAACAATTGGCGGTGAAAATCAGCCAATTTTAGAAAGAAAGCCCAGTGAGTCATTGGTTGTTTTGCTGGATTTGCTGCAAGTGGGTAAACAGCTACCTTTTTAGCATCTGCTAAAGAGAGCCTGAGACCTAGTCCAGGTTTTATGTTAATGGTTTACTGGAACACTCAGCACTGCTGTTGGCTGTAACCACACCAGAAAACAACTCCTCTACTTTATGTAACTCTGGTACAAATGAGTCCCACAACTCTGAGCAGAAAAACACACGAACACCAGCTGCTGAACTGCCTATCACTGGGGAATGCATTCACATGAGCCTTGTTATTCACAACAGTAACACTATGTCTAACACCAAAAACCTAACATGTCTGTAACAATATGCAGTGATGTGCTGACATTTCACAGTGATGCAATGACATGGCTCTAATTTGGTTACTTGCTGATGAAAAAACCACACCAGTGTTAAGAGATAACCGCATTTGAACCAACTAAGTGTGAGCACTAGCACTGAACCAGCACCTGATTCTTTTGGTGGATGGAGATAAAGGAGACTTAAAGGAGACCTAAGGGTGGCCTATAGGAGCCCTATAGGAGACCTTAGGACGCGGTCAAACTGGCCATTCCAAACGTGCAACTGTACCGTGCTCAAGCACGATTCCCTTCCGTGCTTCGGCACGCTTCGGAAAGGTGGGCTTCGGCACGGTTTACTTCATGCACGAGGACAGCGCGTGCGACCCATTACGTATAATCACCACGAGCGCATCTCTCGACAGTCATTTTAAACAAAGCGGGGGTGTTAGAGGGCTGTGTTGGGCGAAAACAACTTAATATAAGTCCAAAAGTCTCTAAAGTTGTAGCAGTGCTCTCTGTGTCTCATTGTGCTGACTCTGATGAGATTGCGCTTCATGTAAACAGATGCTTCACAATGACGTACGCAGGCTGTGCGCGTGTCTGATACCCTCTAAAGTCTGGTTCATATTGGGGTAGTGTGACCACAGGCCGTACTCTCCAGCTGGGGATCGGTGCTGCAGGGGGGCAAGCGTGCTTAAGCACGGCACGTTTTGGATGGCCAGTGTGACCGCGTCCTTAAAGAGCCCTAAAAGAGATCATAACCTAAAAGTCTTGAGAACAAATCACCTTCTCACTGTTACTCAGCCATTCAGAGATGTGAAGAGCAGAGCTTCTTTCCTGCTGTGAGCAAACGTCTGATTCTCAGTATTTAAGGTTTAAAGCTCAGAAGTCTGCAGCTAAGGACGCGGTCACACTGGCAAACCCTACCGTGCTTAAGCACGCGTCAGCCCTATAGCATGTTTCAAATGGCCAGCGTGACCGCAACCCTGCCATGCTTCAGCACCTTTCACTTCTCTGCTTTGGCACGCTTTGGAGAGGTGGGCTTCAGCAAGGTTTACCTCATGCATGAGCCAAGCACACGGACAGCGCGTGTAATCCATGACGTATGATCACCACGGGCAGACTTCTCAACAATCATTTTAAACCAGGTGAGGGTGTCAGAGGGCCGTGTCTGACCAAAACCATTTACCATAAGTCAAAAAAGTCCCTAAAGTTGAAGCAGTGCTCTCTGTTACTCATATTGTTTTCTGATGAGATTGTGCTTCATGTAAACAGACAATTTATGATGACATGTGTGATACCTGCTTAAGGCCCCGTTTACACGACGTTTCATCTGAAAACGCTGAGATGCAGTGAAAAAAATCTGCGTTTACACGGAAACGCAGAGGGACTGAAAACGCTGTAGTAACATGCCAGGCCTGTAGGTGGTGCTATAACTGTCTTGTCCAAAAGCTGCTTTTGGGAGATCTCTACCGAAGTAGAGTTGAGCTGATCATCTGGTGTATTGGGGAATAATAAGTGCAAAAGTGGAGCAACAGATGCAAATTTTGTTGAAAGACAGTCAGCAGATACAGTAGATTGAGCAGCACAAGCACAACACGGTAGTTGTACTGTTGTATGGGCTCGTGAGAAGTGTGACGTTAGTGTTTCAATGAAAACTCCGGCTTACTGTTTACACGGCAATGGTGTTGGCAGCGTTTCAGAAAAATTCCACTCTGGAGGCCGTTTTCAAAAGTTTGCATTTTAGGTCGGCTGAAACGCCGTTTCCGCGTAAAGACGAGGCTGAAATGAAACAAATTTTTACGTTTCGCCCGAAAACCGTTGTTGTGTACATGGCCCCTAAGTCTGGATCATATTGGAGTAGTGTGACCGCTGACTGCACTCTCCACAGGGGGTATGGCACTGTTGGGAGGGGGGGCAATCGCGCTTGAGCATGCCACGGTTTGGATGGTCAGTGTGACCATGCCCTCACATCTACATGGTTCCTATGAAATAGACCAGGAACTTTATTAGTTGGACTACAGCACAGGTTCAACACACACAGAGACACACAGGCAGACAGACAGACAGACAGACAGACAGACAGACAGACAGGCAGACAGGCAGACAGACAGGCAGACCGACTTGAGTTTGAACTCGGGCCAAAAGTCTGGACACGCCCCTGGTTACAGAGTAGGTGTTTTATTCTATTCTAGAATAAAATAGAACTTTATTTGTCATCGCAACAAGTACAGCGAAATTGCAAACACACTGAATACGGACTGTGGACTTGCCGTGTCAGGCTGTTCTGGATCACTTTGAGAGTCACACGATTCCTGCTGCAGTTCATATACCGATCAATACCCCTAGGCTAGCATACCAAATCTACCCACTCATTGATTTCTATGGAGGCTGTCTTGTGGTGCCCACCCCGGAGCGTTCAGGTCAGTATGAGAGTGAGCCGAGCCGCTGGTCAGCCCAAACAGGGTGAAGCTAAGCAAGTTAGCGGTCCACACAGGCAGAAGAGTGCATGTTAGCTAAGGTTAGCTCGGCGTTAACCACTGATACAGCTCCTGACTGTATAGGGGACATGTTAACAATGACCCAAACCCAGCTGACAGGCTAGAGTAAAGGACATTTTAAAGCGCTACACTCACTGTCCTCTCGGCGGTATGGTTAGCACCGAAGCTAACAGGCTAACAGCGTTTCTGCTGTTTGACACAAAAACCGGATGTTTGGGAATATACAGCTTTACACACTCCAAGGTATGCTAGAGGTCCGTCCACACAAACACTGAACACCTGTGCTGTTAGATACACCACCTAAGCTGCAAATGAAAAATGCACAGACAGCGCACTCGCTTATTACCTGTCAGGCGGATTTTGATGCTAGACCCGGTCCTCCGAGTCCCTGGATTCGACATCACTCCGGGAAAACGTTCCCACCGGGGTCTCCAAGAACACGGCCTCACCACCAGATGAGAGCGCGAGGAGCTTCAGGTGCAAACCATGCGGTCAGTGTTGGTCCCCCTCACAGTTTATAGTGTATTATTTGACCGCAAAGCGCTGCGCTCCACCAAAGCCAAACCAGATCCACTACACAACATTTTCAGGCAGGCTCAGCTCCGTACTGACGTCACGTCCTCCTTTGCGTGCTCGCGTACGGAAAGCGCGGGCTATTCCGTGAAAGCTGATGATGGGGAGTTATTTTCAGCAAGCTGAATCATTAGAATCTGTTCAGTAAAATGTTTCGTTCAAAAGATTCGTTCACCGAATCGTTCAGTACTTATCTGCAGCTCTGCCTGTGAATCAGAATTTAAAAAGCTGAATCATGGTAGAACGGTTAGTTCTGCTCTACTATTGGACTGAGGATTGAAAATGAGCTGAGAATTTAGAGGGATAAAGTTACAGTTTGAAAACTGAATGCAACAATCACATATCCTGACAGTATTGTTATAGTTTCTACCTAGCTAATTAATATTTAGTCTTTAGGATTTCACATTATTTTTCATTTAATCTGATTAAAAATATATTAATACAACACCTAATTGTGGATGTCTTTTATTTTCATAACAAAACCTTCAATATAAAAAACATTTGATGAAAGTTAATCACGTGTAAAGCCCTTTGCACACCAGACATGTATTTTTCGCGCAAACATTTAGCACGTTATCTATTTTTTCTGAACCTACTGTTTTTTAATGCAAGCTTTCAAACCAGCCAGCAATGTTCTTTTGCTGAGCCCAATTGCAGCTACAGGGGCTGCTAAATGAATAGCGCTGCTGTAAACAGAACACAGTCTTTACAGAAAATACGCCTTGATTTATGATCTGCTCCTGATTATGGGCCAAAGCTGAACCGTGAGCAGAATCTATAGAGACATTACACTGGATAGCCCTCAGAATTTGTTGAAGAGCTTTGAAATCATTATATCTGTCAGTGCTGCACATAGAAATGCTCATAGGATCTGAAGAGCGGCGCAAACAATGCTTCCTAGATCAGGCCACAGGGACGCTTTGACTCTAACCCAACATGTGAGAGAACAACAAGACAAACTTAACAAGTTTTGAATGAGTTTGTGATACACAGGCTGGGGGTGTGTAAGCTGTGGCGATTTTAGGGGGTGGCCACTCCTGTTGCCACCCCAGATCCAATAGGTAGTTGGCCAAGTTCGTCAACACAAAAACAAGAGAAACGCTGTCAATCAATGGGCATGGCTGACTGACTGATCTGGAGTCAGTTTGACACTTTGAAGTACCACGGTATGGTTGGACTGAGGCTGCAGAGAGCTGATTTCAGATCAGCGGGGGATGTTCTAGTGACCATGCAGATCTGGGGTCAGTGGAGCCATGAGATGAGCACGCTGCATCTCCGTGTCACCTGCAGCTACGACGAGGCAGGACAGAGAGAGAAGCATTCATTTCAGCGGATGAAAACGGATGAAGACAATTGAAAGGTATGGTATTTAATGTTTAATTTTGTCGTGATTTGTTCTGAATGTGTAGGAAAACTTTATTTAGCAAATTTTATATAAGTAGCAGCAGCTAAAAGATGAGATACTGCACGAAGTTAGCTAGTGTAGCAGCAGCCTGCAAACCAAGTTGGTATTAACGTCAGTAGCTTTTTTGTTGTTGTTAATAGGATAAACTGAAGACCAGGGTTATTTTGCTGATGTGTATGTTCAATATCTTAAGTGGATGTTTTATTTTTCACTAACCAGTGTATGAAATTAAATATGACAGTCATGAAGTTAATCAAAAGGGCTTATGTGCAGTGCTGGGGGGGGGGGGGGGGGGGGGGGGGACGACAATCGGGACACCATACAGTTTAAAATATTGCATTTAAAATCATTCTTAGGTGTTCAACTGCAAATTATTTTTGATTACAGTCACAACTAAAATACTAACTAATCTAGAAGAAAAACATTAAAAACTGTAAATTGATTGGTTTGACATTCTTTACATATTTAACCCTATATAGCCAACTGTATCATGTCTGATACATACTTTTACAATACCTCTATCTACTCAATATGATCAACAAATTACAATAAAAACATCTGGATACAATCAGATAAAAGATAAAAATGTCCTCTTATGGATTATCAGTTGCCAAAAACACCTAATGTATCAAATGAGAGACAACAAATCTATATGTTGAATTTTATTGACATTTTGATAATTTTAGTGTTTTAGCAGAAAGTGAAACAAACATTTCAGCTCCAAAAAATAAGAATTTTCTGGCTATAATCTATGATATTGGCCTTGAAAGGGTTAAGGTTGTTACAGCACTTTATCCAGCACTGTATTTGCTGTGTTTTGAATGCTGTTTAGAGACTTTTTTTCTCTTAGAGATTAAGGCCTTGGCTCATTTTCACAGCTCACATGTTTTAGACAATAGGCAGATCAACTTGCATTCAAATGCCACAAATGTTAGAGACACAATGTGTGTTGAATGTGCTATTAAGAGTAAAAAACATAATTATACCCATTGTTGACACTTCCTTGCTTCTTGAACTGTTTTAACAAAGTCAAAGTTGTTATTTAAAGGGTCCCAGTGCCCCATGAACACCTTTAATTTGTAGACTGATTTAAACTCAATTCGACAATGATCTCTCTTGAAATAGTTATAGCTATACTTAGAAGTGAATTGACTGACTGGTTGATTGAATGATTGATTGGTTGCATGACTGACTGATTGAATTACATTCCCCCAGCGATATTAAGATATGAAGAGAAGCAAAGATATCCAGAGCTTCTTTTTTTTTAAAAAGAAGAGTCACAGTCAGCCACAGCTTCTACCAGCAGGAATGATGATAGGGGTGATGAGCAGTCCGCTCCCCCAATGCAGGATGGTAGGTCAAGTTTGTGTGTGTGTGTGTGTGTGTGTGTGTGTGTGTGTGTGTGTGTGTGTGTGTGTGTGTGTGTGTGTGTGTGTGTGTGCGCGCACGCCTGCCTGTCTGTCTGTCTGTCTGTCATTTTAAACCATCCTTGTATTCCCACAGTTGACCAGCCACACTTAGAGGAGGAGACTGGTCTATCTTGAAGTATTTGTTCTGTGGCCTGCATTGCTGTGTTTTTATTTAACCACAAGGTGGCCCCACAATAGGTAAAGAACACTCAGGTAACAATACAAGTGACAGCTGACTGACTCTTCTACTTGAGTTACTGCCCTTATCTGTCTTTCGCTCCTTACATATATACATGCACACAAACACACACACGCGTATATATCTAAATCTCTCTCTCTCTCTCTCTCTCTCTCTCTCTCTCTCTCTCTCTCTCTCTATATATATATATATATATATATATATATATATATATATATATATATATATATATATATATATATATTTATACATATAAATGTATGTGTGTGTGTGTGTCTGAGAAAGGGTTTTATTCCATGATACCATGGCCACCCCAGACCAACTTTGTGTCCCATCCTTGCCACCCCAGTGAAATTGTCCTGGATACGCCACTGTGTGTAAGGATGCGGTCACACTGGCCCTCCAAAACGTGCCGTTCTTGAGCATGATTGTCCCCCTGTAGCGCTGCTCCCCAGCTGGAGAGTACGGCCGGCGGTCACACTACCCCAATATGAACCAGACTTTAATGGGTATCAGACACGCGCACAGCCTGCCTACGTCATTGTGAAGCATTTGTTTACATGAAGCGCGATCTCATCAGAGTCAGCACAATGAGACACAGAGAGCCCTGCTACAACTTTAGAGACTTTTGGACTTATATTAAGTTGTTTTCGCCCGACACAGCCCTCTGACACCCCCGCTTTGTTTAAAATGACTGTCGAGAGATGCGCTCGCGGTGATCATACGTAATGGATCGCACGCGCTGTCCGCGTGCTTGTGCTTGTGCATGAAGTAAACCAAGCCGAAGCCCACCTCTTCGAAGCGTGCTGAAGCACGGAAGGGAATCGTGCTTGAGCACGGTACAGTTGCGGTCACACTGGCCATTCCAAACGTGCTTTACGGCTGAAGCGTGCTTAGGCACGGCACGATTTGCCTTTGTGACCGCGTCCTAAGTCAAGCACAGTGTAGCCCTGGTTATTCCCCTTAAGAATTGATTTACATCAGACACAAAGAATAAATCTGTTAACTGTCCAGAGTGAAGCAAAGATCAACAGTAATCAAGACGATTCGCCTATTTAAATCTATAGGTGTTAAGATCCCGGGGCCTGTACTACGAAGCTGGAAGAGAGAACCAATTGGTCAGTGGGCGGTCTGTCACACCCGGTGAGCTCTTATCCTGAAACTTAACCTGCTCCGGTGAATTTATATTTCGTTTATGTTTTCATTGAGAACTGATCTGCTGTCTGTCATGTCATGTTTATATTTTCTAGTTGTTTCTAATAATAGGCTATGCAATGCATATCTGGCATTTATTGATGTTGGTGTTGAGATTTTTGCAGGCCATATGGCCAGTTTATTGTCATTAAATCAGCGGTGAATTCAAAGTTGATTTCAAGTTTTCTTCTGTGTCTGTCTGTTGTGTTAGCCTTTTCCTTTCAAATGCTGCCGCCAGTGTTGCCAGAACTCATGAAACAAATAAGCAACCAGGCATTTAAAAACAAGCCCAAAACAAGCAACCTATTCAATGGAGCCCACGCCCCCTAGGTTCTGGGGAGAGAAAAACTGTGGGATAGATTGCCAGTGTACATTCAAATGGACAGATTGATGAACTGTGTGCAGTTTTGGAAACTTGTACTGATGATGCAATTTATTTTTCTTCTCCTGAGCTTCATGATAATGACCACAAGAGGGAGTTAAACCATCTTTTCACATTCTTTACTTAAAGAAAACAAAATCAACATCTTTTCAACTGGTGTTACATAAATACACTTAACTCGAAAACAGAGTGCATCAAGTCACCTGAATTAATATTGCAAAGAAATTTTTCTTGTTTTCCCTTTAACAAAGTTCTGAAAGCATCCAAACCTTCAGTGCAGCTCAAACTGTAACTGAACACATGAGGAACAAAGAGCTTTATGTTATTGGCAGCACAACAGTAAGTAAA
The DNA here is from genome assembly GCF_033239565.1 of Halichoeres trimaculatus. Classification (NCBI taxonomy): domain Eukaryota; kingdom Metazoa; phylum Chordata; class Actinopteri; order Labriformes; family Labridae; genus Halichoeres; species Halichoeres trimaculatus. The sequence goes on along the minus strand of NW_027437198.1, from coordinate 2,897,150 downwards.
AAAAAAATCACATATTTCTCTTGCCACTGTCTGAACTGAATAGACTGCATGAAACAAAGTCTGTGCATACATATTTATAAGTTGTATTTTATTTCCAACTCTGGTAAAATAGTTTTATTTTTACCAAAATATTGATACTAAGGTTTGAAATATTGATATTGTATCGGGAGTCAAAATATCACGATATATTGCGGTACCAATACTTTTTCACACCTCTAACACTAACCTTATGCCGTGGCCACACCAAACGCGAACACGCAAATTTACTCGCGCGAATGGCCTGTCACGCGCAGCGTGAACGCCCGAGTCTTGCCGCTGGACTTTTTTGACAAGCTGAGGCGCGAACACGCGAATGCACGGTACTGCGCATGCGGAGTAGAGAGCTCATTCATTTAAAGACCGAAAGTCCAAAAGAGCAGCTGAAAAACAATGAGCTGTGGTTTCCAAAGCATGACAGGAGAGTGTGTGAAAGCTTTGGAGATCACAATCAATGCCTGCTGCCTCTCCCTGGTAATCTACCAGCCCTGCCTGGCTGTTCCCTGCGATCTCATCCTCGATCCCCCGAACCTCCGACACCCCGTACCCCCGACCACCCGAACCCCCGACCCATGTTCCCGGAGGTCTCCCTGGGGATAATGAAGGGGTGGAGGAAAGAGAGGAGCACAGAGAACTTCCATCTTTTCCCTCGCTCTGCCCCTGCCCTACTCTTTCCTCCTCTCTATCAGGCTTAAAACTCCGCTGAGGAAAACACAGTCGGACTCAGTGATAGCCCATGCAGGCAGATCCAGCTGGGAACGAATGTTTTCAGAACTTACATTCAAAACCTGTTTCCTCAGAGACTTTCAACCAAGCCTGCTCCTGTTTTTCCGGTCTCTGTAGAGTACACACGTCGTATCATATAACTCTGGATGATGACACACCGCACAGATTGTTTTCTCCTCCATCCTCCGGCGGAGTTGGAGCCGGAGCAGGCGGCAGTTGCCCCCCAACGTCGTCAAAACAATGACGTCGTGGGGGAATATTTTGAACTCGAGCGAATTCGCGTCTACCGCCCAAACGCGTGAACGCTCCAAACGCGCCGCGCCAAACATGCAAATCGCGCCGCCCGAGGCGAATCGGCGGCTTAACGCGTCTTTGCATTGACTTTGTATGTAATCGCGCCGCAAATTCGCGTTTGGTGTGGCCGCACCATTATATTTCAAGTTGCTCAGGTAGTAAAGTGCAAATTAAATGTATTAAAAAATAAGAATAAAAAAATTGTCCAAACTGGAGTTATGACATATATAATAAATAATGGAAATATCTTTCTTTCAGCATGTTTCAGCTCCATATCAAGACATTACTGATGGCCCACATACAAAATAATAAATAATATAACCATACAAAAAAAAAAACGTGTTGGAAATATTTTAACCATCCACTTGTTTAGCTTGGGGGGGGGGGTCAATCAAAGTCAAATATTAAAATGGCATAGAAGCTTACGACTCCATGGGATGGGTACAGAGTAGACAGTTTCCTGCTTGTGTAGAGGCCAGGGCTTGTGCTGTAGACAGAAGAGGAAAGATAATCAAATGAGAAAAAAAACAACAAACAGAAACACTTCTTTTCTTAGCATTATAACCTGACTTTCATTAAGAAAAAAGAAAAAAAGGTACAGTAACAGTGCTTACCTTAATATTCATCTTCACTGTCTTCATCTGCATCCGTTCTCTCTGATGCTCCGCTCATGTACATGCAACAGTTGAAGCGCTGAATCATCTCTTTGGTTGACACTAGTGCTGCACGATTTGGGGAAAAGGTGCGATTTGCGATTAGGTGGACAATATTGTGAATGCGATTGTGCTTGCGATTTAATACAAAAAGTTGTGTCATGATGAGTCTCCAGACTTGCTTGGTTATCATGGAGATAAATCTGAATTGCATGTGCTGACATTGCGATTGCGATAATCATGCAGCCCTAGTCGACACAAAGTCTTTGCAACATATGCCATTTTTTCTCAGTCCATATTTAATGTGCAGTATGTTGCTGAGGGTCTCCTGTCCCATTCTGTTTCTGAGATTTGACTTCACCAGGCTCATTTGTGAGAAAACTCTTTCCACGTCTGCATTGCTCAGAGGCATTGCCAGCAATGAGAGACAAAAGAGGGCAAGTTCTTTGAAAGCGCTGTCTCCACTGCTGTCCTTATAGTTCAACACTTCCACAGAGTGGAACACTGGGGTCTGTCATGCCAATGACAAGCAGTTGGTCATCTGATGTGGGGATCATTCCAGGTCTCACCACTCTGGAGATGAGGGAGCGAGAGAAAATCAGCAGACATTCCAACATTTTGAATGGATTCCCCCTGTCCTGCTGGAATAGCTTGTTGATCCTGCTAAATTCTTGTAGAAAGGGCATTATAGGGGACTTCTAGGTCACCGAAAGGATGGCAGCATAGAAATGGGTCTCTGACAATCGTGAAATTAATCAGCCCCGAAAGGCAAAATAGATTGAGAATTTTATTGTGAAACAAGATAATTTAGACGGGGTCGAGAATGGCGTCTAAAATTAAATGCAAAAAAACTTGGACAAACTACCGACAAAGACAGCGAGGAGCAGCGACACGTGGGGGCTAAAGTTAGCCTAGCCAAGGCAAGCAAGACAAGTGCTGACAGCAAAGGGATGAATGAGGGAGACGGGTCCATAAACTTGTCTCTGATTCTAAGAGAGATACAGGAATTTAGACACGACAACAAAAAACAACTGGATGAGATAATGGGAGAAATTGCGAAAACCAATTCGAGATTAGAGGAAGCCGAGGTGAGGATTGTGGAAAGCGAGGAACGGTTACAGAGCACGGAGGAGGTAGTAGCAGAAATGCTAAAAATACAAGAACAGCTCCAGAGAAAGTTAACGGACCAGGAGGGACGGTCCAGGAGGGACAACCTGAGAATATACGGTGTTCCAAAGGGAGCTGAAGGCAAGTCCGGGCTCATTATCCCGTTCATAGAGAAGCTGCTGAAGGAGAACCTAGACATCCCCGCCACCAAGGAGCTCTAGATAGAGAGAGCCCATCACGCTGTGGCGCCCCGTCCCCCTGCCGGGGCTCAGCCACGGTCAATACTGGTCCGATTCCTCAGCTTTAGAGTGAAGGAAGATGTGATTAAACTGGTGTGGCAGAAGAAAGGATTCACCTGGGAAAACTGCAAAATTAATCTTGACCATGACTACGCACCCGAAATCCTTATGAGACGGAAGGAATACGCGGAAACACAGAGGGTCCTGAAGGAAAGCAACATCAGGTTTCAGACCCTGTACCCAGCGCGTTTGAGAGTTTTCTTGAAGGACAGGACAAGGACCTACGAGACAGCGGAGGAGGCGACATCGGACCTGGCAGGACGAGGAATACCTTTAAAAGTAATCAAATATCCGGGATCGCTCCTCGAGAAAGCACAGCGGTGGCTGAGGCAACCGGCGCGGGCGGGACGCACACCCCAGGCCAGCAGAGTACCGGTCTACAAGGCAAAGCTGCAGGTTTTCAGACGGGATCAGACGGAGAATAAAGACTGAAAAAAGAACTGCAGGTGGCGGTTTCAAATGGAGGGTTTGATCCAGGTTAAGATCGCCTCGCTTGAGAAACGAACTCAGGACAGACGTCAACTGAAATAGAACCTGATTGTCGAGACACTGGTGGGATTTTTTGTTAGTTTTTTTTCCTCTTTTTTTCTTCTTTTACGGCGGTAGAGGGCCCTCCTACCCGGTGTGTTTAGGAGGTTGTCCCTCGAAGATAGAGAAAGCCAGTGAAAAGATTTTACTGTTTGAAGTCCCAAAAAACTTTGAAATGTTATATATTGAAAATGTTCCTTATGTTCATGTTATGATGTGTTTGTGGTTTGAAGTTCAGGGAGTGTTTATTGTTAGTCTAGAGGGGAGGAGAGAATATACTGCTTTAGTAATAAAAAAATGCAGAATTGAACAAATGAAAATAATTTCCTTCAATGTTAATGGGGTCTTAAACCCCATTAAGCGAAGCAAGATTCTGTCAAAACTGAAAAAAAAGAGAAGGCACAGATAGCTTTGCTCCAAGAAACACATATGAATGAGGTTGAACATGGAAAATTAAAACAGATGGGCTTTAGTCATGTGTTTTCTTCCTCACATAGTTCCAGTCACAGGAGAGGAGTAGCCACTCTCATATCCAAAAATCTAAATTATGAACATGTATCAGAGACTGAAAATGAGGGGGGAAGGTTTGTAAAGACATCAGGACGTATAGATGGGATGGAAATAACATTATTGAACGTTTATGCTCCACCAGGGAGTGATTGGCTATTTTACAGACATATATTTGACATGATGGCTGAATCCCAGGGGTTAGTGATATGTGGGGGAGATTTCAACATCAGATTGAACCCTACACTTGACTCATCAAAAACCACCAACCAAGACAGACCTCTGATCTGGAAAATTAAAGCTTTAATGAATGAGTTGGGTATCATTGATATTTGGAGGGACCTACATCCAAATGTTCGAGATTATACACACTATTCTTTTCCACATTCAGTTTATTCAAGGATTAACTATTTTTTTATATTAAGTATGGATAGGTTAAAAATAAGTGACTGCAGCATTGCCACAATCGACTTGTCTGACCACAGCCCATTATTTTTGTCTGTTAATATTAAGAAGAAAATTCGAAGAACAACATGGAAGCTCAATTCAAATATTCTCAATGACCCCAAAATAGTGGAGAAATTACAAAAGGACATTAAAGACTATCTAGAGGTGAATGATGACGGAGAAATATCTCCAGCAATTCTATGGGATACATTGAAAGCTGTAATGAGAGGGAAAATTATTTCTATCGCTGCATATACACAAAAACTTAAACGACAAAGATTAGCAGAATAGATACAGTCGGCCTACAGAGGAACGCCCACAAAACGTCATATCCGGTTTGCACCGAGGGGGAAAACAAACCGTCTTCCACCATGCCGAAAAGTTGCTGTGTACCCTTTTGCACATCAAATAAGATAAAAAATCAGAGTCTCAAGTTTTACATAATACCGAACAGAAGCACTGAGCCGAGGAGAAGAACGCGGTGGCTTCAAGCGATCCGGCGGGAGGATAAGTTTGGTCGCCTGTGGGATCCAAAATCCAAACATGTGTACGTCTGTAGTCAGCACTTCATTACAGGCATGACAACGTTGCTTTCACAGAATTACAGTGATATGTTTTTCGTAGTTAACTTGAACATTAACGTGAATATTTAATGAACAGTTTTAAGAGAAATTTGCTTATATATTGCTTATATATTGCTATACCACGCATGCTACCATACTACGTCACAAAAGCTAAGCGAGAATTCAGCAAAATACAGCTGTGCTATTAACATTGGTGATAGCTTACCAGGTTTACACAGTAAAAAGGTTTATTTCGTTAGCTTTACTCCTATATTTTGTAATTTTGCAGTTTGATTTTCCCCTTCTCATTTCGTTTGTGAAGTTTTACTGTAGGCTTAAAAACCGAGGACACCGCCCACCCGGACTACATTCCCTCACTGTTCCCAAATAGAAAGGCAAATTCTCCAGATAAAGTATTGAAGAGGTTTGAGAGAAGGAGGAATGATTTAATATGATAATATGATATAATATATAAATACATAATAATATGATATAATACATAAATACATAATAATATGATATAATAATATAATGAACATCTCTAATCAAAGCCACCTGCTGTTTGTCTTTCTACAGATCCCTGAAAATATCTCAGTGCTGCTCTGCTGCTGTACATCCTGTCACCCTGCCTCTGATGCCTGACGCTCTGCCTCTGATGCCTGACGCTCTGCCTCTGATGCCTGACGCTCTGCCTCTGATGCCTGACGCTCTGCTGACTGTTGTGTTGCCTGGTGCGTTACTGAACTGAATTGAGAAGGAATACATCTGTGTTAACTCTCATTCATCCAGGTCATGGTTATCATGGTTATTAGATACTCTATATTACCAAAAGTATTCGCTCACCTGCCTTGACTCTCATATGAACTTAAGTGCCATCCAATTCCTAATCCATAGGGTTCAATCTGACGTGGGTCCACCCTTTGCAGCTATAATAGCTTCAACTCTTCTGTGAAGGCTGTCCACAAGGTTTAGGAGTGTTTATGAGAATTGTTGACCATTCTTCCAGAAGAGTATTTGTGAGCTCACACACTAATGTTGGACCAGAAGGCCTGGCTCTCAGTTTCTGCTCTAATTCATCCCAAGGTGTTCTCTGGGGTTGAGGTCAGGACTCAATGCAGGCCAGTCTACAGCAGACTCTGTCCTCCATGTCTTTATGGAGCTGCTTTGTGCTCTGGTGCTCAGTCATGTTGGAAGAGGAAGGGGCCAGCTCCAAACTGTTCCCACAAAGTTGGAGCATGGAATTGTCCAAAATGTCTTGATGTGTTCTTCTGGAAGAATGGTCAAAAATTCGCATAAACACTCCTAAACCTTGTGGACAGCCTTCCCAGAAGAGTTGAAGCTGTTACAGCTGCAAAGAGTGGACCGATGTCAGATTGAACCCTGTGGATTAGGAATGGGATGGCACTGAAGTCCATATGTGAGTCAAGACAGGTGAGCGAATACTTTTGGACATATTGTGCAATCTGGAAAGAAGGTCTTTAGGTTCACTGCACCTTCTGCATAGAATTATCTCCAGACTGAATTTCAGATACAAAATTTTGTGTCTCTGCATGTCTTTAAATCTTTAATGAAAATTCTGGAATAGAGACTTCCTGAATGTAACTGTTTTTGTCGATGACTTGTATTGTTTTCCTTACTCGTTTTTTTACTGTATTAAGTCTGTGACTTTTTGTTGAAACTTTTTTGCTGCCATTCTTGGTAATGTAAGACTGAAAATAAGATATGCTAATCATAACCAATTGTTAATTAGATTGTTTACTTAAAACAGTTCTAAAGAGATGTTTAAATGATTTATGATGTAGACATAACTTTAGTTTGTTCTCTGGTTATTGCTGCACTGTTGTTTACAATTATCAGTTTACAGTAATGTTAATATGCTGGTAAGAGGTATTACGCCTAGGGGGCACTGCTGATGGTTAAGGAAGGGCAGGAGAGAGGAGAGTGGGAGAGATGTATGGATGGTTCTTGGTGTCGGAGCTCACTAAAAGTTAATGAGAACGTTCTGAATCTGTGTTGGACTGATTTATTCCTTAACACACACCCACGTCGCTTACAGTAATGTCTCCCTTGGAAAAAAGATCTCAGTGGGACTAACCTGGTTACATAAAAAAAATAAATAACTACCTGTGCTCCATATATCTGACCTGTGTGCTGCCTACTAAGAACAAACATGTTCAATACTTAGCATGATAGATACTTTTGTTTCTTAGGTGACTTATTTTATGACATTTTAACACATTGATAGGGAATTCAATGACCTACCTGCGCATCTCTCAGCTCAAGAAGTCTGTGGGAGATGTGTTGTGATCAGAATTTTTGCAAGACATTTGTTAAAGAACTAATAAAATCCTCATCTCTTTGGACTCGGAATATCAGGCAGGTCTGGGGAGTCCAAGTGATGAAGTCCGCATACAATCGCTTGGTCACAAACATCTGCATTTGGACCTATCAAATAAAGCAAATATACAGTTCAAATATACAGTCCACTGCAGTTGCTGTGGACAGTGAGGACAGAGCCGTCACCCTTGACTGCAACCCATGTCTGATGTGGCTTCTCTGTTACTCTCCAGGATGGCTTCACATCAGACCGAAACAGGTAAATATCAGAGGCAGGTATTCTGAAGTGCAGCACAACTCCAACAAAGCCACTCGTAGAAAATTTATGTGCCTCCAGGGACCGAAAATTTTTCAGGCTGTGATGACTGTAAATCCCTGCATGAGATACAGGGTTATCAATAATACTTTTGCAGCTCATATCTGTTGTGCATCAACAACCATAGTGTGGTGAACATATTCACAAAAACCTGCTAAATTTCTTGTTAGACATTAAAATGATATCAGGTTTAATTCATCAGTAGATGTAATTTTGCCTCTTACCGGGTGATTCAACCAGGTAACAAAAGATGTCAGGGAATGACACATCAGGCCATTGAGTTGGATCATTGATCCATTCGTTTATGACATAAGGACAACAATCCGATCCTACAAGGGTAATTTTTTTTAGGTATCTTTCCCTGTCAAGGGGCTGTAATGAGTCAAAGTACGACATTTTAGCTGTTAGCATCAATGTAAAGATTTGAAATCCGCGGGCTGTCAGTGCTGCAGCCGAGGGGGAAAGGATTGTTTTCCCCCTCAAAATGCCCCGCCCCCAACCGTGATGTAACTATGACACGACGCCGACTGTATCTATTGCAGGGAAGATTAAAGCAACTGCAACTGGCTGACAGCAATAAACTAGACACAACTTTAAGACTGGAAATTAAAAACTACAACGTGAAATAGATGATATTTATATGCAGGAAACCCAGAAAAAACGTATTTTCCTTAAACAAATCAACTACGAGGTGGGCGGCAAATCAGCTAAATTTTTAGCATACAAATTACGCAAGCAACAACAGGAAAACACAATTAATAAAATTAAGAGCCCCCAAACAAAGTTAATGGAAAATACAACAAAAAATACAAGAGAGCTTTGAAACATTTTACAGGGAGTTATATTCTCAACCCAAGGCCTCCAGTGAGAGTCTGATTGACACTTTCTTAAGCATGTTAGAGTTACCGACTCTCTCTGTGGAACAGAATAAGAGACTAACACAACCAATCACTTTGCAGGAATTGAATACAGCTATTTCAAAACTAAAGAAGGGGAAATCACTGGGCTCAGATGGGTTTACTACAGAGTGGAGTAAGTGTCTAAAATCTCAATTGTCTCCGTTACTACTTAATACTTTTAACTTTTGAGCAGAAAACTAAGGAAAAAACTGGAGCAATGATAGTGGGGTTGGACGCCGAGAAAGCTTTTGACTCTGTTAGATGGGAGTTTTATATCGAGTAATGACAAAATTTGGATTTGAAAACAGGTTTATTGAAGTGATTCAGGCCCTGTATGACAAACCCACTGCTCGAATCAAAATTAATGGAGACCTTTCCAATGCAATTGTCTTGGAGAGAGGAACAAGACAGGGGTGCCCCATTTCTCCCCTACTTTTTGCTTTATTTACTGAACCCTTGGCCCAGCAAATCAGACAGAGTGAAATAATTAAGGGTATTAAGGTGGCATTATTTGCAGATGATGTTTTAATCTATCTGAGCAAGCCAGAAAGGTCATTTGATGGGTTGATGGTATTGTTGAATGATTTTAGCAAAATATCAGGTTATAAGCTTAACATATCTAAAACACAGGTTATGACTTTAAACTATACTGCCTCAAAGAACTTGCAGGATAAATATAATCTCAAATGGGAAACTGAAGAGCTGAAATATTTGGGTATTACTCTGACAAAAGATCTATCAAAATTGTCACAGGCAAATTATGATCCCCTCTCCTTGAAGATTAAGCAAGATATGCACAGATGGAATCTGGTCCCTTTTCTTAGTCTGTCCGCAAGAATAAGTGCAGTCAAAATGAACATTTTCCCACGACTTTTATACCTTTTCCGTACTTTACCAGTGGAAGTAAAGGACAGTCAGATGAGAGAGTGGGATAAAGGGATTTCTCGATTTATCTGGCAAGGGAAAAAACCATTAAATTAAATTTAGTACTCTGCAGTGGGGAAAAGAGAAAGGGGGGATGTCGCTTCCTTGTCTTACGTACTACTATTATGCTTCTCAGCTGACTCCCATGCTGTATTGGTGCAACCCTGATTACAAGGCCAACTGGAAAGATTTGGAATTGAGTTTAGCTGCTGACTTTCCACTACAGGCTACATTGGCAGATAGAGGATTGGCAATCAAAATAGAAGAAGGGAGGAATCCTTGGATTAATCTTACACTGAAAATATGGCAGAAAGTGGTTAACTCATGTGATATTCATAACATGTTAAAACTGTTCAGATGGTGTGCATACGATACAGATTTTATCCCTAATAGAGGAGATAAAAGATTTGAATCCTGGGTAAGGAAAGGGTTGACAACATACCTTTCATTTACACAAAAAATACATTAAAAAGTTTTCAAAGTCTGAAGGACAAACATGGCCTAGAACAGAATGACTTTTTTAGGTATCTGCAGCTACGTCATTATTTTGATCTGAAGTGTAATTTCTCAGGTTTTTCAACGACAGAGTGTGAGTTTTATAACATTTTGAGAGCTGCATACAGTTCAATGCATAAGAAATGTATCGCTAAACTATATAAAACTCTTCTGATGGCTAAAAATGACAATACTTTGCACATTAAAGAAAAGTGGGAAAGGGAAGCAGGGATAAGCCTATCAGTGGAAGTTTGGGAAGAGATTTGTAGTTTTCAGTGTTCCTCAACAAATTCGATAAATTGGCGAGAGCACTGTCGGAAAAATATGATTAGATACTTTAAGACCCCATATCAAGAAAAGTATAAGAACCCAAGTCCAACATGTTGGAGACAGTGTGGTTCAGGAGCGGCAAATCATTTTCATGTCTTCTAGGGTTGCCCCAAACTGAATTTGTACTGGGAGGATATCCACAAAACACTTGAAAAAATATTTAACACTCAAATAATACTGAATTTTGAAGGACTTTACCTTGGTAATATTGTTTCCATAAAAGATAGGAGTGAAAAAAGTTATTGCAGGCCCTCCTGGCAGCTAGCAAAAAAGTCCATCACTAGAAAATGGCTCAATCCTCTACCACCTACAAGAGACGAGTGGTTTGAAATAATCTTAGACATCTTTAAAATGGAGAAGTTGACCTACAATCTAAGGATTCAGAAAGACAAGTTTTATCTCATCTGGAATGAGTGGATTGATTTTGTTACCCATTTAGAGCAGACTTTGTCTGACCCCACTATCAGTTATTCTCCAACCTCCTCAGTGAGAGACAATGTAAATGTAAACTCCCTTTGTTCATTTGTACATAGTTATTCATTTGTGTGAATGATGCAACATATGTGGATATTATATGGAGATTTACACAAATTTAAAATGTAAACAGCAACAAGGAGAATATGTCTAACGGTATATTTTTGAAGAAGACACACATGTGTATGTGTAAATAGAAAAGACTGGAAAAGGACTTTGTATACGAAATGCTTGATTGTTTATCAATGAAAATGTCTTTTCCAACAAAAAATAAAGAATTGTAAAAAAGAAAGGGCATTAAAAACAGCAGGTACAGTTTGTTCACAGGATCACTGTACATCTGGTGCAGGATTTCATCATCATAACATCTCTGGTGGTCTTTGGTTCGCTGAAAGTGAAGCTTTAGCTCATCCCACTGATTGAGTACATGAGAACAGCAGTCATAGATGGAAAGCCACTGTGTAACTGACATTTGTACAAGCATCAAAGGCATTTCACCAGGATTGATGAGGCTGTAGATCTTTGCATACTCACGGCAGTGAAGAGCACTGTGGGAAAACCAGTTGTGGGAATGAGAGACCAAGTATTCCAGGTTGCGTGGGTGTGTCTCCACTGCCTTGCTTACACACAGCTGTATGGAATGGCACACACTTAAGCAGCTGGAGATTTGGGTTTTTCTGGAGAAGGTGAGTGTACACTGAAGTTCTCTTTCCAACCATGACACTGCAGCCATCTGTACCTAAACCAATGCACTTTTTAATGTCCTGTCCAATGCTTTGTAGAAAACGGGTCAGGGTTGAGGCAATAGCCTCTGCTGTTTCACCCTCCAAGTTTATCAGACCCAGAAAGGTGGACACAACTTTGTTCAGTGTCTTACTGAAGTAGCGGATTACCACACAGAGCTGCTTGACAGATATGTCTGTGCTCTCGTCGATAACAAGGGAGTATTCAGCACCTCCAATATCTCTCTGAAGCTCCAAAAACATACATGGAGAAATGGCATGGTTAATTAATGCCGTGCATTTTGTCCAGTGCATTTTAATGTCTTTGTCAAAAGTTGAGCAAATTAACTCCCCAAGGTGGTCCACTGATTTAATGGATGTGTGGCAAACTATGTATGTGGCTACCTTCAGCTCAGCTCTCTGCCTTGAACCACTCTGCCTGGAGACAGTAAACCCAACGTCTGTCAGCCTCATTGTGGAGAATGGCGCTACATTTTTCTTGTGTTTTTCAGTGCTAGCATGTTGTCTCAGGTCTGCGTGGTGTGCATGTATTTTGCATCTACATACTTTGCACAGGGCTTTGGAGTCGTCTCCCACCACGGGTTGAATCCATTCTTTTAAACCGCTCTCTTTCTCCCAGTCTTTGCTGTATTTTTTTCCATATTTCGCCCACTTTGTCCCAGGGTCTGGCATGGTCGGCAGTCTCTCGTTTAAACTTCCCAATGTGTGTTGACCATAACAGGAAAAAAGACTGCTTTGCTGCTCATTCTGACGCCTGCTCTGATTGGCAAGTACTCGTAGCCATCAGGATCAGAGCCACTTAGAAGCAAGACGTGGGTGGGAACCGCCGCTGCTGTCTCCTCTGTGTGTGTGTGTGTGTCTGACAGTGTGCGGCACTGGCAGGGGTTGGGGTCAGGGAACCGGCAAACAGGCAGGACAAGCAATCGTACATTTAAATAACATGTTGAAATTACCTGCTTGACAACTTATTACGGAGCTGGGAACAAGCCCAAAATAAGCAACTACACTTTAGAAACAAGCCCACGAAAACCGTGACCCGCGACAACAAATATTAATAAGCAACTTCATGGAATAACAAGCCCAAAGTCACTTATAATAAGCAGACTTGGCAACACCTGCTGCCGCCGCTCAGTGCTCACCTTTACGCACGGTGTTCAGCACCGCAGTTACATAGACAGCTCCGCTGTCTCTGTATTGTCTCGGACTCTGTGGCACATTGTTTGTTCCAAATGGCTGGTTCATTGCTATTAAATCAACGGTGAATTTAAAGTTGATTTCAAGTTTTTGTCCATCTGTCTGTTGTGTTATATACATTCATACATACATAAATAGATACATACACACACACACACACACACACACACACACACACACATATATATATATATATATATATATATATATATATATTTATATATATGTGTGTGTGTGTCAAGTTCTTTAAGTGTTACTTGGCAGGATGCCTGAACTTGTAAAGGCCAAAGGCAGAACTTCAGAGAACACAGGACAACTCAATTCCTTTTTCATGAAGATTCTTTTCTTTTTATTTGTCTTCATAAGAATAGGTTGAAACCCTGAACAAAAATAAGCATGTCAATTTAACAGAATATCACTTAAATCAACCTCCAATAACTAAAGTAGACAGATTAACTGACCGTTGGTGTCTCTGGAGTCTCCTTTTTACTCCTGCTCCTGCCCTTGCTGCAGCTTGTGCTCCTGCTGCACATTTACCTGCCTCCTACCTGCCTGTCTAATTAAAGGGCAACTCCAGTTTTTTGACACCTGGACCTTATTTATAGGTGTGTGCATGCTCACATACTCACTGAGACAAACATCGTGCAGCTCGGAGTCCTTCAGAAGTTATTTAGATCCAACCGATTTTAGCCGCACTTCGCGGGGGCCACAGCAAGGGAGCATCAGCGCGGGACATAATCTCTGCAAAATTGCTCATTTCAGCTATATTTTTTCATCCACCCCTATCCATCATTATCACAAACACACTCCTCTTCTGTTGCCATAGGCGAACACTGTCCACAAAAGCGCACCACCAGTTCGCATTGAGTCGTGGACGTGCTCCTGTTTGTTTTTCTCGAGCCAGCTCTTCGTCTCTCTCCCTCTGCATCCTTCTTTAATGGAGCTCCTCGTCCGCGTACTCAGGCTCAAACCAGTAAGGACAACCATCAAACTCAAAGTCGTAGTCTGAAGACGGTAGACGAGCTGACTTTGTGATAACACTGGCAATGGATGAAAAAATATAGCCGAAATGAGCGATTTTGCAGAGATTATGTCCCGCGCTAAAGCTCCCTTTCCGTGGCCCCCGCAAAGAAGATGTTTGTCTGAGTGAGTATAAGAGCATGCACACACATATAAATAAGGTCCAGGCGTCAAAAAACCAGAGTTGCCCTTTAGGCAGCATGCAGTTCACCTGCTCATGCTTCTCTCTCTCTCTCCCCTTCTCTACTCTGCCTTCTTTCTTTGCAGCAAAAAAATTTACCAAGGAGATCTCCAGTACGACAATAATTTCTTTAGAATAAACTAGTCAACTATGATTTAACAAAATTAAATGTGTTTTCATTCTGGCTTGACAATATTTATATATATTTGTATGTATACATATATATATATATATATATATATATATATATATATATATATATATATATATATATATATATATAGGGCTGTCATTTTAACGCGTTAATTTGCGGTGTAATTAATTAATCTAATTAACGCGTTAAAATAAAAATTAACGCAGATTAATCTGGATCCCAAATCCGCGAGGCGTTCAAAGACGCACTTATTTTCAAATGTCTAGCATTTACAAACCGTTTGTCCTACATGAAAAAAGTGGTGTTCTCGTCAGATTTTCAAATTTCCGACGGTCCCTGAATGTATCACATCTAGCAACATGCTTTGAACCGGGGGGAAGAGAGAGCGCTGTTAAAGGATAAGTTCGGTTTATACAGCTTTTACATTGTTTATAGAATGAAATAGAACAAAATACTCACCCAGAAGGCTTGTCTGATCCAAGCAGTGTTTCGGGAGATATTTAGATCCAAAATCGTGCAGCAGACGTCCGTATAATGGGATCCATCGGGGCATAGACAGCGCCGCTCCTAAAACTGCGCAGTACTCTCTGGAGCACTGACTCCTTTCTTTGAGGGGCAAGCGTAAACAAAGTCTTCGTCAGTTCAGAGGTCAGTACAGCCGCACAGCACTGTCTGGAGTGACGCAGACTGCAGCAGAGGACTATCTCGGAGCCGACCACGATGGACTATTGGTGAAAAACACAAGTTTTTGGACGATTAATGCCGTTTTAAGGAGCGGCGCTGTCTCTGCCCCGATGGATCCCATTATATGGACGCCCGCTGCACGATTTTGGATCTAAATATTTCCCGAAGCACTGCTTGGATCAGGAAAACCTTCTTGGTGACTATTTTGTTCTACTCGTTCTACTTCATTCTATAAACAATGTAAAAGCTGTATAAACCAAACTTATCCTTGAAGGGGACTGCTGTCCACATCTTGTTTATTCACACGTCCTTTTTGAAAATCTACAGAAAATCAACCGTTTGCTCTAACTCAATTCTCAATTCTCAGTCACTGTTTCGTTCTGAATAAAAAAAATCACAAGTTTCCAAACCAGGATTGGTACATGATATGCGCAGTCCATGTTTTAGTTGAGAGAAGTTCGCCTTCCTACACAGACATCCCTGCATATCACAGCAGTAAATAATGTGATTCAAGTTGTAGCAAAACGCCGTCGTCAGCATCATCTACTACAGATACCAAACAAGACACAGTGTCATAGTGAAGGGACTTTTATTACAGAGATTGATGTCCTTGGAGTACTGTCACCCTGCGTGGATTGGAATGCTAGAAACCTGCCCGAAGCATGGCGCAAATTCAGACTTCATGTGGATTTAATGTTCTCTGGTCCCTTCAAGAAGAAAGGAGAAGAGGAGAGGTGCAGCTACCTACTCCTTTGGGTTGGAGACAAAGGCAGAGACATAACACATGAACACTTACGGAAGATGAACGAAAGGTACTGAAATCACTCTATGAACGCTTTGAGGCATTCATCATGCTGAAAACAAATGTCATTTTCGCTTGTTAAAATTCCATAAGAAAATGCAGAGTGCTGACAAGTCATTTGAACAGTTTGTGGCAGATCTGAGATTACGGGCTCTAATTTCGTAGACCAGGTGCAGGCGCACCTGCCCTGCGCCGGCCTTCGCCGTGCGCACAGGGCGTGACCGGCGCACTTTGCAAGTTTCCTGCAGTGCCAAGAGAGGCGCAGTACAGGCGCACATGAGCGCAGAGCTGCGCGTCCGCGCCTCCCTCCGCGCAAATGGCAGAGAGGGAGGAGAAAAGCCGTGAGTGGGTTTAACACAGCCGAGCGCTGTTTTCACCAATCAAATGAGTGCCTCTCCTCGCCTTTAAGTGCCATGCGACTGAGTCGCAGCGTCTGATTGGTCTGAGTGATCTCCAGCACCATGGAGAGAGTGCTGGTAGCGGAGACGGTCAGAGCCGCTGTCCCTGTAGCAGGACAATGGATAGCGGGGCGCATCGGAGGAAACGACGCGCGTCACCTTGTGGGCCAGCTCCCGGGACAGATGTAATCTGTTCCTTTGTCTTTATTTGGAGTAAAAAATTAAGAGGCAGTTACACAGCTGGCTTATCCATTCAGAATACTTTTGATCCACCTGCACTCCTGGTTTGTCATCGCCAAGCAGAGCCTTTGGTGATATACTGTATACTCTCCCAGTGTCTCCACCTCATCCTCCTTACAATAATGTACTCCATCTTTTTAGATCACGTTAAAAATAAAGACTAAAACAGAGAAATATGGGAAATCACGGGTAAATCCTGAGTGACATACATTTATTTTGTCTGTTTTTTTCTTTGTTTTTTCTCTCCCTCTTTTCTTTGAATTAAATGAAATGAAAGAAGCCAGATATATACTCAGTATCAGATGTTAAGGCTGTTTATTGTTTAATTGTAAGATGTGCATCAAACTTCCAGCTGCCGTCAGGTTAACTTTCCATTATGACAAACGGCTTTAATCTGACATCAGGTGTGACGGGACAGTTAATATAGATATAAATGTATATGCTGGTTCAGACAGTTACATTAAATAGTGATTGCTGTGATTGTTTACTGCATTAAAATGTGCCTGACACTCTGGAAACCTGCCTCTGAGGCTTTGATGACATGTGCGCACATGTGCGCCTGTCACCAAATTACAGCTGCGTGGGGTGCGCTCCGCCCTGCGCCGAGGATAGACCAGGTTGGAGCTGGCGAGCTTTCAGCGCACTTTTTTGGCACGAAATTGTCACTGCGCCAACATGAATCTGTTGACACCTCCCCCTGGTGCGCCGTCAACTCCCCCTGGCGCGCCGTCACACCCATCTCTGCGCAGACGGTCTACCAAATTGTCAAATTGGCAGCGCATGGCGGTGCGCCGCACGAAATTAGCACTGTGCAGGCTGCGCCAGGCTTGCGCCCCCTGCGCTGCGCCACAAAATTAGAGCCCTACTTGTTAAAGACTGCAGTTATGCCAACAGTGAGGAAATAATAAGAGACCGTATCGTCTTTGGCATTCATTCTGCGAGGGTGAGGGAGACACTACTCACCATAGGATCTGACCTGACTTTGGAGAAAGCAGTAGATATTGCAAGATCTCATGAAATAGCACAGGCACAACTAAAAACTATAACTAGTAGCAACTCTAGGCCAGGTGAGCAGACTGTACATGCAATCGCCCGGCAACCTTCAAAGAACGCCACTTGTGAAATGCACCATGACAAGACAAAACTGCAGCAATTTTCAAGTTGGACACTGGAGCCCCAGCTAACATCATCCCTACATGTCCTTTCAAAGCACTAAGACTACAGTATGTTCTACAGCCCTCAACTCACCCACTTGACTATGGTGGTGAAAGACTAGTCGTCAGAGGCAAGTGCAGCAAAGAATGTCAGTGTAAGGATGTTCAATTAATGCTGAAATTCTACATCATTGACAAACCTGCACCCCCAGTACTAGGGCTGAAGGCGTGTCTTGATTTTGAGCTCATCAAACTCATAATGGCCCTCATTTACCAATCTTGCGTGAGAATTTGTGCAGATCTGGGTGTAAAAATCAATTTATGGCAACGTTCCCGAGTGATGTATGAAACGTGCGTACCAGGGCCAATCATGGCATACACCTGATCAGCTGTTGATAAATGTGGCGGCTGAAAACAATCGTAATTTATATAACACACCCTTAAATGTTCAAGGTTCTGCTGGCCGAACCCACGGGATTTACGACATGGAGGGACGCATTACGGGAAAAAGGGAACTTCACGCTGGTAATCGACAACGTCTAAGCAACAGGTACAGGGGAAATGACACTGCGTTGTTCGGCAGTCGGAAAAGTGGCATCAGCGAGTCAGAAAAAACTCACCTGCAAGGAAATCACTGCAGTGATTCAGCAGTGTGGATGTGACAAACTAAAATACAGCAGAGTTTTAAAAATTCAATTTACACAGCCCTTTACACAGCCCCCTTGATTAAGTAATCCGTGATGTCTGACTTTTAGAAGCCACAATATTATTAATTGTTTCCGTTCAGGTTCAGAAACGTGGAGAGTTATCTTTTAAAAATGTGTTTGAGCTCTGAATGAAGCTGCAGACTCCAGCCTGAACCTGACTGAGGAGGGAGTGGAGCTGAAGTGTGTCGATTGTGCGCAATTGCGCACGGGCGTAATTTTATGGAGTTTTATGATTATTCATACTACGACACGAGCACACAGGTTGTGATCTCGTGTAAATTAACGTCCTTTGTTATGAAATTGAAATGGAACTTTTTCACACACAGTTCAGGTTTCTATGATAAAATTGTAAGGATTTATTTCATCTAATCATCTAATCATCTCCACAGTAAATCTTGTAATCAAACAGCTTCCTTAAAAAAAAAAAAAAAAAAAAAAAAAAAAAATCTGTTCTAAACGTTTGATCCAGCGTCCTTTTGAATGTTCTCTGCGGAGACTTTATCATGAACATGGGACTGCATTAAAAACTGATAACAGCTTTTCTATTTACAAACGTTTTAGGTAAACCGATATAGGAAAAAAAAATGTAAACGTAGAAATCAGCTGACAGCTCGCGCTGCTCTTTCATAGCAGAGTATTTTATAGACTGGTGGAATAGTAGTGAACTGTTAAAAGCATTCTTGGTGTCATATCTAAATCAAGGATCTAAATATTACTCTAAGGACATCAGTTTTTATTTTCGAAAATGTTTTGTGCTCATAATTCTCCTCCACAGACAGATTTTACTCACTGCACCGTGCTGCCCACTGACATGAAACTTGCGTACACGAACTCAGACCTGGCGTGGAATTTGAGCATACCTGACACCCACGTTCAGATTGATAAATGCCGATCTGTGTGTGGAAAGAAGCGTACACCCATTTTTCAGGCGTACGCATGTTTGATAACTGAGGGCCAATGTCTGTAAAATGGAGTTAACGTAGGTTCATGCAGGACACGGAAGTCATACGCCCAGCTGTGATCAGCTGACAGACTGATGTTCTAACCTACCCCTCTCAACCAATCACAGCATGCGTCTAACAACAAGGCAGTGTATTTAAATCACGTCTTCATTCTCAGTTATTCCTGCTACCTCATTGTTGCTCAGCTGCTGCTGTCACAATCATCCCACCTCCACCCCAGCCTCCTCCTATTTAGCCTCATGTATGTATCTTATTGATCTGTATGCATTCATTTGATCTGTTTGTATACGGGGGGTTTGCTATGCACTCCCTGGAAAGCTCGAGCAAGCTGCTCGGCTAACCCAGGGAGTACTCTGAAAAGCAGAGCTTTAACGCCAATTCTAACTGTATCCATTTGGCAATAAATGGTTAATCTATGACGAGAGTGTTCCTGACTGAACATTAGTGATGGGAAACTCGATTCTTTTTACTGAGTTGAGTTTAAATTAGTCACTCACCAACACTCACCAAAGTGAATCGGGTTTTTGATTCACTCGAGTCAGTTAACCAGAAAGTGCATAGAAATCTATATTTCAGAGAGATTCATACTAGCGAAATGACTGAAAAGGACAATTAATACACTCCAATGTGAAAAAGAGTGAAAGATCAACATTTATTAAAGAAACTTTTATTTTTCTAACTCACAAATAGAGTAACATTAAGTTAGATAAATATAACAGAGAAAAATCACAAAGTTCAAACAGTGCAACATTAGAAAAAATAACTATGTACAACAAAACTTAAGTAAAATAAAGCCTCTTGACAAATGTGAAAATAAACAGAAATAGCTTAAACAATAGTGAAATAAAAATAAAGTGTCAGCAGTCATCAAAAAGTCAACCCTCCTTTAAAATGAATTGTCCTCACAACAAATTGGCATTTAGGAAAATGATCTCATGAACCTTTCCAGGACTGAGACGGTAATGCTACGTACGGTCAAGCTGGCAAGTGACTCGTATGTGCTTTGAGTCATACTGTGAGTGAGTTAGTGATCCGTATGTACTGTGGGTGAGTTAATGACCCGTGTACACTGTGAGTTGAGCCATTCTACGTACCAGCCATTCTCCAGTGATGTGAGTGAGGGGCTGGGCTACCGTGAGCTTTGAACTGAGTCAGTAAATGAGTCATTTGGGGCGAAGAATCATGATTCTCGAGTCAGTAAAGTGATTCTCGGGTATTGAACGATTCGTTCATGATTCACACAACACTAGTAAACAGTCTCCCTAAAACACACACCATGAATGAGTTTGCAGATGTCCTCACAGGAATTGGGCTCTTTCCTGGCAAATGCACAATCCACATTGACCCAAAAGCCATACCAGTGGTGCATCCACCAAGGCATGTCCCTCTTGCTCTGCGTGATCGACTGAAAGAGGAGCTACTGAACATAGAGAAACAACAGATCATTGTGAAAGTCACTGAGCCAACAGAATGGGTCAATTTAATGGTGGCAGCAGAAAAACCACGCACAGGCAAGTTAAGAGTGTGTTTGGACCCTAAGGACTAAGGTGGGCTTTACACAAGTACGAATTTCTACGACTCCGGTAAAATAAACTATCGATCCGGTGACATGGAGACGCATATTTGTTCATGACTCCGCATCTTTTTTGAAAACGGGTCTGCAGGTGGATACCTGCGTATTCGTCTTCATGCCGTACTTGGTATAAACAGACAAGTCCAGAAAAGACAGTGACCTCATAGTACCCCTCCTACTCCCCGCCCCCCACCCACGTTGTCACACACAACAACAACAATGGCGACAGGCGGACTGACTCTGGTATTGTTCCAGCAGCTACAAATATTGCTTCGACTATTATATCAACATTTTCTCAGAGAGCATCAGCAACACCAGCTACGGGAACAACAACAACAAGTGCTCATGCAGAGACGCAGCATGTTACGCATGCATGACCACTTGTTGAACGCCAAGATGATACGGGGCCTTCCTCGTGTGAGGAGGGCCTTAAACACAGTCAGCAAACGACCTCATCATCCTTTACCCACACTTGACGACATCACATCCAGACAAGCAGGAGCCCGCTACTTCAGTGCCATGGATACCAGGTCCGGCTACTGGACTATCAAACTTACAGAGGAGTCTTCTAAGCTGACCACATTCGACACTGTGTTTGGACAATACTGATTTCTCCGCTTACTCTTTGGACTAAAATCAGCTCAAGATAAGTTTCAGCAGAAAGTCGGTGAAACCTATGAAGGCCTACAGGGAGTCATGCCTAAAGACAAAGGTGAGCTGGAAACTATCCTTGGCATGGTTAACTACTTGTCAAAGTTTGCCCCTTTGCTCTCAGATACCAATGCACCCCTGCGTCAACTGCTAAAAGTCAAGCGAGTTTCTGTGGGACACACAACACAAGGCATTCAAGAAAATTAAAGATTGCCTCACACGAGAACCAGGTCCTGTGCTAGCCTTATTACAGCACAGAACTCAGACTACAAGTTGATGCATCCAAGTACGGACTAGGTGTAGTATTACTACAAGAAGGCAAACTCACCGGCTATGCATTGAAGTCACTAACTGCGAGTGAAATCAACTACGCTCAAATTGAAAAAGAGCTGTATGTCATTTTGTTCAGATGCAAGCACTTCCATCAGTATGTGTATGGCCAACACACCATTGTTGAAAGTGACCACAAGCCACTTAAGTCTATTATACACTTGCAGCAGCGCCTCCAAGACTACAGAGGATGATTCTACAACTTCAGAAATATGATTTAACCATCATACACAAGCCAGGCAAAGGCATTCCTGTTGCGGACAATCTCTCCAGGAAGTCACTATCTGACCATGATGATGTTACACCATCCAGTCAGTGACGTGTAAATGGTGTTGAATTCAGATTCAGATTCCTTTATTTGCCATTTGTGTAAATTAACACATAGGAATTTGTGTTGGTGACAACATGTGTGTTTTTGCAAACAAGTACTTTTTTCACAAATAAACAGTCCAAAAACAAATAAACAACAAAGAACAAGCACTACAGTGCAAAAAGGGTGGCATAAATAAATATAAAGTGCAGTGCAGAGGACCAGTGTATGTTTATAAATATAAATCTGAAACCGGTGACACTGAGGGGCGGGAAGGGGGGGCAGAGTCATTGACTAGCCTGGCGGCTGAGGGGAAGAAACTGAGTCTGTGGCGTGCTTAAAGAGCCTTCGGCAGGCGCAGCCTTCTACCAGATGGTAGCAGGGTGAACAGACCATGGCCAGGATGTGAGGGGTCGGCCATAATCTTTCTAGCCCTTCTCAGTGCTCTGAAGTCATGGAGGGACTTCAGAGAGGGCAGGGGGCAGCCTACCACCTTCTCAGCCGTGCGTATCACCCGCTGCAGCTTAGCGAGATCTTTTGCCGCCGCAGCGGGGAACCAGGTGATGATTGAGTGGGTGATGATGGACTCTATGATAGCTGTGTAAAACTGGGCCATCATGGTCCTGGACAGTTTGTATTTCCTCAGCTGCCTAAGAAAGTACAGCCGCTTCTGGGCCTTTTTCAGGAGGGCAATGGTGTTCAGTTCCCACTTTAAGTCCCGAGTGATGGTAATGCCCAGAAAGCGGCACAATTCCACTGACTCCACCTGAGTGTCTCCCAGCATGAGAGGACGGAGCTGGGCTGCTTTCCTCCGGAAGTCCACCCACATCTCCACTGTTTTTAGAGTGTTAAGCTCCAAGTTGTGATGTCTGCACCAACTCCGCAGCCGATCGATCTCCCTCCTGTATGCTGACTCGTCCTCCCACCAGGGTGGTGTCATCAGCAAATTTCAGGAGCTTGACTGTGGGGTGGAGGGAGACGCAACTGTTGGTATACAGGGAGAATAGGAGGGGGGAAAGGACACAACCCTGTGGTGAGCCGGTACTGATGGACCTGGAGCCGGAGATGCTCTTCCCCAGCTTCACCCGCTGGAACCGGTGGGTGAGGAAGTCCGTAATCCACCTCCTGGTGGGGGCCTGCTGGGCACCTGCAGAAAGGAAAGCTGATCCTCCAGGATGGATGGCAGGATGGTGTTAAACGCGCTGCTGAAGTCCACGAACAGGATCCTGGCGTAGTTACCCACAGTGACGAGGTGTTCAAGCACAAAGTTCACGGCATCCTCCGTGGATCTATTTTTTCCTGTAGGCAAACTGCATCGGGTCCAGCACAGGGTCTACGTGGAGCTTTAGGTGTGCCAGGACAAGGTGCTCCAGGACCTTCATGACTACAGAGGTCAGGGCAACGGGTCTGTAGTCATTGAGGCCCATGACTTTAGCCTTCTTTGGAATGGGAATGATGGTCGATTTCTTGAAGCATGATGGAACATGGCACAGCTCTAGCGAGGTGTTGAAGATGTTTGTAAACACTGGAGCGAGCTGAACAGCACAGTGCTTCAGAGTCCGGGCTGGCTGCCTTCCGGGGGTTCTGACTCCTAAACAACAGTTTAACCTCACTGTCTGTCTGTCCAAGATTTATTTATTTCTGCCTGAATCAACAGGTAGGTGTTGCACTTGGTCTGTGCTGCCACCGATATGCAGGTACACACAGTATTCAGCAGTTTACCTGTCAGTGATGTTAAGCTAAACAAAATCAGAATATAACAGACTAAAAAGGACACACAGCTTTAGCTTCTGATAAAGTTAATCAACAAAGGATAGCCTGCTGAGAGGAGGAAATGTCCTCCAAGCATCACAGACTTCTGGAACCATCAAGATGAGCTGTCTCTGATGCACAACATCATCTTCAAAGGTGAGAAAATCGTCATTCCTGCTTCACTATGTCCAGAAATGTTGTCTCGAATACATGCTGCTCACATGGGCATGGAAAAGTGTAAACAGAGAGCCCATGACATTCTGTTCTGGCCTGGGATGAACAAACAAATAGAGGAAATGGTTGGTAAGTGCACCACCTGCCTTGAACACAGACCCTCCAACACCAGAGAACCCGTGATTAACCACCAGATCCCAGACAGGCCATGGCAAACAGTTGCTACTGATCTCTTCACCTGGAACAACGAAAGCTACATTGTCATAGTGGACTATTACAGCAGATATTTCGAACTTGACAGACTGCACAGCACTACAGCCTCTGCTATCATTAACAAACTGAAAGCAGCCTTCGCTAGGCATGGCATGCCAGAGACTGTTGGCCCCCAATACAAGTGCAAGGAGTTTGAAGCTTTTACCAGCGCATGGGAGTTCACTCACATCACCATAAGCCCTCATTACCCCCAAAGATGTCATTAAGATGTTCCATTGGTAATCTAACGTGATTGACCGTGATTGGTTTATGATATGCGCAGACGCAGTCTATGTTTTAGTTGAGAGAAGTTCGCCTTCCTACACAGACATCTCTATATATCACAGCAGTGAATAAAGTGATACAAGTTGTAGCAAAATGTCGTAGTCAGCATCATCTATAACAGACATAAAACAAAACAGACATGGTTTAGCTTCATAAGTTCAGAAAGACTGGGGGAAATTTTATTCCAAAGCATTTGATATTCCCTGAATGTAGATTAATATTTGGAATATTCTGGAAAGTGCATTTGATAGGGAGAACAGTAGTTTCAGACCAAAATATGGAGTAGACAGAAATTGATTAAAATTTACTAATGAGTGTGATTGTATAAGAAAAAGACATTTCTAAGTTCTGGAGGAAAAGTTATACATCATCAGCATAAAGACTCATCTTGTGTTCTATACTTTTACTGTTAACACCTTTAATTTCTGTATTTTGTCTTATACTAGCTGCTAAAGGTTCAATAAAGATAGCAGAATTCGAGGGAGGGAATGGGCAGCCATGTCTGGTACCCCTTTGCAAACTGAAGCTTGGAGAAGTTTAATCTTTTGTTCTGACGTGCATTTAGCTCATTATATAAAATCTTCAACCAATCAATAAAGGAGGGGCTGAATCCAAATTTGTTCAATGTTGTAAACAAGAACCTCAAGTTAATGCTGTCAAATGCTTTTTCTGCATCTAATGAGATGATTGTGGATTCTAGATTGTGTGTGGTGGCATGATCAATCAGAATTATTAGTCTGTGCATATTAGTGGAAGAATGTCTGCCCTTTATAAAGCCTGTTTGGTCAGGGTGTATGATAAGAGGAGTTACTGTTTCTGATCTGCTTTGCAGATTATTTTGAGGTCGGTGTAACTGGATGGAAGTGTGGGGTCTTTCCCTGGTTTTAGTAGTAGGGGATTCATGTTTTTAGGTTTTTACCTTTTCCCTTGATCTCTAAGACCCCTTTGTAAAATGTAGGTCCAAGTGTGGTCCAGAATATCATTGTAGCGGCTGTGTACTCGTTGCGTTGTGTGATGAGTCAGGCAAACACTTTCAATCTCTGGAACTAACTCGCCATTTAATCTGATTAACACAGAGGAAATATTGGTGTCTCACTTTGCCTTCGGCAGTCTTCAGCATAAAAAGCACGAGGATGGCTACATACAGACTGGCCAGGGAACACATTACAATAGACCAGTGTTTCTCAACCCTGGTCCTGGGGACCCCCTGCCCTGCATGTTTTTTATGTTCCCGACTCCAACACACCTGATTCAAATGATCAGCCTGTCATCAAGCTTTGCTGGAGCCTGATAACGAGCCATTCATTTGAATCAGGTGTGCTGGAGTGGGGTACCCTCCAAAACATGCAGGGCAGGGGGTCTCCAGGACTAGGGTTGAGAAACACTGCAATAGACAATGTAAGGAAGGTGCACCTGATTAATATAGAGGAAATATTGGTGTCTCACTGTGTCTTCGGCAGTCTTCAGCATAAAAAGCTAAAACAGAACTACAACATAAACATAAAAACAGCTATCTGCTTAGTGCTACACCACAGTTTGTTCAAATTCAAGCAGAAAAATACAGCACATGGTGAGGCTAATGATGTAAACAAGCATTACAACCACCAGAGACCCCCAAAACCAAACCCAGAGTTCCTTTTTAAACATTTCAAAGACAGAAACATGACATTTACTTAAGAAAACAAACGTATAAAAGACATTAAACAGAACTAATAACTGAGCAACTTACAACAAGCATGGCTACATACAGACTAGCGTGGAAACACGGGCTGCACCGCCCAAGTCTGCACGGGTGCTGACACCACATTAGCTCCCCGTGGATACACACATACTGTTATGAATTCCTCCATTATGGAGATGATTGCCTTTAACCTTTCTAAATTGTTCAATACTACCTTACCTTGTTTGCCTGCTGTACTTATTTTGAATGAATTATCTAACCTGCACTTAAATTTGGACGATAGAAAAGCCTTGCTGGCAGGCCTCACCGCTGGGAAAAAAACTTGTGGCCACACGCTGGAAACCTCCACACTCGCTCTCGTACCGTGCTTGGACTCTGACATACTTGGACATTGCTTATTTGGAGCTATCAATAGCCAAAGTTCATGGAGCGAAAGACTCTGCCATAAAGGCATGGGATGCACTTTTAACTAACCTCTGTGGACTTCAGATGTAACATATGACTGAACTTTATGGATCTAGATCTGGGGAATGGGTGGGTTTTGATTTGGGTTTTATGTTTTTTTCTTTTTTAATTTATTTAATTTGATTTATATTATTTTTGAGATTTATTTAATTTAATTTACTTTATTTATATACTTTTATATTTTCCTTATATGTTTTCTCGGTTGTTTATACACTTTTACCACCTTGACAGTTAATGTAGATGATTATACCTTTAATCTGTATTTCGGTTATGATTACAATATCTGTATCTTTACCTACTGCACTTTTATTAACATTTGCAAATTTTTACAACTTGGAATCTATTTTTGTATTGTGCATAAATATATCTGCATGTATAACGCCGAGAGGCAGAAACATAAAGCAAATAAAAATTTGATCACAAAAATGAATTCTTCCATTATGTGAAATGGCAGCATCTGGTGGCTAAGAGTGAGATATCTGTAGAGGACTGTTAATGACTGACAGGTATGCTGAGGGCACAGGTGTGCCTGCAGCCAGCATTAAAGGCCAAGTCTCTCATGCAGACAGAGCCTACATTCACACTGCAGTCAAAAGTGACCTGAATCTGATTTTTTAGCTCAAATGTGACCTGTATCTGATTTGTTTCTGACAGAGTGAACAGCACAAGTCGCATTGAATCTGACCTTTTCAAATCAGATTCAGGCCACTTTCAAATGTGGTACTAAATCAGATACATATCCGATTTTCTTGAATGCTACTGCGGTCTGAACAGCCAGGTCGCATTTAATGCGACTTTGACGTCATTCTACAGCAGCAGTTTACCTCAGGGCAAATGTTTTCAAAGTCACTTCATGGACAGAACATAATTAGATGTTAATATAGACATGATTATTAAAAAGTGTATGCTTTTAAAAAAAAGCTACAGCTACAAGCTTGATTAAACAATGCATAAAAGGATGAGTGATGAGAAAAAGTGAGAAAGCGCTGGGACATCGACTGGCGTCTCCGTTACACACATTAAAGGATAAAGGTGAATGAATCGTACGTTTGTATTATGATATCTAACAAACTTAGTTTATTAACACTGCGCTGACTTTTTGAATGGATTCATCAGGCTAAAATAACAGTTTACAGGACGCAGAGACACTGATGATCCACTGCTGTCCATTTCATCTGTGTGTATTTGCGCGCTGCTGTACTTTTCTACGAGACAGCGTCAGTCAGAGATCCGTCTGCTCTTGTCTGATCTACCCTCAGACAAACTACGAAACATCAGAACAGACAACAAAACTACGTTTTTGCCTCTTTGTTCACCTGTTCAGCGCACTACGGCTCTGAGATGTAGCAGGGTCGAAGGGAGAGACCCCGGTGCGGGAGAGAGTGTCCGCCTTAAGGTTTATAAGAAATAAAATATAGCCATAATTACTTTAATAAGAGCTCACTCAAGGTGAGCTGCTGTAACATCAGGTTCTGCGTCATAGAAACAAACTTTCCAGCATTGTGAAGCACAGTTTTGCTCTGTGTTTGTTGCTCCTCTTCACACCGTGCTGTTTATGATGTCATTAATGTTAAACTGAGCATGCGTGTCACTTCTGAAGCGTGAGCTGTTCACATCACAGTCTGCAGTCAGGTCACATTACAGGTGTTATCTGAACAGCTGAACACAAAAATCGGATTTGAGCAATAAATCGGAATTGAGCATTAAGGGTTGCAGTCTGAACGTAGCCAGAGAGACCTTCACACACACACTTCCAGGCCATGCGTCCATAAACATGTACGACTGTTTTCTTTAGTATCTTAGGTTGAAGATGATCATTTATGTTTCTTAAGCTTGTGTTAACCTATTACTTTAATTGTTGTTTGACATGCAGAAACCATGGTCTGGATGTAAATAAACACTGCCTGCAACTTGCCTCCGTTGTCATCAGATCTTTAATTTAAGTCACTTGGGTGGTCAGCTTTAACTAGAACCCTGAGAGTTTCTAATACTTACATAAACAAGACTCAGACACCACATGGAACAAAACAAAGAATTCTCATAAGACAAGATGGCAAGTGGAGCCTTATTCCACTACATCAGGAACCAGGGGCCTGTACTACGAAGCTGGATTAGCTCTTAGAGAGATAACTTCCTGGATAAGTTTCGGGTTTTCCGTACTATGAATGTGGATTTCTTTTTATCCAGACACGTTGCCCCGGTAACTGATGCTGAACGCCAAACCTGGTCCGGAGCAGGTTAAGTTCCAGGATAAGAGCTCACAGGGTGTGACAGACCGCCCGCTGACCAATCGGTTCTCTTGGGCAGGCATAAAAGACCACAGTCACCGGTTTGCTGTCATGGAAAATGGCTTGCCCATTTCTGCCTGAACCGGTTAATGTAAGTGCACAAATCGTGAGAGGAGCGCTTCGTCGGGAGCGCTTTTTTCGTGACAGAAGTAATCTGCTTGATTTACCACAAGAAATCTTGTACAAGAGGTACAGAATTGCACATCTCTCTCTCTCGCTCTCTCTCTCTCTCTCTCTCTCTCTCTCTCTATATATATATATATATATATATCAGCAACAACACCTGCTGCAAAGCAGTTCAGAAAGTTGCCAGGGCGCTGACAACTTTATTGAATATGTTTGTCGTGTTCCCTGGACATCTGTCTCTTCATGCCATCAAAGAGGGGTTTTATGCACTGGCAGGTTGGTTCCTCCCGGTCCACTTTTTTTTTGCTTGTATGTTTGCAGTTGGCTATCTCATGGTGAATGAAAATGGTTGTCTTTTCTCAGGCTTCCCCAGAGTGATCGGTGCCATAGACTGCACCCATGTTCCTATCACAGCCAGTCTGGGGCCAAATGAGCCAAACTATGTGAAAAGGAAAAATATCCACTCTCTCAATATTGAAGTAAAGTCTTCTAAATAATGCACTACAGTTATTTTGAAAATATGAATATGATTTTCCTGGTCAAACAATTGAAAAAATTAGTTGCGTTTAGACAAATGTAGAGTATTTATTAGTGTGTCTCCTTTTGGTTCCAAAGTGAATGGAACTTCATTGTCGCTGTCATAGTCACTCATTTTGAATTTCCTACGCTGCCTCACAATCCTTAGAGTACAAACAAAAGAATTACGATACTCGATCAAACTTACACGAGGCTACAACCGGTGCCCGAAGCATACCTTGTTTACGTTCCCTACAGCTGAAAGGAGGAGGGGGGAAGGAGCGCAAGGATATATGACCAGTTAGTTAGGTCTGGATAAACGTTTATATTTCCGAAGACTTAATGCACTTAAAAAATATTCTATGTAGCGTGCTCTTAAACTGTGGTATTACTTTTTGATTTTAGTTCTTGTAGGCAGAGAAAATAGCCTTTGAATTTGGTACCGTCTGTCCCTGTTGGCGTCTATTTCCTCGTCACCAGCGATTACAGTCTGTGTCTTACTGAGGGAGAGGAGACACCTTTCTACTGTATCTGATGTCCTTAGTGGTCACATAGAGCTCATACAACCCCACTTCAAAAAAACTGAACTATCCCTTTAAGTGCCGGTGCTCCTAATCACTGAACTCGCTGCAGGTGCGTGAGGTGCTGCCACAGGGGAATCAGCGCAGCTGCTCAGGGGGGAGGGCCAGTAGTAACACCATGACACTAAGGGACAGAATTGAGTTTGAAGAAATATTTTTTTTACGTTTAATTTCATTCATAGATTTATCCCAGTGTTATCAACACTGTCCATTTATAATTTCAATTAACAAAAAAGTGGAAATGTTTAACTGTCCAATAGTGGTGGATCATGACAATGAGACAAATGTTATTTTAGATGCAAAGTACAATAAAAGTGAAATTGAATATTACATTTAGGCTAATTATATATATGTATATATATATATATATATATATATATATATATATATATATATATATATATATAATATTTATTCATCACTATTTAAAAGAGTATGATATTACATTATTTTTGTTTAATGTGGACGTTCTTTATTACATTTTAAGCGATTAGTGTTTCTGGAAAATGTAGGGCCCTGTTTTTCACCGTATTTGCAGATTTGCACTAATGTTTGCATTTCACAAAAAACACTGGTAACGGACCACGTTGCAGTTTCATGTGGCTTGTCAGTCATTCAAAATGTTTAAAAGCTACTTCCCCAAATGTGTCTGCTGATGACATGTGACCATCAGATGATGGTCACTAGCCTTGAGGCGAAGTGGCCGGGATCTGTACACGACTCCCGCATTTTCTAAGAGTCGGAGCTGTGCAGGAAACTCGAGCAGGGTAAAACAGTTGACACTCAATTAGTTCTAAGAAGCTAAACTGCATTCTCAGCTCCTCATACAAACTCTTTCTCTTCATCTGCAGGGCAGTTCAGTAGTGTGCTTGTGGGGGACAGGGGATATGCCTGCCAGTCATACCTAATGACGCCCTATCCTGACCCTGGTGCTGGGCCCCAGACTTGCTTCAACGTGGCCCTGGCAAGAACCAGGGTCAGGATAGAAATGACCTTTGGTGTCATCAAGGCCCGATTCACATGCCTCCGTGGGCTCAGGATGGCTCCAGATTGGGCCTGCAACGTCATCACCGCATGCACAGTCCTCCACAGTATTGCATCAATTCGGAGGGAAAGGGGGCCAGCTGCTGACCTGCTCCCCCCTGTTGTGGTGGACCCCATCACCCTTGACTTCCCCACAGGGAGGGCTGTCCGGGCAGCTATAACGGAACAATTTTTTACATTGTCCCCGCTGCTGACATCTCCCCGAGGATTCATTCCTGTCAGCCTGAACGAGTTAGAAGCCGTCTATGTCATACAACCAGTCTGACACGACAGCATGCAACCAAGTTTCAGTGAAGCACAGAAGAGCAGTCTCGCGAAATTAAAGAGTACCTCGCGTGTATTTTCACCTCGTCTATCTTGTTCTGTATGGAGCGTAGATTATTGCAAGTAGTGCCGGTCGGAGCTTCCGTAACCATAGTCTTTGCCTTATTCCTCCCTGTCTGCCTCACCTCCTCCTTCGGCAGCCGAGAAGCTGGGCGCGCTGTAGGTGGAGACTCGCGGCCAGTGTTTCCCACTGCACCGGTGCGGTGGCTGCTTTAGCTCCCCTGGAACATGGTGCAATTCGGATGGTTCAGCTGCTAGACCCGCCGATCTCCGTAGGTCCAGTAGCATTTGACAAGTGTATCTCAACGTGGGATGGCTCTCCCTGCTTCGTTGGAGTTCCATGTTAATAGTATTGCTCTCGAATAGCATCAACATAAACAGAAGAAGTCCAGTAGCGTTTACAGCATTTTACTTACATAGATACTGAGTTGATAGGAGTTAAATATAAACGTGTCGCCTACTGTCAGTGGCCTTGCTGTGGGAGGAGAGCTTTCAGCTCAGTGTAAACAAACAGCAGCAAAGCAAAAGAGGACAAAATACATCCTCTCAAGACTTCTGTCAGTGACCATTTAACGTTACAGTCTGCTTCTTCCCCTCTGTGTCGAATAAACTCTGGGCATTGTAGGTTAACGTACCAGGTTGTAGGTTAAAGTATAAGTTCGGTTTAAACATGTTTTACATTGTTTATAGAATGAAGTAGAACAAAATACCCAGAAGGCTTTCCTGATCCAAGCAGTGCTTCGGGAGATATTAAGATCCAAAATCGTGCAGCGGACGTCCGTATAATGGGATCCATAAGGGCATAGATAGCGCAGCTCCTAAAACTGCATCAATCGTCCAAAAACGTGTGTTTTTCACCAATATTCCATAACGGTCCGCTCCAAGATAGTCCTCTGTTGCAGTCTGTGTCACTCCAGACATCGCTGTGTGGCTGTAAAGACCTCTGAACTGACGAAGACTTTGTTTACGCTTGTCCCTCAAAGAAGAGTCAGCTCTCCAAAGAGTACTGCGCATGTGCAGTACTCTCTGGAGAGCCGACTGCGCATGCGCAGTACTTTGTGCCCCGATTGACCCCATTATACGGACGTCCGCTGCACGAGTTTGGATCTGAATATGTCCTGAAGCACTGCTTGGATCTGGAAAGTCTTCTGGGTGAGTATTTTGTTCTACTTCATTCTATAAACAATGTAAAAGCTGTATAAACCAAACTTATCCTTTAATATATCAGGTTCAGAACACTAAAATAACAGCAGGAGCTTGTAGACTTCCAGCACTGTACCATGGGAACAATTTTTTTTCAACCTATATTATTTTACTAAAACTTGTAAAGCACTTTGAGTGTCAGTCAAGGATAAAACGCTAAATATCATTATCATGATTAATCTTCAACCAAACAATAACAATGATCATAATAGACAGAATTTAATCAGACCACATTCAAAATTAGATAAATTTATTAAGATTATCAAAAGAAGAGATTGGGTTATTATGAATTTAAAAATCAGCATGGATGACAGTAAAACTTAAGTTACTTACACACAAATAAAATTTTCCTCTGGGGGATCAATGGAGTTAAGTTTAGTCTTATATTAATAATAATACTTAAAATACTTTATTTCAGATATTTAAAAAATTACAACTTAAATCATTACTGCAAATCCAATCAAAGTTCATCATGGCATGGATTATTTGTTTCATTTTTCTTATTCATTTTTAGCCTAAGGGTTCAACAACACTGACACTGACAGTCACAGACACTGTATTTTTTTCAAAAGGGAAATACTGACGTAGATGTTTACAGAGCAGGTCACTTTTTTAATTCCAAATGGAAGAGTTATAATTTATGTTTATCTTTATTTATTGTTTTGTACTGTGTTATTTGATTAATCTGTTATTTCTGACAGGAATACAAAGCTCATTGAA
Source organism: Halichoeres trimaculatus (assembly GCF_033239565.1). Classification (NCBI taxonomy): domain Eukaryota; kingdom Metazoa; phylum Chordata; class Actinopteri; order Labriformes; family Labridae; genus Halichoeres; species Halichoeres trimaculatus. The sequence continues at coordinate 2,863,701 of NW_027437198.1, read as the reverse complement.
ATCTCTATAGAACGTTCATGTGATTTTATATATTTGTTCATTATCAGTGCTGGGGGAGGTAGGGGACATTGAGTCCGAATGGGCTTTGTTCCGTGCCTCCATTGTTGAGGCGGCCGATCGGAGCTGTGGCCGTAAGGTGGTTGGTGCCTGTCGGGGCGGCAACAGCCGAACCCGCTGGTGGACACCAGCGGTGAGGGATGCCGTCCAGCTGAAGAAGGAGTCCTATCGGGCCTTTTTGGCGTGTGGGACTCCTGAGGCAGCAGACAGGTATCGACAGGCCAAGCGGAATGCAGCTTCGGTGGTCGCCGAGGCAAAAACCCGGACATGGGAGGAGTTCGGTGAGGCCATGGAGAACGACTTCCGAATGGCTTCGAAGAGGTTCTGGACCACCATCCGGCATCTCAGGAGGGGGAAGCAGTGCACTGTAAACACTGTGCTCAGTGGGAACGGTGCGCTGCTGACCTCGACTTGGGATGTTGTGGATCGGTGGAAGGAATACTTCGAAGACCTCCTCAATCCCACCGGCACGCCTTCCTTGGAGGAAGCAGGGCTTGGGAATGATGGGGTGGGCTCTTCCATCTCTGGGGTTGAAGTCGCCGAGGTGGTTAAAAAGCTCCTCGGTGGCAGGGCCCCGGGTGTGGATGAGATCCGCCCAGAGTTCCTTAAGGCCCTGGATGTTGTGGGTCTGTCGTGGCTGACACGACTTTGCAACATTGGGTGGACATCGGGGGCAGTACCTCTGGATTGGCAGACCGGGGTGGTGGTCCCTCTTTTTAAAAAGGGGGACCGGAGGGTGTGCTCCAACTACAGGGGGATCACACTCCTCAGCCTCCCTGGTAAGGTCTATTCGGGGGTACTGGAGAGGAGGGTCCGTAGGATAGTCGAACCTCGGATTCAGGAGGAGCAATGTAGTTTTCGTCCTGGCCGTGGAACTGTGGACCAGCTCTATACCCTCAGCAGGGTCCTTGAGGGTGCATGGGAGTTTGCCCAACCTGTCCACATGTGTTTTGTGGACTTGGAGAAGGCATTCGACCGTGTCCCTCGGGGACTCCTGTGGGGGGTTCTCCGGGAGTATGGGGTGTCGGGCTGCTTGTTACAAGCCATCCGCTCCCTGTACGACCGGTGCCAGAGCTTGGTCCGCATTGCTGGCAGTAAGTCGGACTCGTTTCCAGTGAGGGTTGGACTCCGCCAGGGCTGCCCTTTGTCACCGATTCTGTTCATAACTTTTATGAACAGAATTTCTAGGCGCAGCCAGGGTGTCGAGGGGGTCCGGTTTGGTGACCTCAGGATTGGATCACTGCTGTTTGCAGATGATGTGGTCCTGTTGGCTTCATCAAGCCGTGACCTCCAACTCTCTCTGGAGCGGTTCGCAGCCCAGTGTGAAGCGGCTGGGATGAGAATCAGCACCTCCAAATCCGAGTCCATGGTCCTCAGCCGGAAAAGGGTGGACTGCCCTCTCCGGGTCGGGGATGAGATCCTGCCCCAAGTGGAGGAGTTTAAGTATCTCGGGGTCTTGTTCACGAGTGAGGGAAGGATGGAGCGAGAGATCGGCAGGCGGATCGGTGCGGCGCCCGCAGTAATGCGGACTCTGCACAGGTCTGTCGTGGTGAAGAGGGAGCTGAGCCGGAAGGCGAAGCTCTCTGTTTACCGGTCGATCTTCGTTCCCACCCTCACCTATGGTCATGAGCTTTGGGTAGTGACCGAAAGAACAAGATCGCGGGTACAAGCGGCCGAAATGAGCTTCCTCCGTAGGGTGGCCGGGCTCTCCCTTAGAGATAGGGTGAGAAGCTCGGCTATCCGGGAGGAGCTCGGAGTAGAGCCGCTACTCCTCCGCGTTGAGAGGAGCCAGATGAGGTGGCTCGGGCATCTGATGAGGATGCCTCCCGGACGCCTCCCTGGTGAGGTGTTCAGGGCACGTCCCACCGGGAGGAGACCCTGGGGCAGACCCAGGACACGCTGGAGAGACTACATCTCTCGGCTGGCCTGGGAACGTCTTGGGATCCTCCCGGAAGAGCTAGATGAAGTGGCTAGGGAGAGGGAAGTCTGGGCTTCCCTACTTAGGCTGCTGCCCCCGCGACCCGACCCCGGATAGAAGATGGATGGATGGATTATCAGTGCTGTGAAATGAATTTACGATAATCGTGCTGTGAAATGAATTTACGATAATCGTTATAATCGTTATAATCGTGAAACCGAGATTATTCCTCAGACTATAACCGTGCAATCAAAATCTATAATCGTTGCATCCCTACTGTGCACTAGAACTCTTGAGAACCTCTCACTATCTCTGAAGGTGAGACAATGAATCAGCACCAGGACCTGGAGTCCAGGCACATATATAAGCTCCCCACAGCTGCTCCAAATCAGAAGCAATCAGACACACACACACACACACACACACACACACACACACACACACACACACACACACACACACACGCACGCACACACACACCCACACACACACACACACGCACACACGAACCTGAGACGGATTGTCAACCAAGCTCAGGGAAGCCAGACTGAATACCCTCACACGTTCACTAACAGCTTGTCAACAGAAATGTCAGCTCGGGAGCCTCCTTCAATGAACCTTTGTCTGACTGGGAACAGGACCTTGCATTGCTCCAAGATCTCCGAAACTGGTTGTTGACGCTGAAATTCATCCCTCTCAGCTCCCTGCCCCGTCTCTTTACCTGCTCTTTCTGTTTAAAGTTAACAAACATAGCCACAATAGGTCTAGGTCTGCTTGAAGTAGATCTCCCAGACGATGGACTTGGTGAAACGCGATGTCACTTGGGGAGCTTCAGTGGATTCTTAATGAAGGCAAAAAATGCCTAAATGTGAGAGAAAATAAATCATTAATTCACTTTTTAAACCACACGTGGATTATATAGAAGTGTTTTTTGCATCAGCTGTAAATGATAAAAATCCCTTTCAGAAATATTTTCAGTAAATAATGTAACTTTTGGAGTACGATTAGAAATCAAGAATGATGATTCTGTTTAATATGATTAACAAAATAACCAAATACCAAGATCTGCCAATTGCTTGTTTTGTATATTTATATAAAATAAAAACCTGTCATGAGGAAGTCCGGATGGAAAAACAAGCAGTGGAGGACCGAAATGCAGATGAACAAAAACTTTATTATAACCAAATCCAAAAGTCAAACTGAAAATCCAAAACCTTAAACAAAAGAAACAAAACCAAAAACACTGGAAGACTCACAAGAGGCACGGGAGACACAGGAGGCATGAAGGCACAGCGACAGGTGACAGCAGACAGCAAACAATGAACCCACACGAAACACACTGAACACAGAGACTATATAGACAGGGTAATTAACCACAGGTGCAGAACAAAAAAAAGCTGAAACACATGAGGGGCAATCAACCACAAGAGAAACACAAGGAGAACCAAACCAAACACAGAGAAACTCAAGGCAGAGACCAAAGACACTAAAGACACTGAAACACTAGAAATAATCACAAAGAGACATACACATGACAAGAACCAAATCAAAACCACAAGAAGCACGAACTAAAGACAACAAGAGACACAGACATTCCACAAGACTAACACAGGTGACACAGAACAAGAACAGAATACAAAGAAACACAAGAGGGGAGAAACACAAGAAAACACAGAAACCAAAAACCCAAACCATGACAGTACCCCCCCTCAAGGGACAGATCTCAGATGTCCCAAAAATAAACAACAAAAATCTGGGTGCCCAATCTGGGCGGGTGAAGGGGGCAAGGCCGTAGGGACACAGTAAACAAAATCTCAGGGAGGCCGGCCAGGTAGTGGGCCGCACAAAAGGCAAAGTTCAAGATGCCGGCCAGGTGCCGGGCCACACGAGGGTCAGTGTTCAGGAGGCCAACCAGGTAGTGGGCCACACAAGGGAAAATGTTCAGGTGGCGGGCCACACGAAAGAAAGTGTTCAGGAGGCCGGCCAGGGGGTCCTGCCGGGCAAGGAACAGTGCTCGGCAGGACCCCCGGGCGAGGAGCAGGGCTGTGTAGGACCCCAGAGCGAAGAGCTGTGCTCTGCGGGTCCTCTGGGGGGAAAGCAGGGCTGGTTTAGGACCCCAGAGCGAAGAGCTGTGCTCTGCGGGTCCTCAGGAGCAGGTAGTGAGTGGTGCCCTGCTGGTTGCAGTGAAGGGTAGGTGGTCCTGACTGGTCGTGGGGGACAACCACGCCTCTTGTGGCGGCCTCCCCGGGTGCCTGGAAAAATGGCCAGTCTGGTCCCCTCCCAGGGAGACTGACTCTTGCCCTCCACAATCCAGTCGGGTCCACGGAAAAAAGATTGAAAATAAATTCTTGAAAAAAAATCCATTGAAAGTAAAAAATCTGCTGGGTCCTCTTTTGGTTGGTTCATTCTGTCATGTGGAGGACCCAAATGCAGATAAACAAAAACTTTATTATAACCAAATCCAAAAGTCAAACTGAAAATCCAAAACCTTAAACAAAAGAAACACAAGAAAACCCAGAAACACAGGAACCAAAAACCCAAACCATGACAAAACCAACATCATCTGTAGCTTCACTTTCTGAGAATGGAAACCAGAGTAGTATCCTACAAAACAGACCCAATAGAACAGTCATACTACATACTACAAGCAAAAGCAGTAGGTAGTATGTACTGCCTACTACATACTACATTCACATGTAGTATGTCCCTACATATGCCCTGCATGTTTTAGATGTTTCCCCACTCCAGCACACCTGATTCAAATGAATGGCTCGTTTTCAGGCTCAAGCAGAGCTTGGTGATGAGCTGATCATTTGAATCATGTGTGTCGGAGTCGGGAACATAAAAAACATGCAGGGCAGGGGGTCCCCAGGACCAGGGTTGAGAAACACTGCAGTAACCTACACTGGGATATCACTGGACCCTCAGCTTCTGCAGCGATTTATAGTAACACGGCAGATCCCATGTGCCTTTGTAACTGATCTGACTGACTTATCGTTCTTTTATTTATTATTTTATTATTTTTTATTATTTTATCTTCTTTTTTTCTTTTTTTGTGACGTCATCAGATACTTTTTTTTAAAAACAACTGCAGGCACACCTCTGTCAGCCTTTCTTTTCCACTGCCTAGGGGACATGTAGCAATATTAAAATGATAAAAAAAAAATGTTCTGAGCTGTACATAAGGGGATGGCTGTAACACTTTTTAAAGATGTGTTACAACCAACCCCACCCCTGTCAGCCAGTGTTTAGCTAGTTGTATTAGCATAGTGGATTGGAATTAGCATGAGAAAAATGCATCACATTTAGCCTGAGAAACTACAACTGGTCCTGAAATAAGTTGAATGGTTTTATTTGGAATAGCAGAAGTACTAAATAAAATATAGTCCTAGATAATTTACCTTCTTACCTCAGAATCATTTTTTTCTCAATAGAATCTGCACGCACCTGTTTCCAGCCCTAACAATCACCATGCATGATCAGGGTGGAAGTGGGTAAATATTGAGATGAACATGTGACACCTATCTTATCCCTGATTGATGTAATTGGTGGTATTACAACTCCCCCCATGTTACAACCATACTTGGTCTCCCCTATAACTTAATTGCACTTGGTTTAGCCAAACAGCATTGTTAGACTGTTTGGGGCTTTGCTCATTTAAAGTGGGGGTGAAAAAATGTTAACTGTACTATTGGCCTTCACGTGTTGAATCAAAGGGAGGCAAGGAGCGTTCGTTTATCAACTTTGTCTGAAGCGAGGCTGTAGCAATGAGGGAGTAACCAGCTTTCACACAGATTTGCCAAATGAAAAAGTCACCAGAATTTATTACATTCAGGGGAAGGAAAAGAGGAGCAATCAAAACTCAGGTTCTTCACAGATCTGTGGATGTCTCGGCAAGGCTGGTGTTTTCCTAGGTAGACAGGGAGAGGAGAAAAGTCAGTGTGTGTTAAACTTTAGGCTTCCTTTGCTCTGTCAGTCTCATCCATCACCCTCCCCTCTCTGTTCCCCTCCCCTCTCTCCAGTAGCCTATAATGACTGTCACCAGCTGGGCTCCCTCCAGCCTTGAGTAACCAGTGCAAGTATCTCTGGTTGATGACTCTGCCCAGCTGTTGTCAGCTCCGCCCTGTTCTCTGGTGGGCTCTGCTAGTGGTAATGCAGCAGTGGTGGGGAGAGACACCACAGAGGCCAAATGTCAGAGCTATTGAGAAGTCATGATTTAAATGGTGCCTAGTGCCATGTGTATATCTAACTGCAAACATTTGTAATTTTTTGTGTATCTGGAAGGCTAAGCAGTTCATGTTTCTCTGTGTTGTTCTAAACACACATCAGTGAACTTGTATGGTGATTTCTTCTGTAGGCAATGATGCAAGTCCATGTGTGGTATCAAAATCATACCATAAATGGGCACCTTGAATAGGTCCACCGACCAGGGCAAACAACACCTTATTCAATACAGAATACATAAAGGTTCAGAAAGCATGCATACCCAGCAGATCAGGCAGAAATTGACACTACAGAGGACTGATTGATAAATGAAGTTGTCAACTTGAAGGTGAGATTAGCTTCAATCTTTTCCCTTGAAATTGACGCATTTTTAGGTGAATATTGAAGCATAAGAATCGAGTATATTTTGTTCTTATCATCTTTGCATTAAAGCATATGTGGCTTTTCATATATTTGCCCGTGTTTCTACAGATTGACGCAGTGCAACATTTGGTCAAACAATGTGGCCTTGACTCAACTGGATCCAAAATGGATCTTGTCATTCAAGAAAAAAAAAGTGTTGATGAGAACTAAATGGATTTGTTAAACGGGATTGTAACACGATAAAGTTAATTGAGATTTAAACCAACCACTTATTAAATGTTTGCCCTTTTTCTTTTGTTTTCTTGTTAAGGTGGCTGGGCAGTGATAATGTGCCCTTGTGGAATTGTTTATTCAATAAAGTTCAATGTGAGTGCTGGAAGTCCACAAAACTATTGCGACATGCTACTGTCTTTTAAGCACTTTCCAAATGTTGTTATATATGATTTTGTAAGAGGTTTGGCCGCACACACAAATCTGCATGAACCTGAAAAAAATCCCCTTCCAGCCAAATGAGGGCAGACTGGCTGAAGCCACACACCAGAGAACCTTCACTCTGCGCAGAGAGGCGACCTAAAAATAAACCTGCCATGGCTGAAGATAAAAAAGGAACCTGTAGTCATAAATGCACTCTCCAATGCCAATGTTGTGTGGAGTGATATATATAATTTTTGTAACTTTTACACTTTCCATGAGCTACATCTTTTCCACGTCGCGTCAGCACATCCCAAACATAGTTTGCTCTCCTTTTTTGGGATGCCCTCTATATATTTGGTGCTAAATGGTCACTTGATCAAGACATGATGATTTTTTGCCTTTTGTTACTACAGTGCAATTAGACCCACAGATCATGAACCAGTGTCCAGAAAAATGTGAGGCATTAACAGTCATGTCATCACTTAAGCCCTGTAGAGCCTCATGGACCCTAAGTAGTCGTCATCCTCTTCAGAAGCAGCTGGTAAACTGATATTTCTGCAAACAGTGATCACTGTCCTTAAGGAGCCTTTTTTGATAAGTTAATTTGCATACTTTTTGTTCATTTTCCATTTAGTTATACCTGTTCTTCCCAGGTCAATTATGTCCTGGATGTTAACAGACCACAAAATGATAATGGAGCAACTTGCCTCTCCAGAAGTAACATGTTGACCTTCGGGCTTCCTAAAAAAAATGGACTCAATGGTACTGAATACTTGTACTGTAATGAAGGCCTGTTTTCAGAAAAAAATTAGAGGAATTGCCTGATGCTAACTGTAAACTATGTTAACAGGTAGGAAATAGGTGCCTCAGACTGGTCAAAGAGATGTCTAATATGCAGGTTTGTTTAAAGTCTATTTAAGTGAGACACTTAATACTGAGAAAGACTGATTGACTGGATGAAAAAGGAGTTTCTCAGCTAAAATGTATAACGTAAATGTATTAATAGCAGATACTGAGCCATTTGATTTATATTTTACCATTTTTTAGCACTTACAAGAGCTTGGCATGCTTTCTTTCTACATGGAAGGGATGTTTTGTTGCAGACCAGCATATGACCTTTACATGGCTCCCTCCAACCAACTGCGATTCACTGCTCCATCTCCCAATAATTAAACAACATTGTCATTTTGACAAAATGCTTTGCTTGTTCTAAATATTGTGCATCAAGGAAGATTAATTGCTTTTCAAGCACTAAGCTAAATAACATGTCTCTCAGCTTTTCAATAGTAATTCTGCTGGATGTTGTAGTCTGTCATGGGTTTAAATAAAAGCAAGTTTTTTTAACTGAAAGATGCTGACCAGAAAGACTCACTCATCATCCCTTTGTGGATTCCAGGGCGTTTTGTCTTGTGTGTAAGTACCTCACACCATTTCAAAAATACTGGACATAATTTTGTAAATGACAAACAATATTAACAGAACATAAGACATATGTTGTAAATGAAATTTTTGTGTTTAAAACTTCAACTTGTGAGTTTGTTGTGGCTTTTTGCTCATTGTACAGACTGCATGTTTTCTATAGGTAATAAGGCCACTCCAGGGACAAATTTTCTTTCTTGATTCATATTACTTCAGAAGAACAGGGGGGTTCTCCAGTGAGCCCTACAGGAAACTACTGAGGTTGCAAATGTGTGTTTGGAGGTAATGTTCCCCAGACATGCCTATGTTTGAATAAAGTTCTCAACATTTTAAGTTCAGTCAGGAGGCAATGTCACAAGAAGTGCATCAAGCACTGAAGGATTGTTATTGGGTATGACAAGAATGGTTTCCTGAAGTTGACTCAAATAACCAAATTGTCGATGCAGAAATCCTCCTTGTTGAACTTTCTCCAGATGAGATGATTATGGTTTAGTGAGACTCTGCAGAAATAATATTTACCTATTTGTATGGTCAAGTTCTCGGACGTGTTCCCTGTTCAGTGGACTACAGATTTTGATCTGGTTCAAGTTGTGACATAACATCACTTTTTGTTAACTTTTTTTCACGTTATATAATGACAGAAGTTTACCCGTGTTTTTAAATTTGGCATACTTCCACCTACAGACTCCATTTTTGCTTTAAAATGCTCACCGATCTTTCAGCTATCCATGTATGACCTCACTTTTAGATATCTTTTAGAATTTTTGAGATTTCACTGTTAAAGCAACATCAACTTTTCCAGATTTTGCCCACCAACCCCAGCTCCTTGAGTGTGGAACTTCTTCAGCTAGAGTGAGAGAGGCTGCTGCCAAGATGTTACAACTTTCTCAAACAAATCATCATAGCTTCCAAAATCTACACTGTAGAAAAACTCAAAAATACATTTAAACGTTCCCTGACTTGTCCTGCTAATTACAAAGGGAGCATTTTACCAAAAAATTGTACTTTTTGGCCAAAAAAAAGGGGGGGGGGGGGGGGGGTGTTCGGGGACTCTGGGTCTTGAGGAGAGGGCCTCTGTGGTCTCCTGAGTCTGGCTGGGTGCACTGGGGGCTGGCACCAACTTGCGGTGGGTGGTGGCCTGGGCTGGGTCTGTCCTCCCGCATGCATGGCCAAACACTCCCTCTTCAGGGGTGGGTGGCCCTTGGGCACAGGGGGCCCTGGGTCCTACCCCCTGCACTAGATCGGGGGCCCAGAGTCTAGCGGGGCCTGTGGGCCTCAGTCCCTGGCCCCCTGGGGCCTCCACTCCGCAGTGTCGGGGGCCTGCCTCTTGCCTTCCCGGTTCTCCCTCTACTTGCGTCCTCCTAGGTTGGCGTGCTGCTGTCTCCGTGGTGGACTGTCTGGGCTCTGGGCTCTGTTGTGGCTGCTGGATGCCCTGGGTTGAGGGCCCTCTCAGGGTGTGTCTGGCCTCTGTGGGCAGTGGGCCACATCTGCATGATCACACCTTGGCAAGATCACCTAACCCAAATCAAAAACTAACCCCCAATATTCTGCACACTCACCCGTGCTCCTATATGTGTAGGTGAGTATATGCATCTGTGTATATTTTTATATATGTGTACATATTTTTCTACAAGTGTCATTGATGTGCCCACTGTTGCTCATGATTTCTCCAGTTCATTTCTCCACAGGTGCTTCTTGTGATTATGGTGTCAAACACCTCAGGATACTGTCTCTTTTCAGGCTCAGTAGCTGGTTGTTTATTTCTCCTGTCTGTAGTCAATTGTTCAGTTGTTGTGGTTGCTCTCTACTGTTGTTTTGTTGTCTCTCTCTCCCTCTCTGTCAAGTCTCTTCTCTACACTCTTTCCCTTTATCACTGTTTCTTTCCTGATATCACCTTATTCTGGTTAAGCAGTAATCTTCAAACTTGGCAATATACGGGAGGGAAACTATATACATGTGCTGTATGTGTGTGTATATATATATATATATATATATATATATATATATATATATATATATATATATATATATAGATAGATAGATAGATAGATAGATAGATAGATATAGATATAGATATACACACACACATATGTGTGTGTGTGTGTGTGTGTGTGTGTGTGTGTGTGTGTGTGTGTGTATTTATGTATAAAATATATATCAAAAACACTAATAAAGAGTATAATATTAAAACTCAAGGGGAGCCTTATACACTAACGGCTCCCTTTGGAAAAGCAAATGTGTTCTGCACAATATGGCAGCCAGACCATAATTCTGTTGTCGTGATGCTGAATTGGACAAGGGGAAAAAATAAATAAATTAATCTATAAATAAATTTTTCAACGAGGGAATAGTTTTTTTGGTATGCTTCTTTGATTTCCTCATGGAAGTCATTAAATTTGGTACGTTTGATGAAGCACAGTTAGCATAAAGTGTATTGAACAAATTATCTAAATTTTTTGAAGAAGATTGCATGTTTGGGTTACAGGGTAAAACAGCTTTTGATTTATTTTGCATATCAAACACTATTGGGCAAATCTGTAATACATTGATCAAAGATATGTAGTGTAATGTCTGATTCTTGAAATATGCTTAATCAAGTAAACGTTTATATGAGAGCAGAAGGATGAATCCAATTTAAGCCCTATCTTACATACATATACACAAAATCAACATTTCATAATCAACAATGTCAAGGAACCACCCTCAATTTTATAATCTCAAAGATGTATAATAAAGTTTCCATATAAATTCAACTTTTTTCTCCACAGACATCATACAACACACCAAAGTTTCTTCTAATGTTACATCTGATGCAACCAGCTTAAGCATTCTGTTTAGCAAAACAATAAGAAGAGAATAACAATAGCTGACCTGTTAAGACAACCTGAATTCTCTCACCTGTATATGAAATGCATCCATGTATGCAGTTCCAAATGAGACTTCTCAAACATTGAGCCATTTCGGATGGACCTTGAGACTGACCCTTTGTGGCATGAATCACGACAAATCCTGTTTTAGAAATATAGAGGTTTAAGTAAGTAATATTTTCCATAAAAGGAACCATTTGATTATAATTTGAAAAAAACATCATTTGGTGAAAGTATTGTTTTCCAAACAGATTGGAACACCACAGAATGGAAGAACAAAAAGGGGTAGAAATTGTTCAATATTTAACTAAACGTTGTCAATGCACAGAATATGTTGAGTAATATTTGGCATCATACAATAACTGGTTATGATTGCATTTGCAATATTTTTCTACCAGTTGTTGCAGTTTCCAAATATAGAGCTGATAGTAAAAAACGTATATACTGTCATATTCTAACATTACCCTTGGAATATTTGATGGTTTAACTTTTTTCTAATTGTTACTTTCATATTGGAAACTGTCATTTTGTGTATCATAGAGATCACAGTGAGCAATGTATTGCTTTCTTTCAGCCTTCAGCATAATTGTCCAAAAAAATTGATGTATTTATCTACTTAAGTTGGTTTAGGTTTACACTATGATTCTAGTTTGCTTTTAAGAAGATACACATGTGGGGATATAAAAGATATGGTTAGTAATATTGTTTTCTTTGATCACAGATTTATATCAAGGAAAAATTGTGGTGATGGGGAGCATGATATATTTTTGACTGTCAATAACTAAGTTTTTTTTGGCAGCTATATAAAAAAAATGTAGATCAGTAAAATAGCATATCTTGAAGCCTCACTTTGAAGTTTTCCACGTCTCTGGCTGTTTCATCGATGCATATTTAGAATTCAAATCTTAACCTTAGCCCCAAACGTCATGTCCACGTATATGGCAAAATGCCGTGTTCACTTTTGTTATACTTCTCTTATTTTTTTTATAACAGCCCAAGGCAAAGAAGACAGGGGGAGGAAAAGATCAGATGCTGGAACTGAGCAAAGAAAGTCAGGATGGTAAATCAGCTATAGGCTGACTTTGAAAACAACAGCAGTTGCTATGTCTGGTTTGATTGTGTATTTACAGCCCTTTATTCAATTGTGCCTTCGTTTCAGGATTTGAAAATAGTGGAACTTTTCCTCAGAGTGGCAGCAGTGTGAGCAGCTTTGAATCAGGTAATACCTAAATTTTAGATGTGACTTGGAATCGGTTGTGAGGGCAAAACAATCAAACAGGTTGTGTTTTAAATCTTTTTTAATTTCTGTCTCATCATGACCCTCTCTATTTCTTCAAGGATCAATCTCCAAAGTGGAGTTCTTGGAGGCTTAAGTTCATTGGCAAGAAAAAGTCATCAAGGATCTGGAACAGGAACGCAATTTTTTGTGTGAACAAATCATAAGGCAACAACTAAAAGAAGGTGAGTATTTTCTAAGTTAATTGTAAAGCTATTTTAACTCATTACTGAAAATGTATAACTTACCTTTTCATATTTTTTATGAAAGCTAAACCCATGCTTTATGCCTCAAAAAAGTATAAAGGGGACAATGATTATACTGAGAAAGCAGACAGCCCTTTGTCAGTTATTCGGGAATCTTCAGATAGTGATGTCATGCCAAGACCGAAGCTGAAGCACTCACAGTCATCTACATCTCCGAGTGAGCCTGGCCGGGTTCATGTCAGAGGTAAATTCTTAGTTTTCTAAGGTTTTCCCTTCAGTTTTTAATAAATTTTACTCTATTGTTTACATCTGCGTTAACTTTTGTTCTGACGGTCAATTAAAAATAACATCTGAAGTAAAACTGACTGAACAGATGGACTTAATGGACAGCTCATGAACTTATACAGGGAGTGTTCTAAGTTTAAATAACATTTCATTTACCAGATTATGTAGGGAAAAGACAGGATACAATATTCTAATTATATAGTTTTAGCATGTGTGTAAGGAAAATGCGGATCGAAACAGGTGGGTTTTGAGTCTGGATTTAAAAAGAGGCAGGGAGGTAAGATTTCTGAGATCCGGGGGGAGAGAGTTCCAGAGCTGGGGAGCAGAGCGACTGAAGGCCCTGCTCCCCATGGTGCTTAGGCGAGCAGAGGGCACAGTGAGCTGGGTTGAGGAGGAGGATCTGAGGGAGCGAGCAGGAGTGACGATGTGAAGGAGGTCAGATAGATATGGAGGGGCAAGGTTGTGGATGACCTTAAAGGTGAACAGGAGGAGTTTGAATTCTATCCTATGCTTTACCGGTAACCAGTGGAGCTGCTGCAGGATGAGGGTGATGTGATGGTGGGAGGGGGTTCTGGTGATGATACGGGCAGCTGAATTCTGGACCAGTTGAAGTTTATGGAGTGACTTTTGGGGGAGACCGAAGAGGAGTGAATTACAGAAATCTAGGTGGGAGGTGACGAGGCTGTGAACAAGAATGGAGGTGCTGTGAGGCGTGAGGGAAGGGCGAAGACGGTTAATATTTCAGAGGTGGAAGTAAGCGGACCGGGTGATGTTATTGATGTGAGAACTGAAAGAGAGTGTGCTGTCGAGGATGACACCCAGACTCTTAACCTGAGGGGAGGGGAGGACCGAAGAGCTGTCGATGGAGAGGGAGAAGGTGTCCATTTTAGAGAGTGTGGATTTGGTGCCAATTAAAAGGAGTTCTGATTTGTCACTGTTTTATTTAAAGAAGTTTGAGGTGAACCAGTAATTTATTTCAGATAGGCAGGAGGTGAGATAGGGGGGTGGGAGTGTGGAATTAGGATTACAAGATAGATAGAGCTGGGTGTCATCCGCGTAGCAGTGGAAGTTAATGTGAAATTTACGGAAAATATGGCCTAAGGGGAGGAAGTACGTGATGAAGAGGAGGGGCCCCAGGACGGGGCCCTGGGGCACACCTGTGGTAACTGGGGAGGGATCAGACCGGAAGGACTGTAACTGAATGAACTGAGTGCGGCCTTTGAGATAGGACTGAAACCAACTGATGGGGGGTGTGAGTGATGCCAATGGAGGAGAGTCGACTGAGAAGGATGGGATGTGAGATGGTGTCAAAGGCCGCACTCAGGTCAAGAAGGATGAGGATGGAGAGTGAACCAGAATCAGCTGCCATGAGGAGGTCATTAGTGATTTTAAGGAGGGCTGTTTCAGTGCTGGTAGAGGGCTTAGAATTTTTAATGAGAGTGGCGATTTCAGATGGAGTGGGGAGATGAAAACTGGAAAAGCACTGAAAATGGCTGGGAGGAGGTGGAGGGGAGATGGCGGCCTGGTCAAGCATAGGTGCTGGTGGATATTGTTGATTTTGTCATTAAAAAAGTTCATTATGGAGGTACAGGTGTCCATGGAGTAGAGATGGGGGGGGAATTAGGTGGCTGGGTGATTTTATTAAGTAGAGCAAAGAGGGTCCTTGAGTTGCCGGTATTTGAGACAATAAGACTGGAGTAGTAGTTGGATTTGGAGTGGGTAATTGTGTCCTTGTATAACTGTAAATGGTTACTGTACATGTCCTTATGGATGGTGAGACCAGCTTTTTTATGGAGGCGTTCGAGTTGTCTACCCCTGGCTTTCAGTGTATGGAGCTAAGGGGTATACCAGGGGGCAGATGAGGAGAAGGAGACATAGCGGGTTCTGCCTGGGGCAAGGGAGTTGAGGATATCCTGTAGACTGTTATTGTAGAGGGTGACCAGTTCATCAGGGCTGGAGAGGGAGTCCGGGATAGGAATGGAGTCTATAATGGTGCCGAGAGTGTCCGGGTTAATGTCCTTTATATTCCTGAATGAAATGAGCCGGGGTAACTTGATGGTGGAGAGGGAGAGTGAGGGGCTGAAAGTGAGGAGGAAGTGATCTGTGACTGGGAGTTCATCGGCGGTGCAGTTGGAGGGGGTGAGGCCAGAGCAGCAGATTAAATCCAGAAAATGTCCTTTTTTATGAGTAGGGGAGTTGGTGAATTGGGAAAAACCAAAGCTGTCCAAGCAGGAAAGAAAGTCTCTGGTGAGGGGCAGACAAGAATTGTCGATGTGTATGTTAAAGTCTCCCAGCAGAATGACATTAGGAGAAAGGGCAGACAGATGGGTGAGCAGAGTTGAAAAGTCATTTAAAAAGTCCCTGTGTGGTTTGGGAGGGTGGTAAACTGTAGCAACTATGGCTGTAGAAGGACCGGACAGTTTAAAAACAAGGCATTCAAACGTATTGAATGCAGGCACGGACACGGGGAGGATTTTCAACCTCTCGCGGTGAATTATCGCGAGACCTCCTCCGCGTCCGTTGCCACTGGGGACAGCAGATGTAAACATAGCCGGGAGGAACGGCTTCATTTAGCTGGGAATAATCATTTTGCTGTTGCCAGGTCTCAGTCAAACAGAGAAAGTCCAACTTACGGTCGGTGAGGAGATCTTGGATAAGATGACCCTTGCTCATGAGGGAGCGGATGTTGAGCAGACCGAAGTTTACAGCAGTGTTCTCATGCTTGATAGCAGCGTTAGCAGACCGGGCTAGGCTGGCTAACGCGCTGTGGTCAACAGTCCGGGCTGGGTATCTGGGAGGACGGCGTGAGGTGGACCAGAAATATTTGATTGCAGAGGAGTTGTCTTGGTGGAAATTCCTGCGGGACCCACAGTGGATGTATTTACGGCGAGATGGAAGCGCGATGTCCTGGTGATGGTGCAGCACATGTGGTGGGGGCTGGGGTCGGTACCAGCGGATCCATAGCAGCTCGGCAGCAGTGTACTGGAGTAGTCCTGCCACAGGATGATGGCAGGACAGCAGGAACAACCAGACAAAAACTGACCAAGCATAGAGCTTGTTTGCCTGCATGGTGACAGCAGCAGGACGTGGATCAGAGCTGGTAGCAGTGCAACAGCCGGTGGGCAAAAGTTTGCCGGTGAGGACGACGCACTTAAAACATCAACTCGGCGTAGTATCTTAAAGGTGGGTGCCAAGAACTCACACATAAGGAGCAGTGTAACTTATTGCTTGTGTCGTCAAACCGTCATTCATAAAACCATAGTCAATTAAAAAGTTTAAAAGTTTAAAAAGTTCCAGAGAGCAGCGGCATTGAGTCACGCCAGCGTCCACTCAACCGGAAGTTGTGATTAGCGCCCCTCTGCGTCTTCAACCCCTCCCATCCGCCCCGTTCATGCACACACGTGTGTGGGGGGCAGGACGATAGGCCGCTTGAGCGTTTTCTTTTCGTAGGCAGTCAAACATGGACAGACAGAGAAGAAAGCTCTCTGGGGCACAGAACAGTAAACGGAAGAGGGAGATGAAAAAAGATCCAGTAGCAATACAAAAAGTTTTTCAAAATGGTTGAAAGACAGTCGGTAAGTTCTGTCAGTGTATGAAAAAGAGGCTTGTAAATATTAAGTTTAGCTAAAGCTTCTAGCTAAAGCTGCTAAACTTTACTGTACTGTCCTGTACTGTACTGAACATGCCCACCGATAGACGTGCAGACGTGATTAGATGCAAGAAAAATGATTATTTAATTGCTATTACTACTAATATTACTTTACAATATAATATTACATATATATTATATATTACAAAATTTCAGATATACCTGTGGACTTGCACTAATGTCCTCTTCACTCCAATTTGTGTTTCACAATTGAGCCTGACATGGGCATGGCCATAGCAAAGTATGAGGTCAGCGGTCTGGACTTCACATATTGTTTCTGAGTTGTTGTTTTTTTTTTTTTTTGACAAATATGCCCAACTGAATAAAACATTAACTCATAAAAACATGAAACCTTTCGATGAAACGTGCATGTAAGTTGTAAATTGTGGTAAACATCCACGGGCTTTGTGCTCCGTCTGTGCCTGTGTGTGTGTTGCGGTGAACAGCTGTTTGATCAGCCAATGCACGTACCCGCAAATGCACCCTGTGACACGCTTGGCAGTGGGCTAAATTCATTCAATCTAACAATACATGACAATAACCTTAAAAAGGCACTATTGCTGCACTTGGCTTGCCCCCAAAGAACACATGATCAAAACATCAGCACCGCTCTTTCAAGACACAGTCTCTGCTGTCCGCTGCAGCGCACGATCCGCTCCGTGCAGTACAGGTCTGGTATTTTTCATTTAAAGTTTGCCTGTGACCATTGTTTTATGTCAGTAATGTCATTTTGCAGTGCAGCCTATGTACGCTCTATGAGCGTAAAGATGCAGACAGACGCACAGGGACAGTGAGGGTTAATTAGTCTAACATAGACTAAAATTTTTATTGGTTTCCATCTAACCCTGAAACACTAATATTTCTAATGACACCAAGCTTATGAGTATATGAGTAACAACAATTTGATTTGGTTGCATACAGTATCTGTTTTTTTGTTTTTTTTTCTCCCTTAAATAGAATTTTTCCTGTTAGAAAGACAAGGAAATGCATTTGTCACAGGGCAATGATACTCATAAAAACTGTCAAAAAATCTACTTGTAAAAGTTCAAAAAAGAAACCACAGTTTCTCAGAGCTTGTTAAATATTGTAATACATTTAGAGTATCAGCATTTTTATTACATTTAGTCTCTTCGTGTATACTCACCTCCATGCAGAGTGGAGAAATAACTGATCAAGATTCCTCAACACTCGCTATAAATCACCCTGCACTGGTTTAGACCGTTGATTAACATGTTCTCAGCTCATTTTTCCCCCAGGGATTTTTATATTTCTCCACCAAAATCTGCAGTTTGGTGTCTACGGCTTTTAACTTTATGTTTCGTGTCAGTGGGCGGAGGTAAAGAGGACGCAGGTGACAGGTCGGTAGACTCCTGACGCCACATGTACATTTATCTTGATTGACAGTGGACAAATGTAATGGCAATACCCCAGACTGTTGCCAGTTGTGATGGACCTAGCCACAAGGAACAACATTGTGACTTGGAGTGAGTGGCAGACAAAAACATCACCATACTCTAAGAAATCTACTAATGGTACCACAACTGAGGTTGAAGGCAAGCACACTACTCTGGAAACAAAAGTAGCCAGCCTAGAAAAACTGGTGGAGCAAACAAATAATGACCTGCCACGTTTCAAGGTTCACCTCTTCAACATAGCACACCAGTTCAGAGAGATCAGGCAGCTGAAAGAGAGACTGGCAGAAGATGAAGTAGTTGTATATTTTGACTACAGTGAAAATTACAACTGTAAGTGGAGCAAAGAAATCAAGGACGCTCACTATGGTGGAGGTCATAAACAAGTTACTTTGCATACTGGTGTCCTGTATGTGAATGAAGGCCAGCCGGAAGCCTTTGCCACGATATCCAGCAGTCTAAAGCACGATGCTGTAGCGACATGGGCTCACCTGGATCCAGTGTGGCAGCATATAAAATCCATTCACCCCCCAGTAAAACATGTCCACCTGGTGTCTGGTGGGCCAACTTCCCAATCCCACAATAAGGTTTGTTATGGGTAGAAACTTTTGGACTGATATGAATTACTCAGAACTCAAGTCTGTGACCTGGAATTTCACAGAGTCATCACATGGGAAAAGTGCTCCAGGTGGCATTGGAGGAGCCCTGAAGAATCTTGCTGACAGGCTGGTAGCTTATGGAACCAATATGCCTGATGCTGAGGCCTTGCTACACAACCTGTCTGTGCATAGTCCAGTGAAACTCTTCAAGGTGACTGAAGAGGACATTGAGACATGTGGAGAGTTAGTGCCCCCATCACTGAAGACAGTGCAGGGCAGCAGCGGCTGGTCCATAGGGGGCGCTGGGGCTCCGCCCCACCAGTTGTGGAGAAAGGATTATTTTTTTTATATTTTTTTGCGTTTTTTTAAATCAATGTCAGTTTTACTTAATGGTGTGTATGTGTGTGCCTCCATGCAACCGCGTCATTTAAACAACATTTCCACCAGCTGACAATCATTAAACAGTGAATTCACACTGACAGACAGTGTATCATTCTCTCATGGGGCGCTCGACAAAGTGCCCGTGACTTGCAGCTAAATAGCCAATCCAGTTATGGTTACTAGGGGAAAATGATGAATAATTGGCCAATCAACGTCGCTAAATTCTATGCCTGAAGGGCGCTAGAAAAAGAGCCCCTACGGCTACGTAAAATACGTGACGATTTATGAATGATAGCTCTACGTGAGGAGCCAGCGAACATTTTTTTCGTAATGCGACTCCCAGACTCTATACGGAGGGAAAAACATACGGCGACGAGGAAGAGAGATGATGGCGGTGACGATGGCAGTAGTTCAAGCACAGCTTCGACCAAATTCGGTGAGATCCTTATTAATCCTGCTTGTGTTTTACATAAAAACGACTACTTTTAATTAAAAAAAGATCTGGTTTTAAAAGCATTTTTATTGTCATCTCCTTGGTTTAACTTGCTGCTCACCACTTGATTTTAAAGGACCAGTTCAGAATTTTAAAAATAATTTTAATCTCAACCTATTTTACCACCATTACATAGACATGCTGTATTATCAGCTCCAGAAGAGGAACATTGATGCTGTCTACATCGCAGGAATCACCCAGACATTCTTGAACAGCATACAGGCTATCAGGTACGTTAAATGCATTATTATGACAATTAGCCTAGCCTAATTGTTGATTCTCTGCCTAAATTTAATGTAGCCTAAGATACTTATATGTCATTTTATTCTAATAATCAATGTATCTGTTAAGTTTAGATGAAATAAAATTGCCAGTAATTATAACAAGCTTGGGTTTGGTTAATACATCCCTAACCAGTTTTCACAACTGACTCATAAAACTTTTGTTTTGGATCAGGGAGGCTGTTCTTCATCAGGAGTACAGGGGACCTGTTCAGGAGCCACCCACAAAGAAACGGAAAGCACTGGGAGAAGACACACAGCAACATTTGGCACTGGAGGTAAGCACTTTCTTACACACACACACACACACACACACACACACACAAACAGAGACATCAAATAAAATCAAATGAAGATACTCACCACTCAAGTTACTGATTAGGTTCATCTTGTCTTCATAAACAAGGTATATGAGAGCTGGAAGGCTCCTTAATCCCTGTTGATGGTGTCCGAGTCAAAAGAGATCAGGAAACGGGGAAAGGACACCATCAACAGGAATGAAGGAGCCTTCCAGCTTTCACACACCTGGGATTCACTTCTCCAGAGGCCGTCAGGCAACGGGGGATGTAGCTGGCGGGACAGATCACGTGATCAATCTGTCCCGCCAGCTACTACCGGAAACAGCTGATAAAAAGACACGCCACAGCTGTCAGGATGACAGCTTCTGAAGCAGACGGCAGAGTACGACACTTTTTGTCTTTAAAAAAGAACACTAAAACACTTGTGCTCACCACTCGATATAGTAGTCCAGATTCAGTTGTTTATTGCCACATGATATATATGGTAAATGGACTTGAGCTTGTATAGCGCTTTTTCTAGTCATGGACCACTCAAAGCTGCTGTACACCACAGGTCACACTTACCCATCCACACACTGATGGATCCAATCTTTACTATGACAGCTATCCATCAGTACATCTAACACAGTCACGCCCTTTCATACCCATTCACACACCACTGACGCAGCAGTGGGAGCAACTAGGGATAAAGTGTCTTGTGTCCTTGCCAAGGACAAATCGCCATGTGTTGCCCAGAGCTGGGTTTGAACCTGCAACCTTCCGATCACCGGCCAAGCGCATTCTCCAACTGCGCCACCGACGCCCCATATGAATGATTACAGTTAACAATTTTGGTTTATCACCCAATATAGGCTAGCTATCCAGAACAATGATTGTAGTGAGACATGTGAAGACCTAATTTTTCTTTAAATTTGTATGTTTTTGCATAGGTATGCGACACCATCATGAGCCATGCCAAGCAGAGGTTTTCTTTCACCAAGCACCTCATCAGTGCCACTCTCTTGGAAGGAGACTTGTTCCAACAACACAGCAGAAAGTTCCCAGATTCAGCACTGGAAACCACGGTGGAAGCCTATCCCTCATTGGACAAGGCCAGACTTAAAACAGAATTGTCCTTGATCTACGAGAATGAGGAGTTCAGGAGGTGCTCTGGCTCTCTATCAGGTTTTGATGGAAAACAACCTTGGAGAAACATTTACTGAAACTGTAAGTCTTCTCAATATCATTATCACTACACCAATGACAACATCAGAGTCTGAGAGGTGCTTCTCTACCTTAAAGAGGATAAAAACGTTTCTTAAAAAAACTAAATGCTAAATGCTCTAGCTATGCTCTCCATTGAGAAGAAAATGACAAAAGACATTCGTGATTTCAACAGCAAGGTCATTGAAAAATTTGCCTCTCAAAAAGAAAGGCGAGCAAAATTCTTGTACAAATAACTCCTGGAATGAGAGAGGGACACACAGAGAAACAGAAAGAAAAAACACTGAGAAACAGAGACAGACTAAGGAGCAGACACACTGAGGAACAGAGACACTGAGTAACAGAGACACTGAGGAACAGAGACACTGAGGAACAGAGACACTGAGTAACAGAGACACTGAGGAACAGAGACACTGAGGAACAGAGACACTGAGG
This sequence comes from Halichoeres trimaculatus, assembly GCF_033239565.1. Classification (NCBI taxonomy): domain Eukaryota; kingdom Metazoa; phylum Chordata; class Actinopteri; order Labriformes; family Labridae; genus Halichoeres; species Halichoeres trimaculatus. Next base: position 2,841,920 of record NW_027437198.1, on the reverse strand, counting down.
AACAGAGACACTGAGGAACAGAGACACTGAGGAACAGAGACACTGAGGAACAGAGACACTGAGGAACAGATACACACTGAGAAGCAGACATACTAATGAGCAAACATATTTTTTGATGCAGTCATTATTTAGTTTCAGAGACTGCTTTGTGTTACTCTCTGGCTTTCAATTATTATGCAATTATAATTTTTGATGCTCCCATGGCACTGTTGCTGTTTTTTTTTTCAATTAAATTTTGCACTTTTGGTAGCACTTTAGATTACAGCCCGCGTCTTACAGTGTAGTTTCCCGTCTCTTACAGTGTAGTTTCCTCAACTGTAGGGGTAACTCTCACACATGTACCTTGACATTTTGCGGTACCTATCGGGTAGTTACGCTCTCGTCTTACAGTGTAAGTCCTGGAGTCTTACAGTGTAGTTTCCTCAACTGTAGGGGTAACTCTCACACATGTACCATGACATTTTGCGGTATCTATCGGGTAGTTATGCTCGCGTCTTACAGTGTAAGTCCTGGAGTCTTACAGTGTAGTTTCCCGTGTCTTACCATGAACTTATCAAAACAGTGTCATTTTCCTGGACATATGCTCTAACGATGCAAACCTTGATGTATCACTTCCTCATCAGCATGGATAAAGATTATGTAGACCAATGATAAAGTTAAAAGCTGTAATGTATTGATGAGTATGGGTTTCACATAATAATGATATTCAGACGTATAAAAAAAACTTTATTTTTTTATACACACAGAGACCCCACATTGTAATTCTCCTTTTAAGTTACTGATCCATTAAGATCACACTTGTCTTTGATTACTGGCTAACTATCCAATATTTTCTGTTATAAATTGCCTCTGTTCTTCGTTAATGTGTTGTAAGCATTTTGTATATAATTTTATTCAGGCAACTTAGAGGGCAGACCGGGGTCCTTAGGATTTTGCGTATTTACGTTCATGCCTTTATGCGGGCAGCCTGGGGTCCTAAAAGTTGTATATCCCGAACGGAGATTCCGCGATTGTTTAAAAGCATCTTCAAAACATCTTATAAGTTATCAGTGATGCATTCTTGGGGAAGTAAGTACTTTAATAGCTTACAAGTTATCTTTAAGGGGTGTTGAGTGAGGAATGAACATTTAGTTTATGTTTGTTTATGTGGCAGGAATTTTGGTTCTTATTTCCCTTACGTTGCACTACTAATGCTAAACAGCTAGTGGGCGCATCATTTACGTCTGGTAGACACTGTCTTTGATTCACCTTCTGTTATTTATTGTTTCAGATACCATACACTGCCAACCCTGTTGAGATGCACTACTGATAAGTGGCTGTTGGACGTTGATGTCACACACATTATTCATCCTCTTCGTTCATTCAATCTCCATGCATCCGGCCGTTGCTGTAATGCTGTTTCTAAAAGGATACATAAAAGACTGAACTGTGAACTGTGTATCTGCCTTTACTCTCTGACCGGAGTATCTGTGTGGATAAAGTGTCCAAGCATTATTCATCATAGAAACACAGATGTCAGTAGCTTCAACAGTTCCACTGCAACAACCCAGCACTTTACCTGTAACTACTGGTCAACACCTGGAACTGGACTAGAGTATAAAATGCACACTAGTAGAGGGTAGTTACACAGTAAGTAAAGCCAACAAGTGTGCACTTTAAAATCCAGCCCGGTTCCAGTTGTTGACCAGTAGTTACAGGTAAAGTAGTGGGCTGTCGCAGTGGAAGTACTGGACAGTTAGACAGTAAGCAGATGCAAGTGTTAACTTAATGGCCGGGTTACTTAAAAGGTGAATTACTATGTGGGGTCTCTGTGTGTTTAAAAAAATAAAGTTGTTTTTTTTTTTACATCTGCAAGTCTTATTATTGTGTGAAACACATACTCATCAATACATTACAGTGTTTAGGTTCATCATTGGTCTACTTTATTCACAATACTGATTGTTAAGAGGAAGTGGCACATTAACAGCAAAAGCATATGCCCAGGAAAATTACACTGTTTTGATAAGTTCATGGTAAGACACGGGAAACTACACTGTAAGACGAGAGCGTAACTACCCGATAGGTACCGCAAAATGTCAAGGTACATGTGTAAGAGTTACCCCTACAGTTGAGGAAACTACACTGTAAGACTCCAGGACTTACACTGTAAGACGAGAGCGTAACTACCCGATAGGTACCGCAAAATGTCAAGGTACATGTGTGAGAGTTACCCCTACAGTTGAGGAAACTACACTGTAAGAGACGGGAAACTACACTGTAAGACGCGGGCTGTAATCTAAAGTGCTACCGCACTTTTTGCTTTATTAGATAGGGTATAAGAAAACCATTTGTTCATGTTCAACTAATTGCCAAAATTGCCAACTAAATGTTCAACCATTCTGTTCACTGAAGGAATGTGAAAACTGGTATCTTTTTCTGTTTTTTTTTTCCGCTTATCGCAACAGAACCAGGGAAGATCAGAGTGAGGGATGTCTCATGCTTCTGTAAGCCTGCATGTGATTGCTACACTCCAAAAGAAGTCACTCTCAGAGAAGATAAGGAAAATGGAGACTTGATTGGAGTTGGGCAGTGGGTGCTCGTTACGTATGAAGGATGCCTGTATCCTGGTGTTGTAACACAGGTAGGAATGTGTTGCTGTTGAGTGACTTCAAGGTTTTAGGATTATTATATTGTGATGCAATAGCAATTTCTCCTCATCTCATATAAACAATGATTGTATATTCTTGAGCTGCTCAACCAGGGTTGGGTACTTCTCAACATGGCTTACCCATTCACCTGAAGCATGATTGTTCATTGCTTGAGCTATCGTAGGCCCGCTCACTTCACACTGACGGTGATTTTTTTTTTGTCTTCTCTAGATCGTAGGTGATGAATATGAAGTAGACACAATGAAGTCCGCAGGTGAGAATCGGTTCTACACCCCTCTACCAAGATCCCAGGGGACAAAGTGTGGTATTTCAGAGAAAATATCCTGGACCTGATCCCTGAGCCAGCTACATCATCAGCCAGGCACTTCAGTGTTGCTGCAGATATCTGCACTAAACATAAGTGAGAGAGGTTTGAAATAATTGAAAATATTATTGTATGCATTATATTGATTGTGCTTGCATTAAACCTTTTGTTAGTGTGTTATGAATTTTTCTTGATTAATTAAAAATGTTATTGCTTTAAATTGTACTGATTGTGGTTGCATTAAACCGTCTGTTACTGTTATGAATTTTTCTTGATTAATTAAAAATGTTATTGTTTTATTGTTATTGTAAAATGTATTGATTGTGGTTGCATTAAACCGTCTGTTATTCTGTTATGAATTGCTCTTGGTTCATGTTTTTTTTTGTAAAGTCATGCTCAGTTTTTCATTGCCCAAGACAATCTAATCATTCAGTGATTCTAATGTAGCTTTACATGATACATGAAACAGTGAAAAAGATATGGGCAATAAAACCTAATTTGTGAATACCAAAAAGAAAGGCCTCTATGTGAGGTCATTACCGCAACAAAGCTTTTCATTACTGTAACAACTTTTCATTACCATAACACTTGTTGTAAGTGTAAATACTTGGATGGGAATGAGTAGTAACTTCAAATTTTATGTTTGCACAGGAACTATTTTTCAAGTCTTTTAAGATTAGAAAATTGACATGTATTTATTTATTTGTAAAATTTACACTATAGGGGAAAAAAGGTATAATACATGTAATTTTGTTATGGTAATGAACATAATAACTAAAATTATTATATCAATAAACATTTATGTGAATGTTTACACTATGTGGCTATTCTGAACTATTAGTAGGACACACTTGAAAAAAAAAGTCTACCTTCATACAAATTCGGTAATGAACTTATTTGATTGATGACTCAATAAAACATTATAAAAATGTATTTAATTTAATTTTTTTTTTTTTCTCACTTTAATTGAGTCAGTTAATTGAGACCCTACTTGCCACTATTGAGGGTAAAAACTGGCAAAATTGACCTAAAATTGTTTTTGCAAGTCAGGACAGTTTCGTGAGAATCACCCACTTGTATTTATATGTTTTATTCTCCTCCATTTCGCCGTTGCACTTCCTGTCAAAGTCGTCGAAATGTGTATCGATGCAGGCTCGCTGTTTAAGGGCTGAATGATCCACTCTCCCTCCGCACTACGTGGACCTTCCGCGAGAACCCCCAAACGGAGGGTTTATGTGTAGCGGAGTGTGTAGGGGGCGGTTTGCGATTGAGCCAGAGTGTGTAGGGGGCGGTTTGGAAAAGGCCCATTCAGTTCCCGGCTACCTGTGGAGGGCAGTAATACGCCTTCATGCGTCTTAACTGCCGGAAAATCACATGAAGAAGAAGACTCGTGACGTCGCTGCTGGTTTGGTTTTGGCAGTTTGTTTCGGTACTCGCATATTTCCGGTCTAACAACAAATCGTTTCGTCCTGGATTTCTTCACAAAGGTACGGTATCTAACTTCCCTGGATGTGTATTTACAAACACAACCGTTAAAGGCCGTGGATTCATTTCCAAGTGTTTAAGAAACCCTGCTTGCGATAAACCCTGCTAGCTAGCTAGCTAGGTAGCTGGCTAACAAGCCAAGCTTATTATCATTAGCATTGGCTTGTGTGTGAGGGCGGTAAATGATCCATTAAATTATCTATTACTTCCAACTACGGCTCTGATTCTTTGTCTGTGCCCTCAGCATTGAAAACTGGAGGATAGTTTTTCCGTATTAAAGCTAATGTCACAATCGAAGATGAGTCGAGGGGAGCCCTGACAGCTGCTGGCTGCTACCTTCTGATCTGAAACATCATCCAGGGTTCACTTTGACTTCAGATCTGCTGAAAGTCGATCCAGAGAAGCACAACTGGAAAAGTGAACGCTCTAGCCACCGTGTTCATATCTGACCAAACAGGTCAGCTGTTAGCAAGCTGACTGTAGACACCCAAGACCCAAACCCCCTAAAGCTGATGTAAGAGCCAGTCTGTCTGTAATATAAGATCCGTTGTTTACTTTGTGTTGTTGTGTACTTTGTTCAATGCAGCTACCTGTCGTAATATTTTTTGAGCTGCATCTGCATCAGACAATTTTCACTTTCGTCCTCTTTAGCTTACTAAATTTATATGCTGTGGAAACGTGTCAAAGTGAAAGTGAAACACCTACAGTGGCCTACCAGCATAAATAATCTGTGTGTTTGTATGTATGTGTAGATGGGATTGAATGTGCAGTAAGTGTGTGAGTGGGCTGATTCAGGAAGCTGGGAGGTGTGTGTCATCATGGCGGATGGAGGCAGCGATGACGAGGTTATTCACCTGGCGAGCTTCAATGTCCACCGCAGCCAAGGTAAGACAAACTCCTCAAATGATGACGTCCTGGCACAGTGACAGTCAATGTGTGTGTGTCTCACACACTCCTATTTTAAATTCTGTACAGGCATCGTTTTACAGAGATGGGTTTCAATAGGGGTCAGGGTAGGGCTGCACGACATGGCCAGAATCCAATATCTTGATATTTGTAGGCTATATCTCGATTCTCCTCTAAATCACCATATTAATGTTAAATCCAACCCTTCGATGCACAAAATGACGTCAGTATAATGGTTCAGACCTTTTAGTTGAATTTCTAAAATTTGAATATAAAAAGGGGAAATCTCAATCAGGTGAAGTTTAGCAAACCTTTTATTTTAGAGAAAACTTTACGTAGTATCTAGGACTGTGACTTTAATGCGTTAATTAGATTAATTAATTACACCACACATAAAAGCGTTATAAAAATCAATGCAAGATTAACTCATGGGCTGCCAGCCATTTCAGAGCATCTTGAACAATCTTTTAAGACCCAAATAATCTTGTTTTCTATGACCATGTAAACATCAAAGTTACTTAAGAAGAGTTGACTCTCTTCTTCTATGTCTTTCTTCTTGTCTTTGGTCCAAAAAATAGAAATATCAAACTTTTTTGATCGTGTTCATCTCGGGCGCTCCATCCTTTGATCCTCTCCATGATCTCCGTCGTCTTTTCTCACGATGGCGCCGCTCTTTCTCTCTGAACTACCGCGACACATCCTCAGTCGGAGTGTGAGCTGCCTGAACTTTTCTGACTCGCAGCGTCTCTCTGTGTCTCTGTCATCTCACATTTCTCCTCATATTCATGCTGAGCTCTCGTCCAAAGAGCGCACCCCCACAGTAGTTTACGAGCAGGATTTTGATTGACAAGCTCCACCAGACCCCTCCTCCCTCTGCTGAAAAATATAATTTACTTCTATAGACGCAGTAAACAGTAATCGAATGTCAATGGCAGGGAACACGGACATTTTAATTAATATTGTCCAGTTGAAAAAAAAAAGGATTTACAACTCTTCTCTTTTTCGTGTATTCATTCCATTAGTCACGCACTATAATTTTGTAATGCCCTAGAATTCAAATTCTTTATGTGGGGACCTTGAGCAGATATAAGATTAAAATGTGATTAATTAGATTAATTAATTAAAAATCCTGTAAATAGTTAGATTATTTTTTAATCTGTCCACCAAAAAAACATCTTCTAACCAAAATAAACAGGATTTTGTTGTTTAAACTTCTGTATGATAATATTCAATGATTTAGTCTTCTACAAAATCTGTTTCAATTGAAAAGTGTTGCTTCTGATGTTAAATATTGATGTGATTAAAATGCGATTACCGTAAAATACCAAATAGTAGCCGGGGCGTTTATTTGTTTCAATCACTGAGCAGACCAGGCGTTTATTTGGGACCGGGCGTTTATTTGGAACAGGCGTTTATTTCTTTCCAAGAAAATAACATTCAGCGGAAGTGGTAACGTCTTCTTCTTTGACTTTTCAAAGCCTCCTCATCTTTACGTTGTTATTGCATAATTCGACCTGGCAGACTACCTGCGTTTGTTAATATCTGGCACGCCACGCGTGGACTGATACACTAAGCGGCGAGCGCCTCGTAGCCAGCTGTGGCTCTGCAGCAGAGGTAGCGCCTTTTTACGACACGATGAGAGCTAGAGCCTTATTTAGCTGAGTTTTTGTGTGAAAGCAACGCGCTGAAAATTCTCTAAATAAAGCGTGAATGCAGACCAATATCAGATTTTTTTGGTGGGAGTCCATTTATTTGTGTTTTGGGTCAAGTAAAATATGGGCTCATCTGAGTCTACACTCAAACGGGGCAGACAAGCAGACGAGCAGGGATGGGGTGTTTGGTGCGAGCGCTCTGGGCTTATGCTGCACAAAAAACACTGCTGTAGGGTCATGTGTGTGCCGAACCGATTATGGCGATCCTAACGGATCACAGATCAATCATGATCTGTTGCACCACTACTAATAAGGTGCAGTCTGATTATGTTTCTTTTACAAAAATCAGTTTTTTAGAGTCAACTGTCAGTTGTGAGCTCAGCGTTTGCATGTGTGTTCTGTAACTACAACCATGGAATGAAAAAAAAAACAAAAGAAATTGACTGCGGCTCGTAGGCTGCGCCGAGTAACTTACCATACCCCTGGCGTTTATTTGGAATGGGCGTCTAAATGTGCTGCTACACCCGGCGTTTATTTGGAACCCGCCGTTTAATTGGAACCCGGCGTTTATTTGGTATTTTACGGTAATTACGATTAATTAATTACAAATGGCATAATTAATTCGATTAATTTTTTAAATCAAGTCCCACCACTAGTGGTAACATAATTTTATTTCCAGTAAGATAATTCATTCAGATTTATCCAACTGGCTGATTATATTGTATCTTATTATATTATATTATACTACACTTTAAAAATATCATGAACTAAAGTTGGAGACAGTATTACTTTCATTTCCATAAAGTAGCTACCTGGATAATGTTGGTCATGCTGAAAGTACTCTAGTGACTTCTGCCTTTGAGCCTGGGGTCTGGTTGAATTGTATTGCATTTGGGTTTGTCTTCTGATAATATTCCGGCTTGCAGTATTTTGGTGTTCAGCTGTAAAATAGCATCAAACTCATCTGCTGTCATGTTTCGAGCAGTGCACAGCTGAGTACCATGACTGAACAGCACTCAGAGAGGGGGAGGCAGAGTGTGCTGAAAAGCAAAAGTGAAACTCAAAAACATGTTGCGTTTCTTGTTGTGGAGAGTTGGAAGAGAATCGGTGGGATCATACAGGCAGCAAAGCAAAACCAAATAAGCAACTACACTCTTGTAAACAAGCCCTGGGAACCCACAACCCCTGACTGATTAGATGTGCAAGCGACTTTCTTCTCTGCTCTCCAAATACCAAAACACGCATGTGCAGGATAGTTTTCCTGGGTGGGCGGGGGCGCGTGGTGCTTGCTGTGAGAGGAGCACTGGCTGAGCAGCAGAGAGTGAAACAAGCAAATCACCGAAGAGATTTACGTTCCGCTGTCTGCTGTTTGTACTCTATGATTGCGATATAGTCACTTTATTTATCTCGCGCAAAAACCCGCAATACATTGAGTATATTCGATAACCCCCCCCCCCCCAGCTCTAGGTCAGGGGTCAGCCTGTCCTTTCCTACAGCTTCGTTCTTTAGGTTCAGGCTGGAGTCTGCAGCTTCTTTCAGAGCTCAAACACATCTTTAAAAGACAACTTTCCACGTTTCTGAACCTGAACGGAAACAAATAATAATATTGTGGCTTCTATCAGTCAGACATGACGGATTAATTAATCAAGGTATAAAAGAAAGATGTGTAGCCTAAATTAAATGTTTAAAACTCTGTTGTAGTTTAGTTTGTCACATCCACGCTGCTGACAGCTGCAGTGATTTCCTTGCAGGTGAGTTTTTTCTGATTCGCTCTGTTTTTTCCGACTGCCAAACAACGCAGTGTCATTTCCTCCCTACCTGTTGCTATGGCGTTGTTGATCACCGGCATGGATCTGTTCCCCTTTTACCCATAATGCGTCCCTCCATGTTGTAAATTCTGTGGGTTCAGCCAGCAGAACCTTGAATATTTAGGGGCGTGTTATGTAAATTACGATTGTTTTCAGCCGCCACATTTATCAACAGCTGATCAGGCGTACGCCGTGATTGGCCCTGGTACGCACGTTTCATAAATCAAATGTGAACGTTGCCGTTAACTGATTTTTACACCCAGATCTGCACAAATTCCCACGCAAGATTGATAAATGAGGGCCACTGAGAGGTGTGGTTATTTTCCAAAGCAAAGTGGACCAAACTAAAAAAAATGGAGCTACAGAGCGTCATGTCGGAGGATCACACATCAAAAAGACCATCTGGAAAAATGTGAACTGTAAAAGAAAAATTTATTGTGGTCCTCAAAGAGACCGTTTCCAAGAGGACTGGCAGGAGGGTGTGTGAGTATATTGAGAAACGTAACAAAGGCATTACCAGGGCTGTCATCAGAATTACATTTGAAACACCGATGTTGTTGTTACAATTGTATTAATATATCACAGTAGGACCACAAGTAGCATAACATATAAGACAATCAACGTTCACAAGAAAAGATTAATCACATGCCCGAGCACTTGTGTTCTGACTCCCTATTTTCACTGTACTATAATGGTGCATTCTAACGTGCAGCTTTACAAGATAAAATCAACTTTTGTTGATCCACAGTACAGTATATGGGTTAAAAAAAGCAGTAGTCTGCCTGATTACTGACACTGATCTCCAGGATGGCAGGCCATGATCTGCTAACTGTACTAAACTGGCGGCAGTTGTGCTTGAGCACAGCATGGTTTGGACGGCCAGTGTGACTGCCCTCTCAGACCGTTCCTGTGAGTGTGTGTGACCTTTGGTTAACCCTTGCTAGTGCAGTCCTGCTGGCTTGTCTCTGCTCTTTGACACAAGGCTGTATCTGTTTAGGCCCTCGACCCCGTCTGAGAGAGCTCATCACCATCTCTGACGACTCGGACGAAGAACCTGTGACTCTGGTACCCGGCAGCCCAGTTTTAGTCCCAGACGATGCTGATGATGACGACGTCAGCATCCTGGAGGTGAAGCCAAGTGTCTAAGTTCTGATGTGTGTGATATTGATCTCTCCTGTGATGGGACTGAGAAGCTAACCGCAGGTTTTCATCTGCTCTGCTTTGTCCCCCTGCAGCCCCTGACTCCTGCACGCAGACACGTGATCCGCCCAGCAGCAAAGTGGAGTGCCACCTCTCACAGAACCACTCCTGAGAAAGGTCACAGTAGCTCAGCCTCTAGTGCTCCCACAGGAGACCCTAGTTCTGCTCCCTCTACCTCCAGAGACAACAAGGCCACCCCTTCAGCGCGGCCAGCCATACGAACTCATGTGCAGCCACACCTGGACCCATCCTCATGCAAACTCTCCCATCCAAAACCACACACCAGCTCAGAGCTGCAGGGCACTAAGAGCACTGCAGTGGAGCTCCATGCAGTCCCTTCACGTACACTGCACACCCCGTCTACATCCACACACTCAAAGACCCACTCCATCACAGCCAGAGGACCTATACAAGACCTGCAGCCTCAGTCTAGCACATGTAGACTCCCCCAGTCTCAGCCCAGCACATCTGGACTTCCTCAGTCTCATTCTAGCACATCTGGACCCCCTCAGCCTCAGTCCAGCACATCTGGACTCCTGCAGCCTCAGCCCAGCTCTTCAGGACATTTCCCTGAGGCAGGGAGCTCCAGCTCTGCCTCACAGGCATCCTGCTCAGTCCCAACAACAGGATCCAGTTCTTGTACACAGACTCAAGAGGATGCTACAGCGAGTGCTCATTTACAGGACAATCCTCAGCCTGGTCCATCCACACAGACCCAGTCCACAGTGACTGTACATCAGCAACTCATCAAGGTGGAGCAGGGGAAAGTCCTGATCCTTCCCCTGCAGCCTTGTGATCAAGCTCCTGCTCTTGTAACCCAAAACCTGCTGCATCCAGTCTCCTCCCACCGCATGCAGGGCAACCTCATCCAGATCCAACCCCAGCCCCTCGCCCAGTCCCCTGCCCAGACTCCAGTCCAGGCTGCTCTACCCCCTCAGCTGATCCCTCCTGCTGTGCTGATAGCCATGGCCCCAGAGAGACTTGGACCTCCAGAGGCAGGCCACAAGATCATCCTTGGGAGCCAGGCAGCTGGGGGCCCAAGTGCAGCGCACCCTCATGTTCATCCAGCTCCTGCAGCCTCAGCCCCCCACAGCGGGGAGGATGCTCATCTTTTGCTCCCAGCTCAAAACCAAGAACGGGTTCATCCAGGTTCTGCTCTTGTTGCTGTTCCTCCAGCGCCAGAAGAGATTCCCCGCATCGAGGACGCAAGGCCCGGTCCCTCTGCTTCTGGAGAGAGGGCCGAGCAACAGCCCCACATCAGAATGCTGGTCTCTGGAGTGGTAAGTGTGTGTGTGGGTCTCAGGGGTCTTCTGACTGTCAGGGGTTTAAACCTGTACCCTCTCTGTCTTCTGCAGCTGGACCTCCTCCCTGACGTCCAGGAAGCCTTTATAGCAGAGCTGATCCAAAAGAACAACATCAAAGACCTGAATGTGTAAGACCTGCATGAAGTCCAGCTTGCACTGACAGATCAGATCTTTCTTCAATGACTCAATAAGACTTTAAATATGAAAGAGTTAAAAACCAGCAGACCTTTTGGGGTCTCTGACAGCTCAGTCTGGTCCGCCTCAGATCACTTTAGGGTTTGTTGAAGCATCAGTAGTGTCTGGCTTTATTTGATTTGATGCTCTGATGTGTCTTCATTCCTTCAGGGGGAATCTGAAAACCTTCCACCAGGTTAAAACTGGGTATTAGTGTAAGTGAGGGAGCCTGTTCACATGAAGCTGCCTCCTCTGCTCTTTTAGGATCTGTAACATGCTGCTGGAGAATCCAGACTACCCCAGGAGGGAGACCTCAGCCTCAGCAGGCCCCACCAGCATCCTCCTGGAATCCGGAGAAGCTCAGACTGAGGTGAGAGAGAGCTGGCGTTCAGACACTAAACCTCATTCAGATCCAGCTCAGACAGACCCTCAGAAACAGCTCAGTGTTTAACAATGCATGTTCTGGGCTCCTCTCAGGTGACAGACAACCTCTTTGACTACCCCAGCCTCGGCACAGTGGGGCCTGAGGCTGTGATGCAGGCCGCTGATCTGCTCATGGCAGATTTCAGAATGCTGAGCTGTCAGGACATCAAATGGGCTCTCAACGCTTTGAAGGGACACTATGCAATCACACGCAAGGTTTGTGCTGTCTGTGTTCCCGCTGAGCACAGAAACTGACTAATCACAAAATCAGTCTGGATGATCCACAGAGAGACTGCCTGGATCCCCTGACAGACAGAGCTGCTTCAAGCTGAGCACTGACAGAGCAGGGTCAGGGCTCGGCTTGAAGAACTACGTGTGACAGGTGTGTCCGTTCAACATGTCAATTCTTCAGTTTCTAACAAGCTGTGAGAAGAAAAGGTGAACGTGGTAAAGAATGTCCAGGCCTAAGCTTAATGTTTTGATTATGTGTTTTCATTATGTGTCTTTAAGTCCAGACCTCAGTTCATGTTTTCATAACTTACCTTTAAGTCCAGACCTAATTTTTCTTATTTTTTTGGTCATGACTTTGCTTTAAGTCCAGTCCTTAGATTCATCATTTCATAACTTTTCTTTAAATTCCAGAACTCAGCTTAATGTTTGCCTAAAGTGTCTTTAAGTCCAGACCATTTCTTTAAGTTTCAATAAGTAGGGATGCACCGAATATTCTGTAACCAAATATTGCAAAAAAAAGCCACATTCGGCCTTTGGTGAAGTGAGTTGAAAGCAAGGGCAAATAGTAGTGCGTGACGCAATGACATAACCGAACGTGATGCGGTGACCTCCTACATTTGGGAAAATGTCTGCGGTCTGGAGGCATTTTAAAATCTTGGAGAGCGAAAAAAGACTTGCAGTTTTCAGAGTGCTCGACAAAATATCTAGAGGGGGTTGCTCAGCAAAGACTTTTAGCACTTCTGCTTTAGGCCTGAACCACACGTATATGGATATTTTTTTGATCGGATATCTTTGTCCTTGTTTAAAAAAAAATCTCCGTCCACACCACAGAAATATCTCTGTTAGAGGTCGACCGATATGGGTTTTTTGGGGGCCGATGCCGATGCTTTCCAAATATGGGCAGCCGATGCCGATATGCGTAGCCAATTTTTCCAATTTGATATTCAGGCCTATAGTTAAATAAATATGTATTTATCACATTTTTGTGAAACGCAGCAATTTCTGAGCAACTAAAAGAAATCTATTACAAGTCGTGTCCAGTCCTATGAACAATTATTCAGCTTTCAAAACAATGAAATATTTTGTCTGAGTAAACACACAATGTAACAAGCAGTAGTAAACATTCACACTCTTCTTAAAATGTCAAAAAAGAAATTTAAACTTATTAATATAATTTGAACAAAAGTATGTAATGTATCCAAGTGGTTCCACAAGTTTGAGGTGCTCATCTTTTTTGTGCCTGATCAAAAATTGCGTCATTTTATACAACGGATCAAAAATCGGCTTTTTAAAAGAAAATACTGCCAATGGCCGATAGAGACAAATGTCCAAATATCGGCCAGATATATCGGCCGGCCGATATATCGGTCTACCTCTAATCTCTGTCCATGCGAAGAGGCCAAACTGGAAACGATCACCTCAGAAGCCTGCAATGCCATGCCTGGCCGATAAGTGGCAGGTTAGCAAAATGTGAAAACCATAGAAGAAGAACGTTTTGAGCATGCGCAGTCAAACACAGTGACTTGTTGCTAGGCGCTTGATGTCATCGCGTCAACACCAGCTCCGTTTAACACCGCTACACGGATCCACTCAACCGGATATTTTTTTAATTCTTCACTTTTTTATCCGTTTTTAAAAATCTCTGTTTATGTGGGTGAAATCGCTGTGTTCGTGTGGTTGAGAGGCCCAATCGGACAGGAAAATGTGCGTTTAGGAATATATCCATATACGTGTGGTTCAGGCCTTAATTTGTCATTTAAAAGCCAAACACCCTGAACAGCATGCTGAGCAAGAGAGCGAGACGGCTGCAGCAGCTAAAAGGAAAGCGTTTTGGCCTCAGCACCCCAACTCCGTCTATGGCCAACATCTTTGAAAAGACAAAAAAGTTCGCACAGGGCAGTGTTAAAGCAAACGGGATTACAAAGAAGGTCATGGAGTTCGTGGTAATTGTTTAGTGTTGTGGAGGACACTGGCCTTCGGAAGCTTATGGAGCACATTGAGCCCTGTTACACAATACTGAGCAGGCGGCATTTCTCGAATGTGTGCTCAACGGAAATGTACAACAGTGTTGCACCTCGCATCCACGAGTTCTTGGTTAAAGATAAGGATGCTGTCTTCAGCTTCTCAACAGGCATATGGAGCTCGGATGTCAGCCCCACCAGCATGCTGAGTTTAACTGCGCAATGGGTTGGTATGGATTTCAAGTTACAAAAGCTTGCACTTCACTCACAGGAGTTCAGAGGATCGCATACAGCAGCAGCCATCTCCGAAGCATTCACCAGGATGTTTGAAACTTGGCGCATTGACCAGGCTCTAAAGTACATGCAGTATTGAGGGATGGTGCTAGAAGCGATGGCAAAGCGATGGAGGACAGTGACCTGAAAAGTATATGTTGCATGGCCCACACTTTACAAGTAGCAGTCAACGAGGAATAGAATAGAATAGAACAGAAAATACTTTATTTATCCCCGAGGGGAAATTCAGGAGTCACCGCAGCATTTAAGAAAACAAAAGTAAGAAAGAGTATAGAAAGTGCAGAAAGGTCCATAAGAAATTAGATGCCAACATCCTGTCCACCACTCGTCCGCCACTCTCCAGCCAGCCAGTCTCCACCTCCACAGGGTCCAGGACTGAGCTTCTTCAGCAGTCTGTTCAGTCTCTGTCTCCTGGATCCTGTCTGCTCACAGCAGGTGAAGCTCCTCCAATGTGGCACCAGCGTCCGATGTCAGCTCCGTCAGCCACGTCCGTGAACAGCACGATGCCGCTGGGTTAGCACGGCTAGCTCGTCCATCCCCCGGAGCTAGATCCTACGTTCCCAACAACGATGGATGGAAGGACAGGTCCACGTCGTCACCTCCCAGCTCAGAGAACCAGCACGTCGTCCTCACCTCCTCCTCCTCAGCTCGAGGGAAATCAAGCCCTACACTAGTTAGCATTGACATGCTACAGGCTGCCAACAGCTAATTTCGCATGTAAACAATGCAGCCATGGTTACATGTAGGATCTCCAGACAAACACAGGAGAAAAGTAGTAAAAATATCGCTGAAGCCAAAAAAAATTTGTGTCCATGACCAACAGTGATCCATACAAAGTGATGATCCACTCCAAATACAAAGATTACGAAAAAGAGACGAAAAAAATTACAAGAAACTGACGAGAGAGCTGCTGCAACAGGCAGCTACTTGGGCAGCGCCAGGATGTGTTAAGTCAGCGCAGTATTGTGGATATCATAGCCACAGGGCTGGAAATTGTAGTCACTTTTTGTATGTCACTTTAAGCATTCTCCCTTTGCTTATTCTCGACTCCAGTCGATTAAAGAACTATTTGGGTCGCCACTAAAATGGTTCCAGCAGGATGTAAGCACTAGGTGGAACAGTACTTATTATATGCTAGAGAGCCTTTTGGCACAAAAACGAGGCTAGGCTGTCTACGTAGCAGATTATGAACTGCCCGCTACATACACCTCATACCAGTGGGTGTTAATCGAGAACACACTCTTTCTTCTCACCTAGTTTGAGTAGGTAACAAAGGAGATAAGTTCATCCAATCCATCTGCAGCAGATGTTATCCCATTACTTGCAGCACTCACATGTCTTCTCAAGAAAGAAACTGAAACAGACCATGGAGTCAAAACCACCAAAAGTGCACTGTCAGAAGCTGTCAACAGACGTTTTGATCAGGCAGACTCTGAGCTCCTGTTCTGCATCGCGACTTTGCTTGTCCCTGAATATAAGAATCACTACATTGATGGGGAGAAAAAACAGAGCATAAAGGAAATGGTCCAGACTGAATTGGACTTATTAAAGCCACTTGGAGACAGTGAAGTGACGCACAAAGAGAGGGGGGAGAGGTCGCAGAGGCAAGAGGAATCGGCACCTCAGTGGCAGTGTATGCGCCCTCAATCTCCTACATGTTCGAAGAGATCCTCCAGGAAAACTGCTCAGATTCCA
The DNA here is from genome assembly GCF_033239565.1 of Halichoeres trimaculatus. Taxonomy (NCBI): domain Eukaryota; kingdom Metazoa; phylum Chordata; class Actinopteri; order Labriformes; family Labridae; genus Halichoeres; species Halichoeres trimaculatus. Next base: position 2,825,835 of record NW_027437198.1, on the reverse strand, counting down.
GGCAGAGAAGTGCAACTGCTCAACAGATGGATTGTTACCGGTCAGAGGTCGTCATCCCCAGGAGTGACAATCCCCTTGCATATTGGAGGACCAATCAAGGCCGCTTTCTTGACTCTGCACAGATGGCACCCAGGTAATGACAGTCAATAAGTTTTACTGTACTTTTCATAACGTAACTACAAAGTGGTTTACTGTTGTAAAATCAAAAGGTAGAATTTAATTAATTCAATATAAAACAATATGGGATGACAATGAAAGTGCTTAAGAGAAATGGCTATGTATGGTTACATTTTAAACAATAAGCTGATAGTACGGGAAAGGGATTGGTTTATTTTCTGGATTATTTCTTTTTTATTGCTTGTTAACAATGAACTGAACGTACACTATTGTGTCCATTCCAAGGTACTTGGCTGCTCCATGCACAAGCACAGGTAATGGGAGGCTGTTCAGTGCTGCATCCAATGTTTGTGATGAGAGGAGGAACAGACTGACATGTGACAAAGCAGAGAAGCTACTGTTCATAAAGAAGAACCTGCCACTGTTCCTGAAGGAGTAGGCTAAGTAAACTTATGCCAAACGAACAATAGTTCATTTGTTATGTGCACTTGGATTTTTATAGATTTTTTCAGTGCACTTGAATGCATTTTTTTGTTGGAATGCCTTCAGCAGGGGTCAGCGTAGGTTCAGTCATTGGCCAGATTTCTTTAATAACTTATTTGGGGCTTGACATACAGGCACAGTTGTTTTAAGTTGTCACAATTGTAAGATGTTCTAGATGTCATAGTTTTCTTCCTTTTATTTTGAAGCTAAGGTACTGTTATTGACAAATCTGTTCTGGCCTGGAATCTGTTGTGGAACTGAGGTTACAAGCACACACTTATTGAGATTTACTTTGGACTTCTGTTTACATTATTTGCCTATCCACTATGGCTAGGCAGACTTGTGCCAAAAGGACAATTATTCATTTGTTGTGGGTTGATCTACTTTAATGAACTTTTTTTTTTTTAAATGCATATTTTGTTTTGTTTGAAGGTCTGGAATAAAAAAAACAAAAACAAAACTTTGTTGTGCTTTTTTTTTTTTTTGAAAAGCAAAGGCTACTGGAATATTCAAAAAATGTCAGAATATTTTATAAACATTTAATTAAAAAAAATGAACATGTCCAAGAATTTATTCCAAGCTATTAATGCACAACCATAAAAAAGTGAAAAACTTAGCATCTGCATCCAATATTCAATATTCTGTATTTGATACGTGGTATTCGGCCAAGCGTTTATATTTTATTCGGCTTCTGCGACAAATTTTCATTTCGGGGCATCCCTATCAATAACTTGTTTTTAAGTCTAGGTCTTAGCTTCAAGTTTTCACAACGTGTCTTAAAGTCCAGTCTTCAGCTTCATGTTTTCATTATGTGTTAACTTAACACATAATGAAAACATGAAGCTGAGGTCTAGACTTAACACTGTTAAGTCTAGACCTCAGCTTCAACGTGTATTTTAGTCCAGATCTCTGGCTTATGTTTTCATAACGTGTCTTTAAGTCCAGACCTTAGCTTCATGTTTTTATAACGTGTCTGTAAGATCAGACTTTAGCTTAATGTCTTTAGAATGTGTCTTTAAGACCAGGGCCCATATGCACGTTCAGTCATTAAACAAATGGGACTATTAGTCCTAAAGTTCTGTTATGGAATGACCCGTTTGGCTGCAGCGTTAGCTGCGTGCATGTCTGCAAATAATGGGCCTGTTAACTTATTACATCATGAAAAACACAGGTGCAGATTACGTCATAATTGAAAGTGCATGTCTACCACTCATAAACAGCAATAAATGGCCAAACAGGCGCTGTACTCCTGTCATTAGTGCCTGTAATGGTGAGGTATACCTGTATTACACTAATGGCTGGTCATGCATACATGCCCTGGCCTTGGCTTTATGGTTTCATAACTTATCTTTAAGTCCAGACCTCAGCTTCATGTTTTCATAACATGTCTTCCTGTCTAGACCTCAGCTTCATGTTTTTATAATGTGACTTTGTCAAGGCCTTAACACCATGGTTTCATAACGTGCCTTTAAGTCCAGACCTTAGCTTGATGTTTTTATAATGTTGCTTGAAGTTCAGACCTCAGCTTCATGTTTCATAACATGCCTTTAAGTCCAGGGGGTATTCCACAAAGCTGGCTAAAAAAGCCTGAATAAGCGGCCACTGTAGGCCATGTCCACAAGCAGCCGGGCAATCTGGATATATTTTATAAGTTTACTCCTGTCGTCCACACAAAACCGCAGTTTTATGTCACTAAAAATGATGTTTTCTGAAAGTGAAGATTTTGGAAAACTCTGGTTTTGTGTGGACGCCGGTAAATGGAGTTTTCAGTTCTTTAACGTCACAGCTGAATGACGGGGGCTCACTCTGATTGGCAGGCACAGGTTTTATGTCTGGAAAACACTGCCCATTATGGGTTTGGCATGCCTTGAGCCGCACTAACAGGTGGATTTACCTGGTGCGTGTGGACGAAAGTATTTTTTTTTTTTTTTAAATGAGGGGGGGATACTCGTTTTTGAAAATACCCATCTACGTGTGGACATGGCCTTTATCTTAGCTGCAGCTCATTCCACTAACGAGGCTCAGCTGTTTTTCAGAGATGCTTATTCAAGCAAGACTAATCCAAGCTGTGGCTTAGTGCCCGTCTACGGTAGATAAAAAGCCCTGAAGTGTTGATTGTCAAAATGACAAAATCACGTTAAAACCAAGAGAAGAGACATTTTCCTCAGTTGAGCAAAAACTCCTCATGAAGTTGTATGAGGACTACAATGGAGAAAATCACATAAAAGGGCAGCATGCTTACAATTAAAAAAGCCAGACACGCTGCTGGTTCAAGAGTACCATGCTAACGTAGGCCTGTGTCAAATCAACAATGATCGAGTTTCTGCTGTGTTGGTTGAGCTTTTTTTTCTCAGCCTGAAGCTTCTCACACTGCTGTGGCCCAGAGGAGACCAATCTTGATGAAATTAAAGCTGTTGACGTGTTGATGAAGATGATTTCTTCACCTACAGACCTGATCAAAATCTTAGGACCAGTTGAAAAATTATACGCTTTGCACATTTGGACCTTGATGAGGTTTTAAGTAGAGCTACAATATGCAAAGCAAGAAGGGGAGCTCAGAAAGGATGGAAAACCTCCCATGGAGCAGAAGGGCAAAAGCTCGCTTGATCTTAATTTTCAGTTTGACTACGCACCGTGAAAGCGGTGCCTCACAAATCTCTTTGACTTTTTGGGTTTTGATCAGGAGGTGTTCGAAAAGTTACCCAAAGGTCTTACTTTATATTTCAGACCAAGAACATCATGCATTGCAGTTTTAGATGAATTTGATTTGAGACATGCAGTTCACAAGGCGTCTTTTGAAAGCCTGTCGGACTTTCTCTGAGACAAAGCTATGGTACCGGTAAGCTTGACCAAAGCCTGCCTTGGACCACTCTTGTTGCGCTGGCTGATTTACCATGGTTACCAAGCCACGCTAGCCCTAAGCCCCGTTTGTGGAACCAAACTCTGACTAAAGTTAGCCTGGTTAACCAAAATAAGCCAGGCGTTGAGTTAAGCCAGCTTCGTGGAATACCCCCTGGACCTTAGATTCATGTTTTTATAAGGTGGCTTTAAAGACAGACGTTAGCTTTCATGTTTTCAAAACGTGTCTTTCAGTCCAAACCTCAGCGTAATGTTTTAATAATGTGTCTTAAAGTCTAGACTTTAGATTCACGTTTCTATAATGTGTCTTTAAGTCTGATGTTTGCTTAATGTTTTCATAAAGTGTCTTAAAGTCTAGGCCCAAGCGCAATGTTATCATAAAATGTCTTTAAGTCCAGGCCTTAGATTCACGTTTTCATAATGTGTCTTTCAATCCAAACCTCAGCTTCATTTTTTCAAGTGTCTTTGAGTCCAGGCCTTTGCTTCATTTTTTCACGTCATTAAATCCATACCCCTCTCTTGTTTTCTTACCACGTCTTTAAGCCCAGGCCTTAGCAGTATGATTTCAAAACCTGTCTTTAATTAAGTCCAGACATCAGGCTCTTGTTGGTTTTGCATGTCTTACCTTAAGCCCCATGTTTTCATAGCATGTCATTAAGTCCAGACCTTAGCATCATTGTGTCATAACCTTTCTTTAAGTCCAGACTTAAGCTTCATGTCTTCATAACCTCTCTTTAAGTCCAGACCTCAGCTTCAAGTTTTTGTAACTTGTGTATAATTCCAGACCTCAGCTTCATGTTTTCATAAAGTGTCTTTGAGATTAGACCTCAGCTTCTTATTTTCTTACCACGTCTTTAAGTCCACACCTTAGCCTTATATTTTTATAATGTGTCTTTAATTCCAGAATTTTGCTTAAATGTTTTCGTATTGAGCTTGAAGTCCAGACCTTAGCTTTATGTTTTTGAAACGTGACTTTAGGTTAGACCTCAGCTGCATGTTTTCATAACCTGTCTTCAAGTCCTAATCTTAGATACATGTTTTCATAATGTGTCTCTTAGTCCAGTCCACAGCTTCATGATTTTAAAAAGTGTCTTTAAGTCTTGCAAAATGTGTATTTATGTCTAGACCCTGCCCCCCCTCTCTTCCAGGCCTTATGTGAAGCCCTGAAGAAGTGGCAGGATTCAGGCGACCCCTCAGGGAAGAGACGGCGGAGCAGAGCCTCTTCAGAGCGCTGCTACATCGACTTTCATTTTGAGCATGGTGAATGAACTTTTCCTCACTCACCTTCTTCCCTACTCCACAAAGCAATGTGGATGTGATCTTATGGATAAAGTCCCCTGAGCTTCAGGGGGACACTTCAGGACCAGCTCAGTGATAAAGCTACCGGTTGTCTCCATCCAGCAGGTTCAGCGAAGTTTGACAAGAGGATGTATTTCTTGGAGAATGACCGTCGGTACTGCAGGACATACAACAACCTGGAACCCTCTCTGCAGAAAGAGCTTTTATTCTACCAGCAGAAGGCCAAGGAGTGGGCAGAGGTACACACACACACACACACACACACACACACACACACACACACACACACACACACACACACACACACACACACACACACGCACACACACACACACTGAGGGGAAGGAGGGGACTGTTGGCTTAAGACTCAGTCAGATGAGGAGAAAGAGTCGATGGTGGTGTGTTTCAGAGTCTGCTCGGTCTCTGGTCATTCTGGGTTTTTTTGCTGCTGTGAACTTTCCCTCTCCCATTTCTGCAGCATGAGGACTTCCTCCTGGCTCTGCAGGTCAATGAGGATGAATACAAAAAGGTGAGATGATATAAACTGAGGATGAATTTCTTGGAACACAGTGAGTTTTTGAAGTCAGACATGTATTGTCCTGTATTTAGTCTGTTAAATGTTTCATGTTAAATTTATACTTTAAATGATGAACAAACGCTCACACACAGCAAAGAAACTGGATCCACTGTAAGAGCTGTAAAAATGTTGAAGAACACCTGCTCCCTCTGAGTCTGAAGCCAGCATCACAGTTCAAACAGCTAACAGGATCAAACTTTACTTCATAATGCTTCTTAAATGGTTCGAATCATGAAGCAGACCTCAGATTCAGAAGGGAGACCATCAGACTGTGTTTGTGTGAACAGTTCACTCTGTGTCTGTGGGATTTCCACGCTCTGCTGAATGAGCTGAGATATCTTTTAGGGACTCTCAGGAATAAGTAGATGTTTCTCTGAAAGCTTTTGTTGTTTTGTTTTTTTGACCTCAGTCAGTGGACATGTCCTCACTCATACAGTGAGGTGAGATTTTTTGCTCAGTCTGAAACCTCACAAGATGACCTGACAGTCCTCCTCACCTCATGACTCCCTGCAGGATGGTCAGCTGATCGAGTGCAGCTGCTGCTTCGGAGAATTCGCCTTTGAGAAGATGACCCAGTGTTCAGACGGACATCTGTTCTGCAAAGAGTGCCTGATCAAATACGCTCAGGAAGCTGTCTTTGGCTCCGGGAAGGTACAACACACACAAATGGTCATACACACACGGACCCTCATTGTACAACCTTACATGGACTCTGGCTCAGATTTAGGTGTAGAAATGAGCTTACAGCAACGTTTTGAAACATGTGTACCTTAGCCAATCATAGCATTCTCCTCATAAGTTGTTGGTAATTGTGGCGGCTGAAGACAATCATGATTTACACACCAGCCCTATTAAGGATACAAACAGGAGCATATATTGGTTAAACTGGTTAATCTACAGCTGGTCTCATTGACTTTATCTGTTGTCAGTTTGAGAAGTATGTCACTTGTGCTCAATTACACACAAGCACAGCAGTGTGCTGTATTTTAGCATGAGACAAGCTGATTAGTAAATGCAGAAAATCGCCTTTGAGTGGATGGTCGGTTTTTTTCACACAGGTCAGGTTGATATGATAACAGAGTCAGGAGTGAACCATACATCATTAGTGATGTATTTTACAGATTGGCAGAAGCAGATGTTAGGAACATCCTTGGTGTCATATCTAATTTAATCTCTGTTAGTCTGAAAATGCTCTGTACTCGCACCACAGTCTTCACAGATGGATTTTCCTCTCTGACTTGAAACTTGCGTACATGAACTCAGAGCTAGTGTGGGATTTGAGTTCCTGATATATGAGGACCATATATACAGCCATGCAGCAACCTCTGGTGTAAAAAATAGGATAGCATGTGGAGATGTTAAAATCTGCAGTTTGCTGAGTGTCCACATGAGATGGCTCCAGAAGTACCAGAGACCACATCCACCCTTAGCCAAAGAAATGTGTTTCCCAGCAGGATAAACGTGTTTACAGCCTGGGACAACAAAGGTCTGAACAGTTGATCTCTCCAACAGCACACACTGACTGTACAAAGGAGAACTTAATCTAACTCAGCAGGTAAGAAGAGATTAAGACCTCAGCTCAGCTGACGGACATGTGGGCGCCCTAAAGCTGTTGGTGTGGAGGCTGAAAGCCCACCCCACTTACAAAATGGCCCCTGTTGCCGATTCTGTTTCACAGCTCCATTTCAGAAACAGACAGCTGACTTCAAAGAGACTACGCCCATTAATTTTACAGTCTGTGCACGGGTCATATGAAGTCACTTGTTGTCATTTAAAGGAACATAGATGTTTAATGAAGTCTTGCGTTTGTGTGTCTCCTCTGGAGGAACACTGGGTGTGATCTGTGTGCAGGTGTTCATGGTCCTAACTGGTGGTCTCTGCTGTATTTTTGTCCCAGTCTGAGTTGAGCTGCATGGAGGGCAGCTGTCCCTGCTCCTACCCAGTGTGTGAGCTCGAGAAAGTCCTCCCAGAGAACATCCTATGTAAATACTACGAGAGGCAGGCGGAGGAGGCGGTGGCTGCCACCTGTGCCGATGAACTTGTGCGGTGAGTGTGTGTAGTTTTGTGTTTCAAATATAAACTGAAACACACAAACTGTTAAACATAAGGCCAAGTGCTTTGAACAGGAGGTAGAGCTGGCTTTAGGGCTGGGCAATGTATCAATATCTTAATCATATTGATATATGTCTTCTACGCAATATAAAGATAGCTCTATCGTTTGTATTGTTATAGCTATTTTTGCGTATTATTAAGCAGTACATTTCTGCACACGGTTCGCAAGTCCGCTCCTTTTTCTCCTCTTCCTTTCTCTGTGTCCGTATTTCTCACACACAGCATCTGCTCCACCTCCTGAACTCTGTGACTTGACAAACCCCCCCCCCTCACTACGCGACAACGCGGGGACAGATTCAGTCACCGAAGAAAAGTTATTCAAAGATAAATAATGCCTCGATAATTTGATGATATTTTGGATCCAGTGTGTCAGATGACCAGCATGACAACGTTTTCTGTTAATGAATGTGGAAAATCGAATTCCTGAGTGCTGTCAGGCGTTTGGTGCAGGATGAAATTGTAACAGCAAGTGCTTCTGTGTAGAGAGCCGAAAGTGCCGGCAAGATTGAGAAAAAAACAACAACAGTGAAACACGACACTCCTTTCCTATTGGTCGATAGTCCATCACCTCAGCCAATCAGAAAAATTATATAGTTGCTAGGAGAGGGGAAGTTTGGGAGTTACAGCAAGTGAGAAGAAAGTGAGCTTTTATCCATTTGTGACTTTTAACATGTTTGTGTGTAGGAAAGTGTCGAGTGTAGCGATGGGTAGATGAGGTCTCGTGAACCATTGCGGCACATTACCCAAACTGTATTGATACTGTGTCAGTACTGTGTAACTTTGTTGCTCGATATGGACACCTGCTGGATCTTAAACATCATTGCAGGAAACAGAGTTGAGAGACTCAAGTGGCGTACTGATTCAGTGTCCCAGAACACACAAAATTATTTGAATTATTACATTTTATATTGTGTAGAAATCTAAATTTTAAGTATCTTTCATGTCTTTAAAATATAAAGTCAATAAATAATGTGAACACAAGTTATAACGTGAATCAAAGTTAAAGTGTTGTGAATGATGATGTTGCTTATGCACTTATCTTTGAGGCAGGGAGGTTTGTTTTCAAATAAAGTTTTAATCAAAGGAACATATCTTTTTTGTGTCTTGGCAATTACGTTTTTGGAGAAAGATCTCCGGCTTCATATCAAGCAGAACCTATGAGGAACCAGATGAAAAAAGGAAATAAAATTGCCTTATTTGGCGATATAAGATCAAAATGATCCCACAAGGCGGTAACCTTACTTTTTTCAGGCTGCGTATCACAATGGCTTTAAGGAAAGAATTGTGCTTCAAAATAAATGGGAATGTTTCAGCAAAGACGCGTCCTGTTGACAGATGCAATCTGTAAAGACAGTTTGGTACCTCAGTGAGAAAGGTGACACTTCAGCTGTATCGGTCACGTGACTTTCTCAAAGCGATATGTGCACCGACACAGGGCTTCATTCTATGAGCTCGCCATGTACGCTGAGGTATCAGTGTCACCGGACCCATCAGTTAAGTGTGTAGTGTAGTTTTTGTGTATCAGAGCACTGAGGCAATTCATGGCAATTATTCTGTAAATCTTTTTGACACCTGATGGTTTTGCAAATAGTTGTACAAATCCTGTTTTAATGCAAATAGTTAACGGTATTGTTTGCTAAATTTGTACATTAGTATTTGACATTTGCAATATATATTTGCATTCTGAATTATAAAAATGAATCGTTGCACATGTTTGTGGTTTCCACATTGAAAAATAAGATTTTTTCCTACTTTTTTTATTAACAAATTTATGTCAAATGTGTTCATACATCAAAACAGAAACAAAATTAATATGAATAATCATAATTACTATCAATGCACGTATCAAGTGTGTGCCAATCTGGTTCGATTGTATGCAACAAAGCAACATCCCAAGGCTAAGTCACAATATCAAGATATGTATCGTATATCGTGTCATGGCCTAAAAATATCGAGATACGGATAAAACACCATATCCCCCAGCCCTTGCTGGCTTCATTTAAAAATTTGATCCAAGAGCTTTGTCTTCTTTGTAACTGAATCAGTTTTCAAAAAGGTAGTGGCCCAGACGAGGACCAAACATAACCCTGAACCCTCTCCCCTCTCTGCCCTCAGGTGCCCGTTCTGCAACTTCCCAGCCCTGCTGGACAAAGACATGTCTCTGTTCAGCTGTCCAAACCCTCGGTGCCGAAAGGTCAGTGCAACTCAGCGTTCCTCTGAGTGCCCTGTGGGGCTGTCTGAGGGAATTCAGGGGGATGAGGATCCAGCTGGGTTCAGAGAGATGGAGGTTTGAAGAAGACCAGTTTTAGTGCTTGCTCAGGCGCACTGCTCACTACTCCTCAGCCCTTTGCAACTTAAACCTGAGTTCAGCCTCACACTGAGTGATTTTATTCTCCATGGCCTTCAGCTCTTTGAGTGAGCCATGTTTAGAGTTTACTCAGGACCAGCAGAGGCTAGTAAAACCTCTGCTCCAGCTGCTGAGAGATGTGTTCAGGTGCAAAACTCTGCAGTCTAATGGTAAATCAGGATGAGTGGATATAAACTCTTCTGTAGTTCTCTTTGTTACCTGAGGGTGGAGCCATGTGTTCACAGATTCCACCCTACACAGCAGCTGCATCCCATTTCAGGCTCTGGAACACACCAAAAGACAGAGAACAAAGATCCAGATTTCTGCTGCTGTCACTTTTCTATAAACCAGACCCAAAGCAGAATCAAATGAACATCAAATGAATCATTAAAAGAGATCAGTCTGAAGCCGCAGTGTGGACGATGACATTCCCCCCACCCCACCCCCTACACACACACACACACACACACACACACACACACACACACACACACACACACACACACAAACTATAAAGAAGGTGTGTTCCTGTCTTTACTCTTGGTCAGGGTCAGTTGGACATAGTTTAGGACTGTGAACAGGGAGGGGCTTCATTATGTAACTGACACACTCTGTAAGCCCACCGGCCTACACACACATGCACACACAGCAGTCTGATTGGCTGGCTGCCCTGTCCACTCCCCTGAAGCTGGTCCCTCACTGTTCAGACACACTTCCCCCTCTTTCAAATGTGGTTCAGATCCAGTTTGACCCAGATTCTCCTCCCTCCCATCCTCCACTGTGCTCAGGCTGACCTACACACACACGCACGCGCTCTCTCTCTCTCTCTCTTATGCTTACACACCGGTGAGATGAATGTTTTCCACATGTGGCTGTGAGGACTGTCTGCGTGTCATAACTTCATGAAGGCGGGGAGATTAAAATGTAGGCCACAGAGCAACTGTCACTGCACAAGTGTGTGTTTGTGTGTGCGTGCGTGCGTGCTTGCGTGTGTGTGTGTGTGTGTGTGTGTGTGTGTGTGTGTGTGTGTGTGTGTGTGTGTGTGTGTGTGTGTGTCTGCCCATGTCTGCGTCCGTGTGTGCGTGCACATGTGTGCACGTGCTTGGACAAACACACACACTTGTGCGCACACACACACCCTGTCTGACGGTTCTCTTCATGCTGTCCCCCTTACTGGTCTCTGAGTTTGCCACTAGCGGGCAGTCTTCTCTGTGGGTGTGATCTAGTTCTGGCAGCAGAAGCTGTTCTGTGATCACCTTATAAGAATCTCTGTTAAAGTTCCTGATTCAGCACCAAATGTGACTGAGGACAGACAGAGGTGAAAAAGATCTGCAGTGAGCCATCAGCCCTCTGCTAGTTTTGTAATTTTACATTCAGGCAAAACTGGTGGATTCAGAAGTGACGATGAACCACAGACTGGATGAAACCAGAACATTCTCACTCCTCCAGAAGCTGAAACATGGCCGTCTCCTGAACTGAAATGCTGACTCAACCACACTCTAAAGACGCGGTCACACTGGCAAACTGTGCCGCGCTTAAGCACGCTTCAGCCCTAAAGCGCGTTTGGAATGGCCAGTGTGACCACAACCCGGCCGTGCTTGAGCACAATTTACTTCTCCGCTTCGGCATGCTTTGGAGAGGTGGGCTTCAATACGGTTTACTTCATGCACAAGCACAAGCACGGGGACAGCGCTGAGCTCCATGATGTATGATCACTGCAAGGGCATCACTCAAGAATCATTTTAAACTAAGTGGGGGTGTTAGAGGGCTGTGTCAGGTCAAAACGACTTACCATTAGTCTAAAAGTGTCTAAAGTTGTAGCAGATTTGTCTGTGTCTGTTGACTCTGATGAGATCGCACTTTATGTAAACAGACGCTTCACAATGGCATAGGTGGGCCATGTGCGTGTGTGATACCTGCTAAAGTCTGGTTTATAAAGGGGTAGTGTGACCGCCTGACGTACTCTCCAGCTGAGGAACAGCGCGGCGGGGGGGTAATCGTGCTTAAGCACGGCACGGTTCAGATGGCCAGTGCAACTGCGCCCTAAGTCACCCAAAGAGCAAAGAGGCCGAGCTTAAGTGAAAATAGGTGGCTCAAAGGTGTGACTGTTGGTCAGATTAGTGACAGGCCCCACTTGATGCTGAGCTTGTAGCCTCAATCTCTTTAAAACAACTTACCTAAAATAAATCCTGAGTTACCCCAGAAAGTCCCAAGCTGCATTTCACATTGGAAACACAACACAAACATGTTCATAAAGTTAGCAGCAAGGAAATCAACAGAGGGCACCAAACTCAACAATAACTACTACCCTCAGGTATTTCAAACAGCAACCTTTAGCCAGATTAAAGTTCCTGAGTTAGACCACAGGGAGGACCTAGAGACCCAGACACCCAAAGACCCAGAGGAAAATGAACAAAGGATGTCCACTCCTCCCTTTAAACTGTCCAAATACAGAGGACTTGCCAACAGCTAACTAATACTATAACAATCACTATTACTGTTACCATCTCCATACCTATAACCATAGCTATAACTGAAACCATCACTCTAAGTATTGCTTATACTTGACTATCACCATCACTATAACAATAATTATCACTAGAATCACACCTATGACCATGAATAGACCAAAATATTATCATTATAACTAGGGCTGTCGCTTTAACACGTTAATTAGGTTAAGTAATTACACTGTAAATTAAGTCATCCGCTGCCAGCCAGTTTCAGTGCATCTTGTACAATCTTTTAAGACCCAAATAATGTTGTTTTCTATGACCATGTAAACACCAAAACTACCTCAAAGAGGGGACCCTTTTCCTTTATAGCCGCATTTCCACCAAGCAGACTGGTTCGGTTTGTCTCGATACGGTGCGCTTTTTGCGGCATTTCCACTGACTCATCCCGGGATAGATCCCTAAAAACCGAGACGAGCCGACCTACTTTTTTGGGACCCTTTCGTATGGGTACCAGACTGAACCGATCCGCTCTTGGAAGGTTGGGCAACATACTGCAGACCGTTGATTGGTCAAAAGAATCGTCACTTACCCCGACAGCGGCTGCATTTCTCCTGGTGGCACACAGACTTCTCTGAAACAAAAGCTTGATTGCACTTTGTATCAAAGAGCAACATGCTAATCACAGAGAGGACAAAATGCTGCATCCATCTGTGCTCTTTGTTTACTGTGCCGCCTTTTTCTTCTTTGTTGGATTTATTAGCGGGGTAAGCTGCTACGGCGTCGCACTATTGTTTCACAGCTGCGGCTTCCGGCATCCAGCTTACACGCCGCCTACCACGAGAGGGCACAGTTTGCTGTGATCCCGTTTGCGTTTCGCAAACGGGATCAGGCTTAAATGTACCAAACCGTACCGAACCGACCCGGACTGCTTGGTGGAAATGCAGCTTATGTCTCTCTTCCTACTTTTGATTAAAAAAAAAAAAAAAAAAAGATTAAGCATACTTTTTTTTGATCGCGTTCATCTTGGGCGCTTTGTCCTTTGATTCTCTCCATGATCTCTGTCATCTTTCCCCACAATTGTGCCACTCTTTCTTTCTTAACTACTGGGACACATCCTCAGTTGGAGCATGAGCTGCCCGATCTTTTCTGAGTCGCAGCGTCTTGCTGTGTCTCTGTCATCTCACATCTTCTCATATCCATCTCTCATCCAAAGAGTGCTCCACTGTCACCCACAGTAGTTTATGAGCAGGATTTTGATTGACAAGCTCCGCTAGACCCCACCTCCCCCTGCTAAACACATAATTTACTTCTGTAGGTACAGTAAACGGTTGTACAACATCAATGGCAGCGAAGAGGGACTTTTTAATATTGGCTAGTTGAAAACAAAATGTGAATTTGTAATGAACGATGAAACTCTGTCGCTGTTTAAAACGCCTTAGGGGGTCCTTTTCCAAATGTTACTGCTATTATTCAACCACCTTCAGTAAAAATAAAACAATGGCAGTTTAGTTCAAACTAATTTCAACTTTCCTTTATGAAATCAAACGTTGTTATAAATAGTCAGAAGGGTAACTCAAAGCCTTAAAAGCACTTAGCACCTTTAAGCAACAGTAAGAAAAATTTTATTGCAAAAGAAATTCTCCTTCGAAACCAAACATTTTATGCTTCAAAATTAACACAAAATACTCCCTTAATGAAATTTTAAAAAAGGATGTCCTCCCTAACTGTTTTTAATGCCTCTTCTCTTTTCAATTGTCCCCGGGGCTTTAAAGCTCCACGCCACGACCACACTCCATTGTCCTTAAGTTCCGCATCCTGAAAGTCCCAGAAAGGAAAAAAAAAAACATATAAGTAATCCACAAAAAAGGCACCAGTTGTTTCTTCTTTGGTCCCAATCAATAGAAAAACAAAAATCCAGTAGTTCCAGAAATAGTATGTCTTTAAAAAACAAAATCTTTAGGTTAATCCCCCAGGTTCCAGCAGGCGTGCTCCTGCAGGGTGGAGAATCCGGCCCTAAAACTTTCCACCCATCTCTTTCACTTTTTCATAGTACTTTAAGTCTTTTATGAGCATTCAAGCTCCTTTAAAGAGACACATTTTATTTTACTTAAGTCTCTATGATATCGCTGTAGAATATTTTCTGACACAAAGACCTTCTCGGATGGTGCTTCCTGTACCTCCCCTTTCCGGCATCACCATATCCTTAAAAAAACTTTTCCTTAGTTAAAACTATATCCTTGTCCTTCTTTTAACCTTTTATCATGGAAACATTTTAAGTTTAACCATAAAATGGCAGTTAACAAATCCCTCATTTAGATCTGTTACTTGTCACTGTGACAAATCTTCTCTTCTTCTTGTATTGATTTTATTAGTCACATAGACTGTATATAGAGTGGACAACCTCGCTCTGCCATTTACCATTGTGCGGTTTTGAAGCCAAAATACCCCAGTCACAGGCGCAGCCATTGATAACACTTTTGCATCCAGCCAGCTTGCTTGGGCCGAGCAAGTTGACATCCATTCATCCATAGTTATGCACTACAATTTTGTAATGTCCTAGAATTCAAATTATTTATTTGGGGACTTTACGCAGATATGAGATTAAAATGCAATTAATTGCAGATCATGTAATCAATATGATTAATTTTTTTAATCGCCCGACAGCACTAGACTACATCCAACACTATAACCATCAGTATAGCTATAACCATAACTATTACTTAAACGATCACCAATACTATGACCATATCTATCACTATCACAATAACCATAACCTCTCTACAACTACAACCAGACTTATTAATACAACTATTGCTACAACCATTACTGTCACTATAACCAGTGATGTCATCCAGCCACCCATTTTTCCAAATGTATCCAAAATGTTACCTTTTGTTTGTGCTTGTTTGTGCCATAAAAACTGTCATTCGTGCTCCTATGGTTTTATAGATATGACATAATTGCCAGAAATTAAAGTGTTAATAACTTAAAAAACCATAGCAGCACAAACAACAGTTTTTACAGCACAAACCAGCACAAACAAAGCACAAATGAACAGTACCATTTCGTGTTCATTTGGATCTAATGGAGGGCTGGGTGAACTCTGGATGACCTATAAATAATATGTAATAACTTAAAAACCGTAGCAACACAAATGACAATTTTTACAGTACAAACCAGCACAAATGAAGCACAAACAAAACAGGCAATTTTCCCTAAATTTTGCAAGGGGTGGGGGGCTAGCTTGATATGCAGGTGCAGACTTTCAGGTTATGAGTTGCATCAGCTGTCACTTTCCACGCTTTTTAATATTCCATGAGCATGCTCAAATATTAATGACACCACCTTTGCCTTGGGGGACCTTGGGTGAAAACCTTCACAACCTCTGTGTGTGTGTGTGTGTGTGTGTGTGTGTGTGTGTGTGTGTGTGTGTGTGTGTGTGTGTGTGTGTGTGTGTGTGTGTGTGTGTGTGTGTTTCTGCCCCTGCCTGTCCTTGGAAGTCTGAGAATGGAGGAGCTGTTTCTAAGCAACCAGGCTGACAGCCAGTGAAAAAACTGTAGTCTCGCCGCTGTCACACACACAAACACAGATGTAGGCACTTTGCAGGGAGAGCCACGCCTCTCCATGCCTGCAGTGAAGCAGCAGCAGCATACAGAGCAGCAGATTATTCAGCAGAACCTGGAGTCAGGGAAAAGACAGATAGAAAAGAGAGGGGAAAGGGTGGGTGGGTGGGGGAGGGACCTAAGGTATCATTACAGTGTTTGCTGACAAATCAGTTAGGCTAAATGTTCTCTCTCTCTCTCTTTCTCTGTGTGTAGAGTCAGTCTGACTGTATTTTCTCTCTTTCTCTGTATGTAGAGTCAGTCTGACTGGTCCTTATTTGTGTCTTATCTAGGAGAGCTGCAGGAAGTGTCACGTCCAGTGGAAGCAGCATGTTGGAAAGACATGTGAGCAGGTCCTGGAGAGGGATGAGATCCGCATGAGGGTTCTGATGTAAGTGACCTTACTTCAAACAATGAGACTCTTCAAAGTCTAGCAGAATGAATATTTGGCATAACCTGATGTTATGTAGAGTCACTTCTTTGTTGAATATCTCAACCCCAGACTCCGGCCCAGGTTAATCCCACATGCTGACACCTTTAATAAACAAGCACACCTGTCACCTGGTGAAGCTCACACCTTTCAGTCCCTGCACTCAACTTTACACAATGGCTCAGGTACCCAAAGTTAATCTGGAGCTGCAGGTGCCTCAGAAAGTATGCTGGGTAATCACTAGGGGATGGCCCTACAGGAAGTAGAGAGGCCATTTGCTCCCTCTGCCCAGCTGGCCCTGAGGCAGCACTTCCTGTTTTGAGCTGCTCACAAGTCGTTTTACTTCCTTAAAGAGGCAGCAAGTGCTTGGCCCCCCTGTGTTCAACAGGATGTTAGTAAAACAGCAGAAGAATACAATCTTCACCACAGATCAGCAGAGTGAGCCTGAAAAAGGAAGAGAGACATGCTCACTCACCCCCTCTGTCATTGAGCTCTTTGGCCTTAAAGTGAAGGAAGGGTTACACTGGAGTAAGGGTTAATCTGGGTAAAACTGAAGTTAGGGCAACACAGGAGTCAAGGTTAAACTGATGTAAGGTTTACACTGGAGTTAGGGTATAACTGTTTAAGGTGTAAAACTGGAGTTAGGGTTAAACTAGAGTTAGAAATAAAGTGGAGTGATGGTTAACCTAAAGTTTGAGTTAAACTTCTGGAGTTTAAGTTAAACTGGAGTTTGGGTTAAACTAGAGTTTATATTAAACTGAAGACAGGGTTAAAGCTATGGTCTACAATCTGAAATCCAGTTGGCTGATGAGACACATTTGAAAAACGCAGCCTCACTCACCCCTCCCCTCCGTGTTCCAAGATCCCGCCCCCCAGCTCGTATCGCCCTTCTTCGCCTCCTAACAACACGCCCCTCTGACAGAGCAAGAAGCCGGCCGGCAGAAGATGTAACAAATAAGACAGTCGTCCTCCTTGTAACACACAGTGGTAGCTTTTTCAATTGGACCGGCGCGATCAAAACCATGAATTGCCTGGCGAAGCAGGTCTGGCGTTGCCACTGCCAGCTAATCAGAGCAGAGCTGACTGTAGGCGAGGCTTTACCTTCCTCAGCGTGTCTTCCCCAGCTCAGTTTACAATGCTAAAGATGTGTGGCTAACTTATGTTAAAATCTATTGACAGAGCCGACCCGTTCCGACCAGTAGTATCAGTCATTAGCCTATTGAGGCACAGACTAATAAGAGTTATTCATCTCCCACTGTGGTAAACAAAGTCATTACCTGTACAACAGAAACTCAGCTGTCCTGGCGTCAGTCTTCAGTCCCAAATCCCTCTGCAGCTTTTTCCACCGGTCGTACATTTCTCCAATATTCAGTCTCTGTTGGCACCTGTATCGCTCATAATTCTTCCTTGCTTCAGCCTTTTCCTTGAAACTTTTTTGTTTTCTTCCCTTCCCTGTGGAGGGTAACAGTAACAGCTTCCTGGTTTCGGTCTTCTCTGGCTCCATGACACTTCAGTAGCTGAGCAGCTAGCTGACGTGAGAGGGGTAGTGGGGAAAGATGAATTGGGACCATGGGCGTGACGGTGCAAAGCAAGGGAGACGGGATTGGATAGACTCATGAGTATCAACTAGTATGCAGCTTTGCAGCAGATATACTGAATTGAGTTTCATACGTTCTTTTTGGTCTTTATATTGTGTAGATTGGACCATAGGACCATAACAGCCCTATAAACTGTGTTAAGATGTAAAAAGCTTCCAAATCGTACACCATAGCTTTGAATGAAGTTAGGCTTAAACTTGTGTCAGGGTTAAACTGGAGTTAGAATTAAGCTAAAGCAAGGGTTTACCTAAAGCTAGAGTTAAACTGTAACTAGAAATAGACTGAAATAACATTTAAAGTGACATTAGAGCTAAACTTGATTTAGGGATAAACTGTAGTTAGGGATAAACTGTAGTGAAAGTGAAACTGGAGTAGGTTTAAACTGATGTTAAAATTAAAATAAAGTCAGGGTTAAACTGTGTCAGGGTTAAACTAAAGTAAATGTTAAACTGAAACTAGAAAAAGATTGAAGCAAGATTTAAAACATACAGCCAGACCGACTCTACATCGAGAGAGAGAGAGAGAAAGAGAGAGGGAGAGAGCATACAGAGCATACAGTCAGACTGACACTACACAAACACTCTGTATAGTGGACAGAGAGTCAGGAAAATGTCACAATCCACACAAGAGACACAGGAAAACAATCTCCAGGTGAAACAACAACAGCGTCCGACAAGTCAAGATAAGTCTGTCCTCATGGTTTATGAGGTCGCTGATGCTGCAGTTGACACAGAGATTCTCAGGTTGCAGATGTGTGGTTTCCAAACAGCTTCATAATTTATTTAATGTGGTCAAAATGTTTCTAAATGGGTTCACACAGGTTTTTGATCACCCAATGAATGTTTTATTATGATTTTTATCTTCATTTAACATACTCAGTTATAACTTTTATCACTTCACAGCTTTAGATCAGTCAAATTCCTGTACCCCCTTGAGCCCTGTGGTTCTCCCTGTGGGGAGGGAGATCAGAGCAATGTTCCTGCAGTCAGAGACACAAAGCTTTTATTTCCTCTTGTTCATTTTTGTTCCTCACTCTTGTTTTACCTCCGTCTGTTTACTTCCTGTCCTGCAGTGAGGAGCGGATGACTGCGGCTCGGGTCAGGAAGTGCGTGAAATGCGGAACAGGACTGGTAAAGTCAGAGGGCTGTAACCGGATGTCGTGCCGCTGTGGCAGCTTCATGTGTTACCTGTGCAGAGAGCCAATCACAGGATACAACCACTTCTGTCAGCATGCTCGTTCACCTGGCGCTCCCTGCCGCCACTGTCGCAAGTGCTCACTGTGGACCGACCCCACGGTAACGTCTCCCGTTTTAAATGTCTTCTCTTTGCCTTTAAGCTTTTCATCCAGTCTGTCCACTGGTTTTTAAACTCAGACACATACCAGGGGAAACAAACGTTACTTATACCTGAGCTGAATACGTCTGACATTTCAGTCAGACCACAGTTTCACAAGCCCTGATTCCACTCTGATGAACCCTGAAAACACATCTTCTCATCCCCACTCTCTCTTTCTTCAGCAAGATGACGAGCGCATCATCCAAGAGATCCAGAAGGAGGGCGAGGCTGAGCTGAATAAGAAGAGCTCAGGTGGGGCCCAGAGTTTTAGCCCCAGTGTGTTTACAGTGTTTGTGTGTGTGATTGTTTGGGACAATGAGATTTGCAATCATAATGAAAAGTTATATTAGTCTATATGCTTTGTTCTACAGAAACATAAAAGCATAAAGAGATGATCGGCAGTTGAGAAAAAAAATTGTACCTCTCACTAAAAAACAGACAAGTATTAATGTTATACATTTTGACTTCTAAAATAAAACAAAAGGAAGCTTAAACACACAACAACACACTTTTTAGTTAAACTGGGGTCAAGATGTGACTTAACAAAGCGTCTGTTTTGAAAATGAATGGAGATCAGATTAGAGCAAATTTTCTTTGTTCATGACAACTTTTTACCCGGTACAGTGGTAAGGTATTCATTAACAGTTAGGTAAAGCTAACTAGCTTTCAGCAGAGAAAAACACAGATCTCTCTTCTCACTACTTAACTTTGTTAGCTAGCATGGTGTTGTCATAGAGACTCCATCTTAGTATAAAACAATCCAGTCCTGCTTGACCCGTTCAGGATAAATAGTAGCATTTAGGATTAACTTATGTTTGCGCTGATAGTCTCATTTTAAAGTGTGGATTAGGATCAGGCATATTTACAGTTTACGGTTTCATTTAGCAGACGCTTTTGTCTAAAGCGACATACAACACAAGCAAGAATTCAGACAAAAGGCAAACCTTGTTAGTGCGACAACAGTGCTACAAGTTGTTCGGCTGCAGGTGCCATTAAGCAGGAGTTCATTTATTTATTTATTTATTTTTGGTGGTGGTGGGGGGGTAATCAACAAGCCAACAAACCACAATTAATTGCTGCAACAGTATACTTCAATCTTCAACAACATTCAATAGGAGTGCTGAAAAATCAATAAGAGCTGAGTCTTACCCCTTAATTCCACCGCAAGCGCAGCGCACTTGAAACGTACTGCGGAGCACTTTAGCTTTCATTGTAATCTATCAGGCAAATTCCACTGCCCGCGCCAGGGCCTGGCACGAGGAATACGCTTCAGGTCTATTTTCTGCGCGGCGGCTTCCAAACCTCGTAAATCCACTGTCGATAAGAAAGCACTAGACAGGAAGTCACCGTGTAAAGTACCCGGAAGATTCCAAATAAAACACAATGCACAGACTCTCAAACGTAACTTTACCCCGTATGTTATAACATATGCCACATCTGAAGGCACGTGCATTAGGTAAACAGTCGGTCGGAGGGTCCTAGACGCACAAAGGCATGGATGAAGAGAAGCTGATCTTGGAAGTGGATAAGTTCAACATTCTGTATGATCCCAAACATCCTTTTTATAAGGATACAGGCAGAAAGGACAAGGTGTGGACTGACATATCAAAAGTTATGGGCGTGGATGGTGATCGTGTGATATCGCTATTCATACGAGAGCCCGTGACTCTCCGAAGATCAGCCCTCCCCTTCCAGATTGAGTGGAGCAGCGCTGCACAGCGCGCTGCTTCCAGTGAGGTTTGACAATCGGAGCAAGACCACGGCGTTTTGCTGCGCTGCGCTTGCCATGGAATTTAGGGGTGAGACCTACCGACTCAGGCCCCGTTTACACGACGCCGAAAACGGTCGATTCCGCAAACATTTCGTTGCGTTTTGGCCTTCCGTTTAGACGAGACCACGTTGCGTTTTCAGTGAAAACGCAAACTTTTGAAAACGCTCCCCAGAGTGGAAAGATCTGAATCCGCTCCTCCATCCAGCTTCGTGTAAACACAGAGCGGAGCGTCTCGGGGTGAAACGCTGACGTCACCGCATGCGCACTCGCAGTTTTAGGTGAAGGCTCCGCGCTCAGCCACATTTCCAGTTGAGCCAGTAGTTGGCGGTAATGCGCGTTATGGTTGGATTGCCGACCGTCTCACACAACAAAACGGCAGAAAAAGAAAGAACAGAAGAGGAGACTTCTCCTTCTGGAGTCGTATGAACGCGGATCGTTTTCACGCCGTCCTCATGTAAACGCGGGTGGCTTTTGAAAACGCAAAGGAAGAATCGTTGCGGGAGTCTCCGTGTAAACGGGGCCTCATTCTACCCCTGAGGGCAAAGAGGAGAAGGGTCAGATTAAGTGCACAAGTGTTCCCTGAACAGATGAGTTTTCAGACATCCCTTAAAAGTAGTAAGGGACTCTGCAGATTGTATAGAGTTAGGTAATTCATTCCACCATTTGGGCACAGCAGAGGAGAAGAGTCTGGCTAGTGATTTGGAGCTGCGCTGGGCTGGGAGCACTAGGCGTCTTTCACAAGCAGAGCGTAGTGGGAGAGAAGGAGTGTAGACCTGGATGAGGGGCCCTAGGTAGGCAGGAGCCATTCTTGTCAATGTTTTGTAAGCCAGAAGAAGAGCTTTGAATTTGATTTGAGCTGCTACTGAAAGCCAGTGAAGCGAGATTAACAGCTGGGTGACGTGCTATTTTTGGCTGGTTAAAGACCAGACGTGCTGCTGCATTCTGGATCATTTGCAGAGGATTAAATGTACACACAGGGAGGCCTGCTAGGAGGGAATTGCAGTAGTCGATGTGTGATATAACAAGGGCCTGTACCAGAAGCTGCGTGGCCTGTTGTGTCAGGTAGGGTCTGATCCTCCTGATGTTATAGAGGGCATATCAACAAGACCGTGAAATTTAGGCCACATGAACCTTAAAGGTCAGCTGGTCATCAATCATGACACCCAGATTTCTGGCAGAGTTTGTGGGCACGATTTGATTGGAATCAAGCAGAACATTGATCTGTAGTTGATCCGAGGGACAAGCAGGAAATACAATGAGCTCAGTTTTGGACTGATTTAGCTGAAGGTGGCGTTCCTTTATCCATGCGGTGATATCAGCCAGACACGCTGATATCCGGGCCGAGACAGTTATGTCATTAGGAGGAAAAGACAGGAAAAGCTGAGTGTCGTCAGCATAGCAGTGGTAGGAGAAGCCATGATGTAGTGTATAGGGAAAAGAGTAGGGGACCAAGCACTGAACCCTGGGGTACCACTTAATAAGCCATGTGATTTAGACACTTTTCCTCACCATGACACTCTGAAGGATCTGTCTGTGAGGTAGGACTTGAACCACGACAGCGCAGATCCTGAGATGCCAAGTTCAGAGAGTGTGGAGAGGAGGATTTGATGGTTTACTGTGTCAAAAGCAGGACAGAGGGACTGACCAGCGGCTCGAGCCAGTTGCAGTGATTCTGTGACTGACAGGAGTGCAGTCTCAGTGGAGTGGTTGCACCTGAAGCCAGATTGATAGGAGTCCATCAGGTTGTTTTTCAGTAGATGCTCAGAGACTTAGTTATAGACTGTGCGCTCAAGTATTTTTGACAGAAAAGGCAGTAGTGAGACAGGCCTGTCATTGTCAAACTGGGCTGGGTAGGTAGAGATTCGTCTTCTTAAGCAGTGGGGTGACCCGAGCATGTTTTAAAGATTCCAAGGAGGAATTCACAATGTGTGTGACTGCAAGTTTGATTTGGGGTAAAATGGTCTGCAGAATGCTGGTAGGTATAGGATCAAGAGGACATGCTGTAGTTTTGAAGTTTAGGAGAAGTCTTGAGACCTCCTCCTCACTTAAAGGAGCAAAAGAGCAGAGTGTGGCTTCAGTAGCAGGTCGTGTCTGACAGAGCTGGTCAGTTGAACTGGTTGTTTCAGTGGAAAAAGGAGGCAAACTTGCGTGGAGTCAGTGCAGTAGAGAGCTGAGCGGTTGGAGGAGAGGGTAAGGAGTTAAACACCGTAACCCCTTTTTTTTGTGTGTGTGTGTGTGTCAGTGGCAGCACAGATCTTGTTCTTACAATAGGCTTTCTTTGCTGCATGAAGGCAGGATGTGAATGATGCCAGTTTTAGCTGGTATGAGGACAAATCGGTGGGTTTTTTATACTTGCGCCACTTTCTCTCCGCTGCCCTAAGTCCTCCTCTTTGTCCTTTTAGAACTTCAGAGAGCCATGCACTAGGTGGCTTTGTCTTAGCAACTGAATGTCGTTGAAGATTGAAGTATACTGTTGCAGCAATTAATTGTGGTTTGTTGGCTCGTTGATTAGCAGGTTTTGACACCGGGGGCAGAGTTTGTCCAAAGCCGATTCAAGAGAGGAGCAGAGTGTGTCTGTAGCCTGATTAGTGGACAGTAAAGAGAACTGAGAGTGGTTGGGCAGTGTGGAGGACACTGTGTCAGTCTGCTGTGTTGCTGTGAGGGACCTCAGGTTTCTGCGGAAGGAAACTATTTGCATGGGTGCCTGTGTTTGAGGGAAGGCTGCAGAGAATTTTACCGAGAAATGGTCTGAAAGGTGTAGTGGGGTAACTGTCACTTCTGCTGTGGAGCAGTTACGAGTCAGCACCAAGTCAAGGATTTTGCCAGCTTTGTGAGTTGGAGGACAAGGGACCAGTTTGAGGTCAAAGGAGGAGAGGAGTGCCAGAAAATCATTTGCCTGTGTCTTGTCAATGTGAATGGTCATGTTTCCCATGACAATCAGTGGTGTGCCATCATCAGGGATGTCAGATAGTAACAAGCCGTGTTCCAAGACAAAGCTATCCAGATGACCCCCTGGTGGGCGGTACACAACCAGAACATGTGCTTTCATTGGCGCAGTAATTTTTAAAGCATGATATTCAAGTGCTGTGTTGTTGTTCAGTGGACAGAAACTGGTAACAGTCCAACTGTCTGGAATAAGCATGCCTGTACCACCTCCTCATCCAGCAGAGCGAGGAGTTTGACAGAATGTAGAGGACACCGAGTGTGCAGCTGGTGTCGCTGTGTTTCCTGGGCGGATCCATGTCTCAGTCAGGGCTAGGACCTGAATATTTGAGAGATTTCTCATTGAACTGATGAATTCAGTTTTGTTTACTGCGGACTGACAGTTCCAGAGGCCAGAGGTAATTGAGGCTGCTTTTTTACCATATTTTAGAAGGGCGGATAGGTTTTATGGATTTCTTTGTCTGTGTAAGATGCATATATCGAGAAGGGAAACTTTTTCAGGATCACTTAGAAACTCCTCACAGGGACTTAAAGCATTTCTGTCCATGCAATGTGCCATTATCTCTCGGATTAAAGCTAATGTGGACCGCCCGTCAGAGACCTGTCCCTCTCTTCACAGTCAGTAATCACAGATCCTGATCAATGCATATAAAAAACAGTTGGATGTTCTGCAGCAGAGTGGGCATGTTCAAAGAAAAACTGATGTGTATCAAAAATACAATAAAAAATAAAATAAAATTAAAGCTGCAAGCAGCGATCAACGGGCCCTCGCCCTGTGCACGCCAGTCGGAGCGTGTGCTAGCCGCCACATGTGCTCACCCAATGCCTGCCTATAGGAGCATGCCTAGCTGCCACATGAGCAGTGAAATGTGGCTCAGCCAAAAGCCATAGGTTAAGGCATGCTAGTTATGCCCAAAAAATATCAGGTCTGTAGCTCAAAGTAGTCGAGGGGGCTGAAATTTTAAGCCCCTGGGTGGCACAATGGAGCATTAATGTTAGTGCAACCAGTAATAGAAATGCACTGACGCTGTGACACTGAACCTTTGTGTGCATCTTGGCCCTGATCCAACACTGTACTAGCTATTAAGGTTTTAATGAAGCAGCCAAAATGGTCAACTTTGACCGTCATTTCTGGCCACGCCCATTGTCATAGCAAAAACCCATTTGGAACTTATCATTGTGTGTGTAGTGTGTGTGTAGTGTATGCAAGGCAAGTTTGGCGTTGATCTGATGGAAAATCAAGGAATAGTTCCATTGAGTCTGAGGCTAAAATCGTCAAAATCTGATGTTTGCGTCCAAATAGCGAACTTTCTGTTCGGAATTGACTATGGTCATAATACACTTTTTTGTAGGCCTCAGTATGATTGTTATGCTTACCAAATTTCAGACCGGTAGCCCAATGTGGCCAGAGGGGGGGGCAAAAATTTTTAGCCCCTTGGTGGCGCTATGGAGTATTAATGTTAATGCAAATAATGATAGAAATACAGTCACGCTGTGACAGTGAACATGTGTGTGAATTTTGGTCCTGTACAGGAGAGCTATTAAGATTTTCAAAAAGTGGACAAATGGCCAACTTTGACGGTCATTTGTGGCCACGCCCAAAAAATTATAACAATCTTTTAATAACTTTTTATCTTTAATATGTGTTGTTCACACAGGCCAAGTTTGGAGATGATTTGAGAAAAAACCTAGGACTAGTTTGTTCAAATAAGTACCATATGCATGTAAGTTTTGCCAAATTCAGGCCTTTGCTACTAGGGGGCGCTGTACTTTCTTGAGGAAATAATTACATGGCTGTGTCCGGGATGCAATACTGGACATGTGTGTCGTGTAAATTGGAAAAAGTTGAAAAAATGCCAAACTTTGGGCCCATGTCGTAGCCAAGCCCAACAAGATTATAACAATCTTTTAATAAATTTTAATTTTCACTGTGGATTGTATACACATGCCAAGTTTGGAGTTGATAAGACAAAAACCCTAGGACAAGTTCGTTCAAATAAGTAGCCCAGAAATCGGTAAAATGCCGATTTTACGTGTGAATAGCGAAGTTTGTGTTCGAAAATCATGTTAGCCGTAAGAGACTTTTTTGTAGAGCCATGCATGCTTGCTATGTACAGCAAATTTCAGGGATGTAGCTTAAAGTAGCCAGAGGGGCTGCAGTTTTAAGCCCCTAGGGGGCGCTATGGAGCGTTAATTTTTGTGCAAGTTGCAGATTCATAAATTTTTTCGGGCATGCAAATTTTGGGTACACGTGTGTTCACGTTTTCGCCAAGTGAAAGGCGTGCAATTTGGGGTTGTTTTGGGATAAACAAAGTATAATAATCGCAAGGGTTTCAATAGGGCTTTCGCCCCCGATTCTCGGGGCTCGGGCCCTAAATATCACATATAAAAATATCAAAAGATCAGGGGCTTATTTTTGGAGAGCAGCAGCTGTTACACGTGTGTCAATCACATTATTAAAAATTATCAATAGTCTCAAAATAAGCAAACTCCTGAAAAGTGCCAGATAAAACACAGAGCACACCCTTTGCAGCATCTAGCAAGTTATCATGGCAACACATGGACGTATGTTTAGCCACTTTAATCTCAAACCACAGCCTTCTGCAATTACAAAAACCTTAAAACCAGATTGTGGATGGATTCATTGTACAGGGCTAGTTTTAGTGTGCATGTGTTTTAATATGTGTTTCTTTTTAAAACTTAATTTGTATTAAGTTTTACAATTTTTGAAACCAATGTAGACAAATAGAAATATGAATCATACAGTAACCACAAGGGGTGTGAGTTAAGTTTGTTTATTGAGCTCAATAGACTGCTAAAGGAGAGGAGTCAGGCATAGGATGAGGTTCAGTCCTGCTGTAAATAAGCTGTCTGTATAAACCGTCAATACTAACGGGGTTTATTACATCCTCTAACACCAGAGGTCAAGAGCCCCCTGCCACTGACGCAGGCGCTCCGTAGGGGGAGTTATTACACTTTAAGGCAGCGGTTCCCAAACTTTTTTGGGTGCACAACCCCCTTTACCCCCCCCCCCCCCCCCCCCCCCCGGCTTAGCTGCACACCCCTAATGCCCGAGACATTAAAAGAAAAGGTGCAGTCTTTATATCCACACATATATATATATATATATATATATATATATATATATATATATATATATAGTGTCAAGTTTAATAATAGGCTACTGTTAAAACAGAACAGAATGTACAGTAGATCTCACATTAGAAACGATGAGGAGAATAACAGTAACAATAAAATAATGACAATAATAGTATTTAAAAGTCAAGTATGGTCGCCAAGCTTTGAATAGCAGTCATTTACTATGTAACAAAAATTCAATATTTAGATATTTAAACTGTGAACCCTTGTTAAAAAATGTTTCAATCATTTTTTTCATTATTTATGTACAGTATTGCCAGTTATTTGGAAAAGTAATCCTCAATTTACTTTGAAAAAAGTAATCCGATTACTGATTACTCCTTCAAAAAATAACTTGATTACTTTACTGACTACTTGATTTTAAAAGTAACTAAGGTAGATTAAAAGTTACTTTATTAGTTACTTCCAGCAGCTTCTGACAACACCTGCAGCTGCATAATGTGGCAAAATTGTGCCATGCA
This sequence comes from Halichoeres trimaculatus, assembly GCF_033239565.1. Lineage (NCBI taxonomy): Eukaryota > Metazoa > Chordata > Actinopteri > Labriformes > Labridae > Halichoeres > Halichoeres trimaculatus. Next base: position 2,798,286 of record NW_027437198.1, on the reverse strand, counting down.
ATCAAAATGAATAGCAATATGAGTCTACATGTTTTGTTTTTTAGTAACATGCAGACATTGGTAGTTGTAAAACGTGCACTTTACAGTTAAAAACAAAAATATATATTTTATTCATTTTGAATTTCAAAATACAACTAAAGAAAACTTTTGCAGTACTTTTTTTGGTTCACTACAACACTATTCAGTTAAATTTTAGATTTAAATAATTTTCTTTTTGAATGCTTTGTTTTTGTCTAGTTTGGATTTTAACAGTTTCATTTTTTGTTAAAGCTGAAGTCTGTTGATCTTGTAATTGTGATACATAAGAAAAAATAAATGTTGCTTGAGTGCGGGCTCACATAATCCTCAATACCCTGCACAGGGCACCTCAGTCTAAGGCCCCGTTTACATGGAGACTCCCGCAAAGATTCTTCCTTTGCGTTTTCAAAAGCCACCCGCGTTTACATGAGGACGGCGTGAAAACGATCCGCGTTCATACGACTCCAGGAGGACAAGTCACTTCTTCTGTTCTTTCTTTTTCTGCCGTTTTGTTGTGTGAGACGGTCGGCAATCCAACCATAACGCGCATTACCGCCACCTACTGGCTCAACTGGAAGTGTAGCTGAGCGAGGAGCCTTCACCTGAAACTGTGAGTGCGCATGCGGTGATGTCAGCGTTTCACCCTGAGACGCTCCGCTCTGTGTTTACACGAAGCCGGATGGAGGAGCGGATTCAGGTCTTTCCACTCTGGAGAGCGTTTTCAAAAGTTTGCGTTTTCACTGAAAACGCAACGTGGTCTCGTCTAACCGGAAGGCCAAAACGCAACGAAATGTTTGCGAAATCGACCGTTTTCGGCGTCATGTAAACGGGGCCTAAAAAGTCTGGGCACGTCCCTGCTTGCCACTGGGTGCCTCATTGTAGTCCGCGTTATGTTGCTCTGCTCCTCAACGGATGGATTTGTTCTAAATGGAGGGTTCAGCTCATGGAATAGAGGGAGTTACAGTGACAAACAGGACTCACCTTTCACCCAGGTAAAAGTAAAAAAACTTCTCAAGTGTTGATGGCCGCAGTGTGCTGTTCTCTCTCCAATTGATTCATAAATGTTTCAGTCAAAGATCTTAAGCAAACTGCTAGCACAAAGTGAAAAACACCGTGATATTATCATCTTTAGCTGAAAAACTCAAAACAGTGACTGTGTTTCCAGCTAGAAAATGTACATCTCTTCTGTCCCCCTCTGTTTACCTTTGTGTGCTGGCTGCTATTTTACGCGAGTTTTTCACATGCTGAAACCATGATGAATGTGCCACTCCCATCACTCCTCGCAATGCAAGAAAAAAAGCATGTAGATTCTTTTACAAGAAAAATGAAAAGAAAAGTGACGTAAAGTGATTTAGATAAGTAGCTTAAATCTAATTACTGATATGGAAATAACAGTAACAGGTTAGATTACAGGGGCGGGGGGCATGGAGTAAATTACTCTGCAGGGCGAGCTGCACCAACTATGTCTTCCCTCCTTCTTTCAGATACTTCAGGGAAGAGGGTGGGTCCTCCACCGGAGCTGCTTGCTGAAGCCAAGCGGCCTCGTGTGGGTCCGCCCCCCGAAAACCCAGCAAACCCCCAGGCCCCTCCCCACCCCCAGGCGGTTCAAGCTCCCCTGTTTGTGCCTCCTCGCGCTCGCTACCCACCTGGTCCAGCCCAGGGACAGATGTACCACCAGGTGATCATGCAACGGCTCCCCCCAGCCCCATATGTGCCCCCCCTGCAGCCGCTTCCTCTCCTTAACAATAATAATAACAATGACCGTCTTCACCACAACGCCCCTGGAAACCCCCATCAGCACAACATGGACGTAATGGAGCTGCCCATGCACTATGGGCCCGCACAGCGCTACTACAGACATTACTGACACACACACACACACACACACACACACACATACACTGACACAGCATTACTACAGACTCTCCTGACACACACACACGCAAACACACACAGCGCTACTACACACACTACTAACACACACACACACAGCGCTACTACAGATGCCACTGAAACACACACACACACACACTCACTCGCAATGACTGGTCTTAGGCCTGTTTCTGGGAGCAGTGTGTTTCCTATCCTGGACTGTTCAGGTTTTTGGTTCCTTGAATGAAACAGGTTGAGATGGAGCACTGGGACACTGTCAGACCTTGTGGCTGACCTCGATCTCTGTGGTGCAGTGGGTGACGGTGTTTCGATGTTTTCTTTTGATCATGGTGGAGCTGACGATGGCTCAGAGACTTTTCTTTGTTTCTGCTTTCTACTGATATTTTTCAGAACATGTTTGAAAAGAACAGTGAGCGTGTCCTTCCTCTTCTTTGTGTAAGACACCGCTCAGTTTTCTAATAAAGACTTGACTCCCGTCCTGGATTCACCTGATCCTGATTTCAGTCTCCCTCCTCCTCCTCATCCCTCTCCTCTCTCTCTAAAAAGAGGCCGACTCAGGGTTTCTAAGCCTCCAGACTATCAACCAATCAGACAACAGAGTAACTTCCTTCCACCAATCACAGCTCAGTCCCCCTTCTCCACCTACTCCCCTCTCCTCCTCCCCTGTTCTCCTCCCCTCTAACCTCCTAGCTGCTGGTGTTTCTATGGAAACCAGTCATTGGAAATGGCAGCCCTTTTGCCTCCCCTCCCCCTTCCTCTGTTTTACCCTCCCCCCTCTGACAGACTCATGCAGTGGTTTTCTGGGGACTGGACTGAGTGACTCATCTGCTGGGGGGGGGCAGACGGTGTGTGTTTTGTCATATCCGGTGTTCCTCTGGGATCCCCGGGGGGTTTGCTAAAAGCCTGCTGCAGAGGCTCATCATTGCACACTGACCAGTGTGTGGGTGTGTATGGGGGGCAGGGGGGCAGGGGGGCAGGGACAAAGGCTCCATTCATGAGGGAGACAAGTGTGTGTAAGTTTGTGTTTCTGGTGTGTTTCTGTGTGTGTATGTGTGTGACTGGGCCAGGCATGAAGCTGCTGTGCTCTCTCTCAGGGGCTGTTTACACAACAACGGTTAAGGCTGAAACGCAAAAGTTTTGTTGCGTTTCAGCCTTGCTTTTACACAGGAATGGCATTTCAGCTGACCTAAAACTCAAAATTTTGAAAACAGCCTTCAGAGTAGAATTTTTCTGAAACGCTGGCGACACTGTAACCATGTTAACGGCAAGCCGACGTTTTCAGTGGAAACACTGACGTCACACTCTGCTTCACGGGAGCAAATACACCAGGACAACAGTACCGTTTACCATTGTCGTGGACTACCGTGTTGTGCTTGTGCTGCTCAGTCTACTGAATCTGCTGACTGTCTGTACACAAAGTGTGCATGTGTTGCTCCACTTTTACACTTTGTATTCGCTGAAACACCAGATGATCAGCTCAACTCTACTTCTGTGGAGATCTCCCAAAAGCCGCTTCTGAACAAGGCACTTATAGCGCTGACTACAAGCCTGGCATGCTTACTACAGCGTTTTCAGTCCCTCAGCGTTTCCATGTAAACGCAGATTTTTTTCACTGCGTTGTAGCATTTTCAGAGGAAACGTTGTTGTGTAGACGGCGGCTCAGTTAAATCATGTTTCAGAATCAGGCTGTCCATAATCTGTGATTTTGTACCTGAAGTTAAGTGAAAGCACTCCTTTTCCAACCCGAAAATTTGGTCATATACGCCTATCGAGATATCCCCATTAATTTTTGTTCTGTGCATGTTCTGTTCGCAAGGAAACTTGGTCTTTTGAGTTCAGGAAGACCGCCATGCTGCTCCTGCTGTTGTTGTTGCTATGGATACAGCAAGACAAAGAGGAGATGACACGCATTGTGTCATGACATTTTCCGTGCGTCGAGATGCTACCTGTGAGTCGCTATTTTGATCGGGATACAATGCAAACAGTGTTTGCTCACACATATAAATGAATTATGCCGAACTAATAGAAACCGAAATATTGACCCTAACCCGAATAATGACTGTGTAAATGTAGCCACTGACAGAGGATCACTACCACACAGTGACTGACGGAAGAACGCTGACAGTGACTTTGATTATCAATGTGTTTGGATTTTAAAGTGTTTTTGTATTCACTTAGAAGCGAGCTTCAGCATGGCAGCTGATCTATCTGAAGTGTCGACTCAGCTGTTTGCTTATTTAGCAGGTCTTTTTATGATGAAGTTAAAGAAATATTTAGAGACGTTGCTTTCCAAATCCCACTTTTATTGATCGTTGGGTTTCAGGTAAACCAATGGCACAAGAGAGATTAATCCACAATATCAAAGAATTATACAAAATAATAATAATACAAAGAGAAGTTCCAGTTATACAAAGCAAAGATGTGCCCATAAACTGGTGAGTAAGGCACAGTCATTAGCACACGTTTACCTTCCTCATCATAAACATGGTCACCCTGGAGACACTGTTTCCTCCTAACATCATCACTTCTTTTAGTCACTGGAGGCTTACACAGTCAACACTGGCGGGAAGAGGAGCCATGTTTAATTGAGCTATGGCAGAGATTAGAGATCAGTAAACTGCTGCTGGTTCAAAGAAGGAGAAGAAACACAGCCACACTAACTTAACCACAACTTTAGCATCTGCGCTGTTCCAACCGCAGAAAGGATGCCACCAACACACTCTGTTCAAGGTACCTCTGCAACTCAGACAATAAAAACAAAGAAGGAGAAGAAGCAGGAGGTCAGACATGCAGCAGAAGGACAGGAAGGGAAAAATAAAAGAAAGATAAGGTAGAAAAAAAAGAGGCAGAAGAAAAAACAAAACCGGAACAAAGATTCAGCAGGAACAAAACGTCACTCACAGATGAGCTGGTAGCATCAGGTTAGAGTGTGGCTTTGAGTGTGTGTACGATCTGTGAGGCTGAGCCTTGGTGTTTCTTCCAGGGACTCATAAGCAGCTTAAGTCTTTCCCTTTCCACAGTGCCCCCTAATGATAATGTCTGTGCCAAAGTCACCCAGGTGAGTTTAACAGGTGTGTTTCTTCCAGTTAGACAGGTGTGCAGTTTACCTTTGTGCCTGCAGCATTTTTTACCTCCTCACAGTCCTCAGTGAGGAGACAAGGAGGGAAAGGAAATGTTAAGAGAGAGGACATTTGTTTTACTTCTTGTTTAAGAAACCTTCATTAACCAATCATAGCACAGCTGGAGAGTAACACTGGCTGACACTGGAATAATGTGTAGATAAGAATAAAGATGGAAGGGGTTACATCATCATCATAATCAGATAAACTCCAGTTATATCAGAAAGTCATCACACAGAGCAGAGTGGTTCTACCTGGTCCCACACACACACAGACACACACACACACACACACACCCATCCTGTCTGTCCGGCTGACAGGAAGAAGTTGCAGCAGGTGTTTGTGTGTGTAAGATGATGAGTCTGTATTGGATCAGAAAGACTCAGAAACAGAAGAACATGGAGGGGTTAAACTCAGGGGGGGAGAGATTGACAGAGCGACAGATGGGGTCAAGCAGCAAACCAATTTAGAGCAGCTCTGCAGTAACTATGGCAACAGATACAGGTGTGGCAATGCAGAAAACAAGGAGGAAGGAGTCAGAAGGTGTGAAGGACTGTCTCCTTCCTGTCCTCTGGGAGTAGTGGGACATAAACTCTTTAGACAGGTTTAACATGAAGCGCTGGGGACCCAGGGGGCAAGCAGGTGAGGACAGGTAGAGCAGCAGGCATCTCAGTACTCCCAGAGTGTGGCGCTCTCCAGGTCGTCCGCGTTGGCCTTCAGCACCCCGGCGTGATCTCCGCGGAGGTACTTGTTGTCTGCGGCGTGGCGTACAGCAAGCTTGTTGTAGTCACAGAATTCAAACAGGAAGTCAACAGGTGTGTCGCTGCTGCTCACCACGGACTGCTCGTTCCCGATCATCCAGTATTTCCCTGTAGAATCTGCAGAGAGGTCAAAAGTCAGTCAGACTGCAGCAAAAAGCGACAAACAAGACCACTGATCCACTCTGAGGTCACAACACCACGAAACAACATATAACTATTAGTGCCGCACGTGTCCAATATGTTCCCCACACCTTCTTTACCCTGACAGCAAATCTCAAAAAACATGCTTACACCAAAAAAATAAATCTTACTCTATGATGAAGTTTGATTCGATTGTGCAGCCCTGGCACCAAAAATGTGAGCACAAATCTTGGCAGCTTTAATTCATCTGATAGGAAATTTCAGATTGTAATAGGATTGAAAGATGTGGAATCACTTAAAACCATTTGAATTATAATGTATCTCCTGTCATTGTAATAGCTTCTGATTTAATGAATTTACAGGGACAGTAGGAAAAACGAGACAGCTGGAGCAGCTTTTTGTTTCACACACAAAAAAAGAAACACTGCAAAAGTGGTGTAAGAGTAAGCACCTGCCCTATACCAATGAAATTAATGTGTGTCATGGTTAATTCTGTGTTATTTTGGAGGAATGCAGCCATTATCAGTCCTGTACAGTGATACTAGCAGCGAGCCGCAATCTGTGCCACAGCGTAACAGCCACACATGGGGGCATCTTTCTGTTGCCATGGCGATGAGGTCTTCTGTTTTACGGTACAGTGATAGGGGACTCCCATTCCTGCCTGTCATATTTATACCCTCCCCCTTCAATTTAAGTGCCCTCCAAAGCCACATTGTGAGTGTCACTTCATTTAGAGTGACACTGTCGTGAAGGGGTAGTGTGTAGGGGGTGGTTTGGGAATGAGTCACACAGTCTGTGATGTATAGGCATGTGAAAGGGGCGGGGTCAGGACACCAGCTGATCACTGACCTTGCAGGCTGTACGCTCCATCTCTAAACTCCAGGGTGAAGTAGTCGTAGGAGGAGCGGTTGGAGTCCAGCGTCCCCGTCACCTTCCTGCAACCGATGAAGCCGTGCTCCCCACGCAGGACAATGATGGGGCGGTTGATGAGCTTCATGAGGAACTCCTCAGACTCACCTGGAGAGAGAGAGAGGACGCAGCATGTGAACTGCTGTCAGAGGACACAGTCGCCAAGAATCTCCATCTGATGTGACCCCGAGCCGTCAGCTCATCTCTCCAAAACTAACACAAGTGTTCTGAGTCTGCACACGCCTGTTCCTGTTCTTTGACCCTGAACCAGTAAATCCATCAGCAAGTCATTGTCCCACAGGCCGAACCAACACTCACCGGCTGAATCAATGGTAGCTGCTAGCTGCCCGTTTTTCTTGGCTGCCACATATTTTCCATTGGCTGCCCTCAGAGTCAGCCTCTTCCCACGCCACTCAATGTCGAAGTAACAATTAGCTGACCTGCAGACAGGAAGGGGGGGGTTCATTTAGTTAGCTGTCAGATATTCAGGAGCCCTCTCAGGTGAGTGTCTGATCAGTTTTTGCTCTTTAGTTCACTTGGATCTCTCCTGAACAAAGCAGGGTTTCAGTTTCCTGCTCAGTACAGGGATACTACATTTCCAGTAGACTCTAAAACACAGCTCTGAAACCTTCTCACTGAGAGCCTAAAGGAGGACAGTTCACCCTGGTTCCAGTCTTTGACTAAAACCTGGACTTCAGCTGGGATATATCCCTTTCCAATCACTGCTTTCAGTCTTGAGCACAGCCCCCTGATTGGTCTAAACTAGAGGGAAAAAAAATAGCATGGATGCTACCAGATGTGTGTGATACTCACTTGGTGGAGGCAGTGCACTGCAGGCCTCCATTGGCAGTCAGGGTCCAGTATTTCCCAGCAGCAGTCCGGAAAGCACACTTCCTGTTTTCACGACAGATTTCCACCTGGAACACCTCCTGGTCACCTTCTTCATCCTGATTAGCTGAAAGGTCCATACCTGGGGTCAAACAAAGAAGGGTTTAGATACAGGCAGGGGGCCATCAGCCATCACTGACACTTTAGAGCAACAAAGTGGTCAACGCTCATGAGTAAACTGTAGGATGGAGACAGAGAGCCCTGGGCGCACACACACACACTTTATACAGCACAACCAGAGCTATTGTATGTGAGGTCATGGAGTGGAGCGACCTATAGCTGGGGGGTGATAGAGAGACAGACTGTCTGCTGTGTAAATGTGTGCAGAGAGAGAGAGAGACGCCCTGGTGTGTTTTTTTTCTGTCTCTCTAACCCCCCCGTTCTTGTTTTCGACATGTTCCCGCTCTCTTAGTGGGCTGTGGGGATGGGACGTGGTCATGTGCTCCATGTTTTCTCAGTACGTGCTTTCAGCTCCAGGACAGTTTGAAGGGAAACTCTCCAGAGAGGACAGAGCACCATCTTTGTGTCCCGGCTCAGTTTCATGTTTGTCATGTGATGTTTTCTTAATGCTCAAGTGTCCTTCTGCTGACTGTCCATGACTGTCCATGAGGTGTCAGGAGGACTGAGAGGCAACGCCTCCTCTGCCTCCATCTCTTTTAACCTCAAGTCACACACACACCCACACACACACAACCCTCACAACCCATTTCATCCCTTACATTAGGCCCCGTTTACACGACAACGTTTCATCTGAAAACACTATAACGCTGTAAAAATGCAGTGAAACAAATCTGGGTTTACACAGAAACGCTGATGGACTGAAAACGCTGTAGTAAGCATGCCAGGCCTAGGTGGTGCTTTAACTGTCTTGTCCAGAAGCCACTTTTGGGAGATCTCCACCAAAGTAGAGTTGAGCCGGTCATCTGGTGCATTGGGGAATACTAAGTTAAAAAGTGAAGCAAAAGATGCACATTTTGCTGAAAGACAGTCAGCAGATACAGCACGGTAGTTCACGACGATCGTAACAACTGTACTGTTGTCCTGTTGTATGCGTGCGCGCGAGGTAGAGTGTGACATCAGTGTCTCCACTGAAAATGCCGGCTTACTGTTTACACGGCAACGGTGTCGGGAGCGTTTCAGGAAAATCCCCCTCTGGAGGCCGTTTTCAAAAGTTTGCGTTTGAGGTCAGCTGAAACGCCGTTTCCGTGTAAACACGAGGCTGAAACGCAACAAAACTTTTGAGTTTCACCCTAAAACTGTTGTCATGTAAACATCTCCTAAAGCTCCACAAACCAACTCCACTCACTCTCGCCCTCTATTACCCCCCCCCCCCCCCCCCCTCTTCTCCCACTTACTTACCCATACATCCACTCACTCATTCATTAACTCACTCACCCTTTTATCAACTCTATCACCCTCTCACTCCCTCAGCTGGGTGAACTTAAAGCTCCTCCAGAGGAGGACTGGATGTTCTTAAAGGAGGTTCAAGATCTGCAGGTCTTCCACATTTCTCCTCTCTGCCATTAGAGCACACACACACGCACACGTTTTTTCCACCCAGTGTGTGTCTCGGCGCTCATATTTCACTGTATAGACAGATGGAGTCCTTACAGAAATATGTGAGTGTGAACACAGTGTAATGCACACAGACAAACTCAGACACACAAAATGAAACACAGACGAACACGCACCCAAATGAGGAAAAAATTAAGACTGGGAACACATGGCTTGGAGGATGAAACTTGTTTTTCTGAAGCAGACGGAGGTTTGAAAGATTAGAGGCTCAGCTTGCATCCACCATCACCCCTCATGTCACTGACCTCAAGTTTGTTTCCTGTTTGGCCAAGACACACACACACACACACACACACTATCTGTCTTAAACCATAAAACACAATCTGAAGATCTATAGCCTCAAAGGTTTATTCCATCAAGGATAAATCAGTGCGTGTGTGTGTGTGTGTGTGTGTGTGTGTGTGTGTGTGTGTGTGTGTGTGTGTGTGTGTGTGTGTGTGTGTGTGTGTGTGTGTGCGTGCCTGTGCCTGTGCGTGTGCCCGTGCGTGCGTGCGTGCACGTATGTGAATGAGAAAGTGAATTACCACTCCTCACACTGCAAGGATTTACACACATCTGGTTGGTTTGCCTCATGTCTCATTTCCTGCTGGCAGGGTGTTAGGGCTGAATCACATCAGACAACACTGTTTGTCACACACTCATGTCTCTGTCTCTGTCTCTCTCTATCACACACACACACACACACACACACACACACACATTATACACATCCTAGTGGTGCTCTGACTTGGTTTCAAAGCCGGGGAGCAGCAGAGATCCAGGAGAACAGGAACCCAGTGAAAATGGTCTAAACAATGTTAGGGGATGTTAGAGTTCCTGTGAGGAGTTTCTGAGTCCTCTGCAAAAGTCTCCCTTCCAGATACATTCCTGATCATAATCCACACTCTAAAATGAGATTACCAGCACCAATATAAGATATTTCTAAATGCTATCTTTCAGATTCCTGAATTGGTCAAACAGGACCGGATTGATTATGGCATGTCAATGTCTCTATGACAACACCACGCCGCTGATCAAGTTTTCAGTCCTCTGACTTAATTCATCAATCACCAGACCTCAACTCCAGCCTCAATCCTCTCACATCAGTCCTCTAATCTCAGACCTTGGTCCCAGGGCCTCAGCCCTCTGGCCTTAGTTCTCTGTCTATTGGCCTCAGTCCTCTAGCATCATTTTTTATCAGACACTTCAGAGAAGGAGAACAGATCCCTAAGAGCCCCTGAGCTCATTGACCCTGTCCCAGTAAACATAAAGGTCATTCAAAAGTGTCTGAGAGTCTGAGACCTGTGCCATCCTGAGTCTTAGACTTGGAGTGCTCCACAGACTAGAATCCAGTGAGAACAGTAAGAACAAGCAGTGAGGAACATGCAGTGAGGAAAAATGCAGTGTGAAAAAGGCAGTGAGGAACAGGCAGTGAGAACAAGCAGTGAGGAGCAGGCAGTGAGGAACAGGTAGTAAGGAACACTCAGTAGCTGTGTTTCCATTGCACCTAGAATTGCGCAAAACCTAAATATTGCAATAAAGAAATTGTAATGGAAACAACATTTTCAAAAAATCTCTCAAATTTTGATGAAAAGTTTTAACCCTCTCGTTAGGTGGTTTTTCCGGAAGTTTTGATTTTGAAATCTATTGCAAAAGTGCAATGGAAATACCTTTTTTGCGAAAACATGTCACGTTGTCATAACACACCTTCCTCACCTTCTCTGTCTGCTGCAACACATACAGACTCCAGTGTCATATTTTATCAGCTCTGCTGTTATTTATAGGTTCAATGCAGATGTTTGTGTTTTTGACGGACACTTGAGAAGGCATTGGGAAGGCTGATAGCAGGTCAGAGAGCAGCAGGCAGAAGGGCGGAGGTCTGTGTGCGTGAGTGAGAGAGCAGGCGGACTGGAGATGATGATTGGCATGATCATGGCAGACAATTGTGCCAGTTCATAAAAACAGTAATGTTCATGACTTGGCATCATTATAAGTGCAGCATCCGGACAGACCCTAAGTTTGAATAGTTGTCTCAAGTTGTGCGCAATTCTAGTCATAATGACAACACCAGCGAGGGGCAATTGTTCTTTATTGAAACTTCAGAAATATTGCTTTTATTTTGCGAAAAAGTGTAATGCAACCGCAGCTAGTGAGGAAAAGGGGGTAAGGATCTGGACTCAATCTCACTGAGCTGCTTTGAGTTCATCAGACCCTCCTTAAGGACTCGTCTTCAAGACAGACTCAAAGTTCTGCTTTTTTAACATGTCTGAACTCACTCCATGGGTTAGGATACGCTGTGAGGAACTGATGCACCATCAGCGTTTTTGGGTCGTAAGAAACACCAGGACTTCTTTTTCATTCACACACAGAATTATGGTTTGGTAAAAGCTTCAAGTGTCATTGTTCTGGAGCTTGAGATGACATTGAAGGTCCCATATTATGTAATAATCACTTTATTTAATCTTTTAGTTAAATTTGTGGGTTTTTGACTTTCCTCCCAGCCCACAAAATGTGATATTTAATGACAAAACCTGGACTATGTAGTGCTTGTGAATGTGAAATCCTGACCTAAAACAAGCTGATTGGAATTTCCAGGGTTTGCCGACGTCAGCAAGTCCCTTTTTTTGACCAATCAGGAGCAAGTCTGACCTGATTGGTCCACTGCAGCAAATACCCCCGAACCCCCTCCCCACCCTCAGGAGAGAAATCTCTCCAGCAGCAGGGAGAGGAGTGTGGCTGTTTTTTGCAGTAAACAGCCACATAGTTCCATGCACAAGCTTCCCATCTTGGAAGAAGACAAGACTAAGTGGCTAGAGTTTATTTTCTGAAGGAAATATAACAGCTACACTCAGTGAAACATGTGTGAGCTAGTCACTTCACGGCCGACTGCTTTTCCAACTTTGGACAGTACAACAGAGGGCTAGCGAATAGACTGGTCTTGAATCCAGGCGCATTACCAACCATCCACCAACAAACCTGGAACCCTGGAAATGTGAGTATTTTAAATGCTGTGTGCTATGGAGCAGATGTAAGAGCTTTTCCTCAGTGTCCCCCTGTCTCTGTGTTAGCTTCAGGATGCGCTCTAGCTGCGGTTAGCCTGTTGTTTTAGCCTGTAATGTTACGGTAAATAAGCTTTGCTGTTTTCTAAACATTGTGCACTCGGAGCTCGTGGCGCTGCTCTCGGTGACGCAGAAGAGTGGGGCAGTATCAGCGGTGTCTCATTTACATATTAAGGCCGCGCCCACTAAATCAGAGCGTTCTGAACAGAGGGGCTATGAGAGCCTGAAAACAATGCTGCTGTGCTTGATTTATTGGCTTTTTGGACCAAAACATGTTATTACCATTTCATGAAGACATCAATTATCCATATTAAACTGCAGAAAAGGAGCATAATATGGGACCTTTAACAGGATATGGCACCAGATTAACCTTTCACAACACAAACACATAATCTGATTTTGGCTGAAATGACTTTTTTCAATGAGGGATTAAAAATATAATCCAGCTCTGACTGAGCGCACCATCCCCCTGACCCATCCGCTTTAAAAATGTCAGAGTTTATATAATGACTGTATTGACCTCTCCTTCACTCCGTCCTCCATTTTGATTCCAGAGGAGAGGAAAAATATCCAGAGAGGAACTAACGGAGCCCAGGCTGAACAAACAGAGTCTTTGTGTGACCCAGACACAGGAGCTTACAAAAAAGAAGAGGCAGTTCCTGGTTTCTGTGGACAGACCAGAAAATCACACACCCCTCAGACCACACTAAATACAGACCTGAAGACAATCATATCCCATCATCCCTCACTGCCAAGAGTAAACACCACACAGGCCCTGAGGCAATCAGCTTCTCTGCCGACATCACACCCAGAGCCAGACACCTCAGAGCCTCCACCCGGACCCAGAGGCTCTTCAGGGCCTCCATCAGATACAGGGACACCTCAGAGCCTCCACACAGACCCAGAGACACTTTCAGGGTCTTTATCAGACCAAGGTTTATTTATTTTATTTTATATTTATTTATTTATTGTAAGCCTACTCGAGAACTGTTGTGTACACAGGACAAAAACACCATGTGGTCTTCAAAAGTCCACAGGTGGCATAATTGATTAATTATACAAAACATAGAGCTCCATGGGGACTAACTCACTGCTGGAGACAGACTCTAGTGGACACTCAGGGAAATGCAGTTTATTTTAAACAAGGAGCTTTATGGGCACTGACTCACTTCTGGAGACAGACTCTAGTGGACCTCCAGGGGACTGCAGTTTCTAGCACCTCTTCATTGTCTTGATTTCTCAGGCTTCATGCCTGTGGCTGAATTTGTGTAAGTTGTCAGCTGTTTAAGTGCTGTCTTATGCTAAGACTGTGTAGCTGCTCAGCCTCTTAAGCTGTTTTACATTTCAAAGACAGAACACGTGCTCATGGTGTGAAACCAGGCCAATTTCTTTCTTTGTTAGACTCTGCCAACAGCCTGAGACACACACACACACACACACACACACACCACTGACAAACATGAGCCAGCTCCAGCTCCATCCACTCTGCTACTCCACTTCAATCATCAGGACCACGCAGGGAGGATAGAAATGTCATGGATTAATCCTTGGTGTGTGTGTGTGTGTGTGTGTGTGGGGGGGGGGGGGGGGGGGGGGGATGTGTGTGTTTTATGATCTGTAATTCAGTTCATTGACTCATTTTCATATCAGATACAGAGGCAAATGTGCAAACACTGACATACTGACTAAGTGTTTGGATGCAAATATTAAGGAAAAAAACCTCTGTGTGTGTGTGTGTGTGTGTGTGTGTGTGTGTGTGTGTGTGTGTGTGTGTGTGTGTGTTTACATAGGATTGTGGGGTGCTGTTTGACATTCCATCACTTTAACTCTTACTCTGCCACAGGATGACACACAAGCAACTTACTCACTCAAACACACACACTCCTTCTCTCTCTCTCTCTCACACACACACACACACACACACACACACACACACACACACACACACACACACACACACACACCACACCACACCACACCACATCACACCACACCCACCTTGCCGGGTGGAGACGTTCCTCTCGTTGGCCGCGGTGAAAACAACCTGCGGGTGGCTCTGCTCCAGCACGAACAGCTCGTCCTTTCCCACGCGAGCGCTTTTACCGGACTTCATGGTCCCAGAGGGCCCGGATGGCGCAAGGTACCTGCCACCACAGTCCCTGAAGGCCACCTTCCCGGAGCGGAATTCTAGCGTGTATCCCGTGCACTTGTCCGTGGTGGCGACCAGCGTGCCGTCGTTCCGCAGGAAGCGGTTATCGGAGGTCTGCAGGTGGTAGCGCTGTTCACGGAACACCAGCGTGATCATAGAGTCCACTCCCCACGGCACGTCCCGGTCTATGGCAATCTCGTCCACCTTGGAGCTCAGATGTGCATAGCGCTTGCGGGTGAGGCTGAAGATGTTGACCTGCGGGTGCATGGCGATGTGCACGCTCCATTTCTCAGCCACGGACGCGGTTTGCGCAAAGCAGATGATCCGGTCTTCGGTGCCACCCAGGTAGCGCCCATGCTGCTCGGACTGCAGAGACCAGCGGCCGTCATCGTGAGCGGTGATGATGAACCGGCACTCTGGGCCTGGGGCCTCGCTGTCCCCGGTTACGTTGCCGTCCTTGTCGGCAGCGATGTAGCGGCCCAGATGTGACTTGAGGCAGAACACGTTTCCGTTGGACTCGTCCCCGCTCTGCTCCAGGGTCCATATCTGCTTCTTCTTCATGCTCACGGCGGAGGCGTTAATCTTGAAGCCGAAGGTCTCCGCCGTGAGGTACTTGTTACCGCAGTTGATGAGACCGAACTGGATCTGCAGCATGTCGCTGGTTCCGTTAGTCGCGCCGTTGGTTGTCATGTTGTCTCGGTGAGCTCGTGCTCTGGGTCCGAACCGGTTCCGTTAGTAAGTACTGTTTCAGGGGGCGGTTCTTCTAGCTCGCGGCTGAAACGGTGGGATGCTGAGCTGCTCGCGTGCTTCTCTTTGTCTAGGGAGTGTATGCGTTTCGTTCAATCTGGGAGCGCGCGCACCGGTGCTCTGCCTGTCTCCGCCGCGCGAGCCCGCCGCCACAGCTGCAGCCTATCTAACCATCAGTTACGTCGTGCCACAGGCCACGCCCCTCAGATGGTCAGAATTTAAGAGTTGATTCTTTCCAAAGTTTGTCTGGTTTTTTTTTCCCCTCCCTCTTTTTGTTCCCTCTTTCCACTTTGCTCCTCTTCCTTTCCTCCTCTTTCCCCTCTCCCCTCCTCTGGAATCCGCGCCTCATTTTCTTCTCACAATGCCTTTTCTTCATCTCTTCCTGTCATCAGTCTGATCAGACTGGAGCCGTTTGCGTTTAAGAGGATCGGGTCTGCGGAGATAGAACAGAGACATGATCTCTGCTCCTCATCAGATCACTGCCTCTCCCTACCATTAGATGGACTCCGCGGCCAAATTATGAGGACAGGGACTGTGTGTGTGTGTGTGTGTGTGTGTGTGTGTGTGTGTGTGTGTGTGTGTGTGTGTGTGTGTGTGTGTGTGTCAGTCACACAGAATTCTATTCATGGCTTGAGCACGCACATCAGAGGGCAGGAAGGGCCCAGCTCCACAAACAAAGAGGCCAAACAGATCACTCTGGCATCTTCCCTCAGTACGTGTTGTGCATGCATTCACACACACACACACACACACACACACACACACACACACACACACACACACACACACACGCACACACACACACACGCACACACACACACGCACACACACACACACACACACACACACACACACACACACACACACACACACACACACACACACACACACACACACACACACATGTCTGTCCTCAGTTTGGGGAAATCATTCAGCTCAGCCATGGCACATAAGGCTTGTAAGCTTCAATGTTAGTGGGGTCTAAGAAAGTTGCATGGCCGTTCTGGTATTCTCCAGACACCAAGATGACCAGTCCACCGCTGACATCATTAATTTAAAAAAAACGCTCTGACCAACGGCCTGTTAGGGTCTGAAAAAAGACCGGCCATCCGGGAAAAGTCCCGAAATTTCCTGATGGCCAGCCCGCCCCTGTATAGGGGAAACCAGGTATGGTTGAAACACTTTTTGCTTCAATACCTTCAACTCAATTTTTGAGTCAGAGTTCTCAAACTTTAGAGCCAAGTATCTACATTTCTTAACTACAAATGGCACCAATTCAAACCTCTGCAAGAATATCACAGACCTTACCAGGTGATGTCAAACACATGGTGGTCCTTTGTTACGACCGACCCCAGTGCCAGGGTTGGTTGTAACACATGCTGGGGTAAGCTGTAACAGTAAGACAAAAAAAAGCAAAACGGAGTTCACATCCCTCAAAAAGAGGTTTATTGAAATAGAACAATCCAGAAAAATGTCTCTCTCTGTGACTGACCATAACTCACTTCCTGTTTGACTCAAGAGTTCATCCTTAACAGTATGTTTGCTCAAACACTACAATGAAGCTGTGTAAAGAACACAAGGGTCTGACAAAAGATGTGTGTGCGCACCCCTGTGTGTGTGTGTGTGTGTGTGTGTGTGTGTGTGTGTGTGTGTGTGTGTGTGTGTGTTTAAGCAAAGTCACAAGGGTTGTTTGTAACCCTGGAGTTGTGGCTTTTTTCTTTCTTTCTTTTATTTTTTCTTTTTTTTTTTAAGGAGCAACATTTCCTTCTGTCCGTCATAAAAAAACCTTGCTGCTGCTGCTCCAGTAAACTACACTGGGATACCACTTGGTCCAGTAACCTACATGGGGATACCACTGGACCCTCTTCTGCAGTGATTTGTCACATGGCAGATCCCTTTTGCCTTCATGACTGATCTGACTGACTAACTGTTCTTTGTGACTTAATCAGATGCTTTTTTAAAAACATCTGCAGGCACACCTCTATCAGTCTTTATTTTCTACTGCCTGAGCGTTATGTAACATAATGAAAATCAGAAAAATGTTCTTAGTTGTTCATAAGAGGATGGTTGTAACACATCTTCTAAATGTGTCACAACCATCCTCTTATGAACAACTAAGAACACCCCACTCCATCAGCCAGCGTTTGGCTAGCTGCATTAGCATAGCAGATTGAAATTAGTTTGGGCAAAATGCATCACAATTGGCCTGAGAAACTACAATTGATTCTGATATAAGTCAAATGGTTGTATCTGGAATATTTTAAGTACTGAACAAAATGTAGTCTTAGTCCAAAAATTTACTTTCATACATCAAAATCAGTTTTTTTTTCTTTATAGAATCTGCATGCACCTGTTTCCAGCTCTGACAATCATCATGTGGGATCAGGGTAGAAGAGGGTTAATATTGTAATGATCATAAAACTCCTATCTTATCCCTGATTGGTGGAATTGATGGTATTACCACTCTCCCCATTTTACAGCCATACCCAGTCTCCCCTAATCTTTGTAGTGTTTAAATGTATGTCTGTTTTAAAATGTATTCTTTTCATAATTGAATGTATAAATGTATGTATGTCAATTAACAATCACCAACCCAGTAAAAATTAACCTTGTGGCAGCTAAATGCTTCAAAAATACCATTTATTGCTTCATCAAAATAGAAAACATGCCATGTGTGTGTGACTTACACATACTTCTGTTTTTTTTTGTTTTTGTTTTTCTTTTTCAAAACTAACCTTCAGTCTGGAAGAGCTCTGTGGCATCACCAACTGGCCACAAACACAAACTACACCCTTTGCTTACACACACACACACACACACACACACACACACACACACACACACACACACACACACACACACACACACACACACACACACACACACACTTACATTAAGAGACCTGGGGCCTATATTACGAAGCAGGATCAATGTCTTAGCGAGGTAACTTCATGGTTAATCCTGGTTTATTGATAGCACAAAGCTGGTTCGTTTCTCATCAGGATGGATCACCACGGTGACTTAGTCTGAACGGCTAACCTGCTCCGGAGCATTGTAAGTTAGGGTTGAATCTGATCCTATAAAATGTCCCTCACACTGGCCAATCAGCTTCTCTGAAACAATGAACTCTCCTTTGCTTCCTAGTCCAAAAGACAGAGGCGCACAATGTGTATAATAAGCATTGAGATGTGAGAAGTTGTTCCAGTACTTATCTGACCCACTGCATCTACCCAATGAGGCGCTTTATGAGAGGTACTGATTCTCACAGCCCGGACTTATCTACCTCCGCAGGGTAGGCTACACCGTCCACAGGAGCGGTGTTATGACCATCCTGGGGGTATTAAACCAGAAAGGGATAATCAAAGAAATGAAACTTCATTTCTATGCCCCTCTTCTATTGCCCCTTTCATACAAATGCAAAGTGCTTATCAAAATAAAAGGGATGTAAGTGTAAAACAGCACAATATTCTATCCTGTTATTCCTACACTTCATATAAGGTGTTTGTAGGATTTTTTTTTTTTTTTAAAAGGGACCGTTTATTTTAGTCCAGCTGATTTGTGAATTGTTACTTTGGGTCAGATGTCACCTCAGTGTTTTCACATGATTCCATTGTGGGGACAATTTTAAGCTCAATTGTAGCATGGTGTTATGACATGAAAGAGTCGAATTTACCAGAAGCAATGATGTTTTAATACTTATTTTATATATATATATATATATATATATATATATATATATATATATATATATATATATATATATATATATATATATATATATATATATATATATTTATTTTATTTTTTTTTTTCAAATAAATTTTATTTAATTAATTATTTGCCCCATACTCTTTTTACTCCAGAGGGATTACGTCTGGGGAATAAGATGATAATTGTAGTACACGCTTTTCATCTGCACAATAGATTGTTTAATTAGATTCATGAGCGTAATCAGTATCAGATTGAGCAATTGATCAGTCTGCTATGTGTTGCCTTGCATTTTGCCTGCAATTGGAAGTGGCCACGGTGTTTCCTTTTCCGTAACTTGGGCTCTTTCCTCTTCATATTTAATCATGACCAGACAGTACTCGCAGGACAAATGGGGCGCTCTGTCACTCTGAGGCTCAATCCCAAACCACCCCCTACACACTACCCCTTCACTACCGAGTGCCACTCCAAATGAAGCCACACTCCTAGCAGTGGAGGGCATTTTAATTGAAGGAGGTAGGGTATGAATATCATAGATATACACAGAAAGGCTAGATAGCTTACAGACGCTGTGAGCCATTGAGGGCTGACGTCGCTACGCAGCGGCCATCTTACCTAGGGGCTGCTGGCTTACTGATAACATTAATGCCTATGGAACATGTACTATTTATTTAAACATAACTTGCTCAATTTTCAACTGACTTTAAAACTGTTTGATTTGGTGTAAACGCCAGAGATGTAGTTATGCTATTGCATATTTCCAGATAATTATAACCATGGCCTTTCATATTAAATTAAAAAGTAGATAGTAGAGCATCACCTGCCATAGCTGCACGCATACACACAGTGAAATTAAATCGTCAGTGTTTAAGTTAAACATTTAATAGTTTGATATAATTTTATTTCTAATTAATACATATTATAAATATAAAGATGTAAGTCGACCCAAATGATATTTTAAACTTGAACTGAACAAATAATGTATGTACATTATATGTGATTCATATTGGTTTAATTTACCCCAAGACTTTTGCTTCATCTTGCCCCATGACCATCGTTTTGATAAAACCTAATCAATTTAATTATTCAGGATGTTCTTTTGGTAAATGATTCACGTAGTTCTATACATTGAAATCATTAACATGCATAATATATAAGTTTAGACCTGGGTCTATCTGCTTTAGCATAAAAATAATTATACCACAAAAGTCAAAGAATCCCACAGCGAGTTGGAAATGATGTTTGTGTTCTTATTTTAGGGTCTTGTGACAACTCATGTGTAAAGTTTTAAAGATCAAGAGAATGGTTTGTTCATCTTACCTGTTCTCCCCTACATATATTTTATTATACATATTTAATTAAACACATTCAGTAACATGACATCAAGGTTTCTTTTATTAACAGGTGCGCACAATTACAAAACAATTCAATTGTTTTTCTTTGCCCTCCTCTCCCTCGCCAAGGTAATGCTCTTCTCCCGCTGCAGTTTCCGCACTGTTGCTAAGGCTGCCTCGAGTTTGGCCTTTATAGCCTTGGGGCAGGAAGTCAATGCATACAGCTGGTCAGGGGCCTTCCTCTTCAGGCTTTTTCTCCTCTCTCCAGTGGCTGCCTGAGGCTTTTGAAAAATATATGAATAATAATAATAATGATGAGGACAGTATTAACGGTAACTTTTTAGCAATTCATGTTCAACTACCAGTGCTGAGTTCAATAAAAAGCTATGTTCTTTAAATCTACAAAATAAAACCCAAATCCATGTTCTTTTAATAAATTGATTATAATAAATTGTCTTGGCTAAAGGCAAAATTATGTTTTGGGTCTCATGACAAAAATGTCAGTTTTGATTGTAAAGGTTCCCTACACCTTGTTGTAGTTGCACGTGCTTATTCATAAAAGTGTATGAGTGACATGAGCAAGTGACAGCCTGTGGTTCTCAATCCTTTTATACAGATTACCACCCAAAACAAAATATTGGGTTCTTCAAGTAACACCATCATATCCCTTCCTAGGCACCTCTGAGATAAATGATTTAATGATAAGCCATATGATGCTCTTAGATGTGTACAAATACTCACAACTTCAGGTGGAGGCTTATCCTGGTGCAGGTCCATGGGCAGGTTTTCTTCTGCTCTTCTAGTGGCAGCAGTGCTTCTTGTTGCTACCGGCTAAAATATACAGATAATTATTATTTATTCATTCATTCATTTTCTATACCCCTTATCCTGTTTAGGGTTGCGGGTGGCTGGAGCCTATCCCAGCTGTCATTGGGCGAGAGGTGGTGTACACCCTGGACTGGTCGCCAGTCAATCCCAGGGCTCTAATTTCGTAGACCGGACGCAAGCGCAGGCGCAACTGCCCTGTGCCGGTCTTCTCCGCACGGACAGGGTGTGACCGGCACACTTTGCAAGTTTCCTGCAGTGCCAAGAGAGACGCAGTCAAGGCACAGAGAGGTGCAGTGGGGCACAGAGGAGTGCGTCCACGCCTCCCTCCGTGCAAATGGCAGAGAGGGAGGAGAAAAGCCGTGAGTGGGTTTAACACAGCCGAGCGCTGTTTTCACCAATCAAATGACCGCCTCTCCTCACCTTTAAATGCGCTACTAAATTGGCAGCGCATGGCGGTGCCCCGCACGAAATTAACACCGCGCGGGGTGCGCCAGGCTTGCGCCCCCTGCGCTGCGCCACAAAATTAGAGCCCACAAAATTAGAGCCCATAGAGATGGACAACCATTCACTCAATTAATCTGATGAGCATGTTTTTGGACTGTGGGAAGAGGCCGGAGTACCCGGAGAGAACCCACACAAGCACGGGGAGAACATGCAAACTCCACACAGAAAGGCCCACTGGCTGAGGTGGGGATTTGAGCCGGTGACCTTGCTGTGTGGCTGCAGCACTAACTGTTGCGCCACCGTGCAGCCCCAGTTAAACATCAAAATGTCCTTAATGCACAACACTTCATGTATTCCTAAATTTGTTTTCCTCACTCCTCCACATCTTTCTGTAAGGAGGCCATGTTATTGTGTTTCTTTCCAACTATGTATTGTTCAAACTTCCTGTAAAACTAATAAACAATGTGCACACAATAGAGAAAGAATGGTAAATAAAAGACACAAAAATGGCATTCAGGCTCTGCCAAACCCATATGTGTTTCCAAGGGCAAAGTCAAACTTCTCCTTTAAGAGCTGGTATGGCGCATGGAGTGGCAACCTGATACAGTTCACACAGGTGTTGGCAATTGGGAACAGTGGTGTAGAAGAGTAATCATCGTCTCCCTTATGAATGAACTCGACAGACGGACTTGGGGAAGAACCAATAGGAGGGACTACAGATGCTCCAGTGGCAAAGGCCAATATCTTCTGTAGTTTAGACTGTCCTTCTTCTTCTATAAAACAGAACAGAATCAACCACGCACATAAAAGAGGAGGGCTCAGAGGCAGCTGACCAATCACAATCATGAGCGACTAAGAAAGCTCCATACTTCACCGTTGAAGAGCAGCAGCTGATAATGCAGCAATACAAGGAGGAGAGAAGCAATAACTTGGTAAGGAGGAACACGGTAGCAGCGGCCAACCGCTGGCAAAATGCATGGCAACGCATAGCGGACTGTGTAAATGCCTAAGTTACTCAGATATCCAAAGATGGCGCATGCTCTGCTGTGACAGCACACACTGCACTGACCTGTCTCGTGTCTACCTGTGTTTGTTTGTCCTGTTAACCATAAATCGTTACACTCATCTGGTCAAACATGATCGGAAGCTTTAAAGCGATCATCTTCTTCTTCATCGTCCTATGGCTGATCCATGACGATCTCGCTCTGCCGCCAGATGCCGGTAATAAGTTACTCACCTATGGCCGAGATGAACTCCTTCTTCACCGAACCTCGCTGCTGAGTTACGTCAAGCCCAAAGTAGATCTTCCACCAGAACTTCGGCCCAGAAGGAGAGGGAGACGTGGGGGCATCCGTGGAAGGGTTAGGAGGCGTCCTTCACCTCCATTATAATGAAGTGCCTGGAGAAAGTCCTGCTCACCATCATTCTCCCAGTTGTCACTCCGCAGCTGGACCCCCTTCAGTTTGCCTACAAGGCAAGAAGGGGCACTGAGGACGCTGTGGCCTGCCTGCTGCACATCCTCCTCCAGCATTAAGTATGTGTAGCTGCCCGTGGCAAAGAACCGCAAGGCGATGCACAATGTCTGTGGGACAGTCAGTGCACCGCTCCTGCGGGTTGCATGGGCAATGTACGGCTCTAATATTTCACAGAGGTAGAGTAGTGCGGGCTGTGAGAACCTATACCTCTCATACAGGGAATCGTCGCTTTGATCGAGTGGATCTGATCGATCTTTTAACGCCCTTTCTCTTCGTAAAGCTCTTCTTACAACTTGTGCGCCTCTGTCCACCAGGTTTGGGAGAAAAGGGCAGGCCATTGTTTCTGAGAAGCCGATTGGCCAGTGGGAGGGGCTTTTTATAGCATCAGATTCAACCTCCAACTTATCCTGCTCCAGAGCAGGATAGCCGTTCAGAGTAGGTCACCATGGTGATCTACTCTGATAAAAAAGGAACCGGCTTTGTGCTATCGGTAATCAAGAGTTAACCCAGAAGTTATCTTGTGAAGACACTAATCCTGCTTTGTGATATAGGCCTCAGGTCTGTGCGTCTAGTCCATGGACTGGACACAACAAGATTACACTCATGATACATTAGCAGAGGCAGTTAATGTGATCAATTATTAAGATTAAGTCTAGTATTTAACTACTTTGATTTTGGCTCTGTGTGAAGGCTGGTTCAGAATGTAGATCAATGTGGGGGCTACTTGCCTTTAATAATGTGTATTTTGTGCACATACTTGTCACATCTAGTAACTTTTCATTTAATTTGAGTGCAGTGAGAAGAACAGAAAATGTTGACAGTGAGTAGAGGTAGCAGGTGTAGGGCATCCTTTCATATATTAAATAAATGTAGCAACATTAGCTGTTTGAATTATGTTAGTATGATATTACTTGGGCCTAGTAAAAAAACAAGATAAATAAGATCCTCAGTATGGTAATTAGCGTTATTATAGCAGTAAAGGCAATAACATTTAAAACTTCAACTTCAAAAGTTAAAAAATATATATACACCATTGCACATGGGTGAATATCCATAATATTTGATTAGTTGTTACTGGTTTAGTGCTCACTGCAGAGAGTTAAGGGTCCCATATTGTGCCTTTGCTTTTTCAAGGTCCTCAATGGCTGTGCTTTCAGATACCTGGTATCACAAGGAGCAGCATATTGGCTTGTTATAGAAGCTAGTTATTAGTTAACAACTTATTCGCAAGGGCATAAACATCACTTATATTAAATAAACAGTATATGGCACATACATTAAGAAAATCTACTTAGATCAGGCAGTTCTCCTATAGGGGGACTGTGCATGAACAAAAACAGTGAGAGGCAACCAAGATTACTGAATACTAATTAAAACATGTTGGATAATTGAGGTCTGTACCACTGATTTTCTATTGTTCTCTATAAGTTCATCACAGTGCAAGTTCAACTGTGACACTGTAATGCCAGTGGTTTAAAAATGGAGGGAAAGACAAAACTTTTATGACCAAATTAGTTGATTAAATTTTGGCAGAATTCAAACTGCAGCATGAAATACAGGAGTTAAGTATTGGGCCACACTAGAGTGAACCTGCAATTTCTGTCTTGGTGGATGAAGGAGTGGCAACTGACCTTTCTGACTTTTTCCAAGAGGTCCGTATCAGCAATGTCGTCTAGGACTGGATTTGCTGGAACATCAACCAGTAAAGAAAATACCACTGAGGAGAGGAAGTTTGGTGGTGGACCACCATGTACCAAACTTATCGCAATGGCTCTGCCTGCCATGTAGTACCAGTCCTCTCTTAGAGCTGCAAAACAACAGAATAAGAAGAAATGTAATGATACAAAAAACAAACAAAGAACACATATAACATAGCAGAGATTTACTTATTAAATCACATTTTATTGTATTTATTTAAATTATAAATCAGTCCAAAAAAGAAAAGGCTGCATGAAAAAAACACAACATTAAAATGACTTTATTACTCTCTCTCTCTCTCTCTCTCTCTCTCTCTCTCTCTAAATATATATATATATATATGTATATATATATATATATATATATATATATATATATATATATATATATATATATATATATATAAAATAAAAAAAGAATAGTACTGGTGCTATTAAGAGCGAAGTTTTGGCTGTTTTCTTCTCCCTCAAACATGGGGGACTGTGCAATGTTCTACATTAGGAGCCTTAAGAATTCCCTACTTGGACCCCCTAAATCAACTCCTTCTTCATGTTTTCCCATGTCATCTGAGAATTTTACTCACATCATCAGGTGGGGCTCATAGGACAATCTCTTGAATCCACGAATAGCACCCTCCCAGATGGCAGATCTATTTATGTTAAATCTGCACTGCTGATTTACATCGATTTTGCTGGCCAGTTCCAGCAGTATCTTCTTAACTGGAACATTTTTTTACACTATGAAAAAAAAAAAATTGATTAGAAATTGATCATTAGATTTGAACTAATGCATAACAACCTGTATTTCATGAAATTATATCACCCTTATATCTCAAGTATGTGTGTACTACTCACATGTGACTCTCCATACTGGCTATTATTGCCAGCTGTAATCCATCATCTTCAGAACTGTCATCAGAAATGGTTGCAACTAGTGTTAAATAAGAAGAATAGTTGTCTTCATCAAGACAGCTTCTTCCATTATGTCTTGCAAGGCAGACTCCATCTGTACCACTAATGCCTCTTGTTAGGGTTGTGCCAGGACCACCATCAGGACCACTGATGCCAGGAATACAGTCACTTCCGGCAGAGCATTTTCCATCAGGACCACTGATTCCTCTTGTGCTGCTAGTCCCAGAACCATGGTCAGGACCACTGGTGTCAGGAATACCATCACTTCCTGCAAGACTCCCTCCATCAGGGCCACTTATGTCAGGATTCCAGTCATTTTTTTCCTTGCTGTTAGGGGTGGTTCAAAAGCAGTCTTGATCATCATTGTCAATGGAAACACTAGCCCTTGTAGCCATTTTGGACGATGAATGGATGCTATTGGATGGAAGTTGGCTTTCGCCTTCACTGTCGTCCTGAAACAGAAAAGAAGGCCTAAATAAGACGAATAGATATGGGTGTATTTAGGGAGGGTGTGTGTGTTTAGATTGTAAATGCTAGTAACAAATAAAAAGGCATACTTATCAAAAGTATCCTTGATGGTCTTACATAAAGACATTTGGTTTTATACATCCATCTCTTCACCCTCTGGACTTGCAGACTGAGCCCTTACGAACTTCAGTCATATGTAATGTGACGTCTTCACTGTAATCACATTAAGTCTGCAAGAGCGGGAGTCTACAGCATTATGAATGGAGCTAATAGACAGAATTGGAGACCGTTTCAGTGACACTGTTTGCAAAAACTATCAAGTATACGGTAATCACAGCAGCACTTGCCTATGTGATCGATATTCTCCTTATAAGAAACCGGAAGCAGAGGGTTGTTTCAGTCATTTGCTCTTCAAGACATACAGGTGAGTTTGTTAGAAATTGTGAAAAGTTGCTGTGATAAAGTTTGTGTTAGCCCATGGCTGTTGGGGTGTGATTGATGGGGATGATGTTAATAATTGTAATAATATTTGTAAGAATAATAAGAATAATAAGAATAATTTTGATTACAAATCAAATTTAAAGCTTTATATTAGCTGTTAATTGTGGTATTTCTTTTTGTCTTGTTGCAGATAAAGTACCCTTACACAACTTTAAACACCAACACACCAGTGTTGAAAATTTATTTGGATGAAAGCAAAGACCTCGAACAATCTTTTCGGATCTCTAGGGCAGCCCTCAACATGTTACTCACCACCCTGAACATGCACCGAGATCATGGCTGGGGATGTCACTTAGAGCTGCTAATTTTTCTTTACTGGCTCACTCATGGAGTGTCATATAAGGTCACAGCTCAAGTCTTCAATGTCCCAAAATCCACAATACATGTTATCATACACAAAATTGCTGCAGACATCAGACGACACAAACACAAGGCCATCTTTTTTCCAAATCTCAGTACAATGGCTGATGTAGGTCAAGGCTTCTCACACCTGGCACATGATGATGCATTTTGCAAAGCTGTGGGAGCTATAGATGGGTGCCACATCAGAATCAAGCCACCATAAAATAACTGCATTGACTATTTCAACTATAAGCAATATTATTCAATTCAAATGCAGGCAATATGCAATGCGTCAGGACTGTTTCTAGACAATTTGTTGGTTATCCGGGTTCAGTACATGATACACACATCCTTAAAAACAGCCCTGTTTATACTGGTGCTCTTTATCCTCCACCCGCCTATGTCCTCCTAGGTGATGGAGGCTATCCATGCATTGGAAATCCCATCACAATCATAACCTCTTTCAGACAGCCGGGGAAAGAACCCTAGAGCATTTTAACAAGCACCATGCTTGAGCTCGTTCTGTGATTGAACAAGTCTTTGGAGTCATGAAGACAAGGTGGAGGGCAACCCTCTTTAAAGCCCTGGAGGTGGAAACAGGCTTTTGTTCTGAGGTTTTCCTGGCTTGTGCTTTCCTGCACAATATTTGTATCATGGTGGGAGTTACCATCGAGGAGGACATTTTTCCTGAGGACCCTGGAAACACCAGAACCATAACAGCATGGGGACCCCTGCTTACACTGCTTAGAGACCACAATTATGCAGCTTTGTAAGATGTTTGATTTTTATGTTTTGTTTTTTATTTCTCTGTTTTAAACCTTTTGCTTAATTTGAATTTAATCAAAAAGAACAATTTAATTTCTTGCCATGGCATTTTTTATTCCTGTTTCTTACAATGTAGGTTGACCATTTCTCTTTAAAAAAAAAAAAAAAAAGAAATTCAAAAATGGTGATCAAAATAAAGATCAAGGACAACTCTGAATTCAAATCAAAATAAACTGCATAGCTTCAAAATGGCATTCAGCTTTTCTTTTCAACAATCTTTGCAAATAATGAATTTAGTTTGTCTAGTACGTCGTTTTTTCTTGTCTACTCTCCTCCCCGTCCTCTTGCTCCTTTTGCCTTTTCATTTGCAGCTCAGTGTTCTCCCTGAGAAAATTCAGCGTCTCACTGCGTTTTCTTTTTTTACGAGGTGCATGGCTGGTGGAGGCTTGGCTGGATAATGTAGCTGGAGACGGTGATTCAGGTGGTTCTAATGAAGCGCTTTAAAGAGTGTTCTGTAGTGAAGGGGTCAGGACTGCAGTCTGTGTGGTCAGGATGACTTTCCTCACTGTCTGATTTTTTTATCTCTCACACTTAATATCAACTTAGGGATTAATTACTGCACAATAGAACTTCCAGTTTGCTGCTGTAGTCTCACCCCCCTCTGTTCCCATACCAGTTTTTGGCAGAATTAGTTCCCATGAAAATAAAAAAAAAAATGAAAAAAGTGGGTACAAATTATGAATAAACCCTTTGAAACAATATAAATGAATCAATGTTCTTACACCAGTGACATTCAGCAACCACCCCAAATGAACTCAGTGAAAAAAGAGGCCCAAGTCATCAAGCACATATTGAACACACTAGTCCAAAGCTGCATTTTGCTTCACCCTGTTTTTTCTTTTGAGGTTTTCCCATCTCTTTTTTGCTTGCTCGCTGGACACAATATTATCAAACTTAAGTTCTTTGAGGATTTTTCTGTGAAGAATCCACAGTATTCCACAATTAAACAAAGTGCAAGTCCCCCTCTCCCTGTCTGGGCCAGGTCTGCGAGTTCGCAAGTGTGGTGAAGTCCAGAGATTTTGATTCGGCCTGTGTAGGGAGAGTGTGTAGGGGCCGGTTTGGGATTGAGCCATCAAAGCCGTCAATCCTTGGGCTGAACGGCCTAACCAAACAATACAGTCACTGTGTGTACTTTCTACTGTGTTGTTTGGTTAGGCTGTGTAGCCCCAGGTTTGACGGTTTCACGTCGAATTGGGGGATGCTGGTGTACTGTTAACTTTGGCTAACAGTACATCCGCATCGGCCTAACCAAACAACACAGTAAAAAGTACACACAGTGACATTAAACGCTAGCATTCTCACTCACTTTCTCTTTCATTAAACAATTTCCACTGCACTATTGTTTCTTTGCCAACTTCTCCGTCTTCTTCTTCGTCTGTTCTCAAGAAATGCTGGTGCGTCAGCAAGTAGTCCCCGGTAATCCACTTCCGTTGCAGCGTGCCTTTTTTATTTGCAGCGTTAACTTTATAACTTGCTGTGGTGTTTCTTTTATTTGCAGTGGCTTTTCTTTTTTTATTTGTAGCAGCATTTTTCTTTTGTTTGCAGCTGTGTTTTTTTTTTTTGCAGCGCTTTTTATTGTATGCAGGTACTTTTATTTGCAGCGCCGGTTTTTATTTTTGTTTTCAGTGTTTCTTTTTTGTTCGCAGGTACTTTTGTTTGCATCGGTGGCGGGTCTCGGCCACCGACACTGTTCGGACATTTTTCATCATTTTCTGACCTCTTTCAGACCAACAGTTTAATCAGACACTAACATTTCCTCTTTAAAATTTGGACATCCATAGATGAGGGGATACTGGCAGCTCACTTTCTTTTGTGTTTTCTTTAAACAAGAGTCTTATAAAATGCCAGGGGCAACAAAACCAAATAAGAAGGTAAGATAACAATCTAGATAACAACTAAAAGCTCATATTAAAGCTTTTTCCACAACACAGCTGTTCCTCACCATAGGACAAGCAATTGTATTGGAATGGGAGCTCTGCAAAAATGAGTGAATAAGATCAATCCCTGCTGGTTCAATGTAATCTAGACTCATTTAACTCTGAGCAGACAGATGATCAATGTGTTGAGATCCTTCACTTTGGCAGTGATGAGTTTAGCCACAGACAATGACTTTTATTAACGTGGAAAGAGAACAGTTATTTAAGAAACTGTAAATAACTAGAATAAAACTGTCTTTTGAAGAAAATAAATAATAACAACAAAAATAATTCCAGCAAAGAAGCCACTGTACCTACTTGCTAATATGACTTGTCGCTGACCTACCCACAATAGTGGCCTGATTTCTGTCCTGGCGAACAAAGTATTATATTTCTATTATAGGCCCACCTTTGACATAACACTGTGAACACACAATTTTCATTTGAAAAACAGGAATTCTGAGGTGAGGTAAAAGAGGAAGGTGGGAAGGTAAGGGACAAAGAAAATGTCTGACTGGACATCAAGGCATGTGCCTGAGTTCTGCTGATTTATCTTCCAGCTCTCTCACAACCTCTCGCAGTTCTGCAACTTTGTCTTTGTATCTCTTTCTGAGTACATTGGACTTGGAGATCAGCAGGGCCATGGGTGTGCCTGAGTGGCCCTCAGCTTGCTCTGCCAGTTTATCTGCATCTTTTTCTAGGCTGTTTGCTACCTCACCCAGTGTCACCTTCTTTATTTTGGAGCTGCTCAAAGTACTCCTCTGCAACTTTTCTCTTTGCGTGTTGCTCTCCTTCTTTCTCTTTTCCTGGTCCAGGTGTAGGCGATACTGAGACCTTGCTGAGGCTGCAACTACCAGGAGCTCCTTTTTCAGAGGAACTTTGAAAACCCCACCACAGACAGCTGTGTCCTCCTGCATGTTATCAGCCTCTACCTCCTTGATTACGGAAAAGCCCCTCTCAACTGTCGCTCGACCATGAGACAGGAGCAAAAGTTTCTTGCAGAAAGTTCAGAGCTCAGGGTAGGACTGATGGAGGAGTCCATGCCGGAAAACATCCATTCTTGTCCGCACAGGTTGGAAAGAAGAGAAGGATTCAGCTTTTGCCTCCAGAGACAAGAAATTTCCAAACTGCTGGACAATCATGTCACCTGCCATAAAACAGATTAACACAACATAAATAACACAATCAATCGATGTAATAAAAAATGTACTTAACTAGACAAGCATACCACTACTGTACTGTGCTGTGCTGTGGCTGAACAAGCTTCAGGTATGTGTGACAGTGTACATATTGCTAGACTTCTGAAAACTTAAATACCTGCAGAGACACCTTGTGACAGCTGGTTATCTTGCAGAAACTTCTGAATAAGTAATTTCATTCTTTCCTGGCACAAGTCGGGGTCTGAGTACATGTTTTCTGGGTCCAAACATGCCATCTGCCTCACAGTGTTGTACTTAAGTGGACTCTTGTCTTGCATTTTCTGGATGATGTTAGTCAAACACTCCATGCAGTCTCCTCTAAACTCCAACACACTGAGCTCTCCTACCCAGCTGCTGGGGCTTCTCTGGAGTTCCTAATAATAAGGATGGAGGACGGGGTGTAAGACTGACTACCGCATTTTCCGCACTACAAGGCGCTTTGGAGTATAGGGCGCACCTTCAATGACTGGCCTATTTGAAAACTATTTTCATATATAGGGCACACTGCAGGCGCATAGAGTAGAAGCTACAGTAGTGGCTGGGGTTGCGTCATGCATCCACTAGATAGAGCTGCGCTAAAGGGAATGTCAACAAAACAGTCAGATAAGCCAGTCAAACTCAGGCTACATCCACATGGAGCCGCACATTTTCCTATCCAACTATTTTCTGTGCCATTTTCAAAAAAAGTGCGCTGTAAATACAAAGCCGTTTCTGCCGTCCACAAAAGCCGTTTCCAGAGATCAGTTAAAATGCCAGACCTTTGGGGGGGCGCTGTATTGCTCTAACAATAAACAAGAGAAGAAGCCCGGGTCAGCCTGTGAGCTAATGTTAGCACTTAGCAGAATTCCTCTTTACAGGTTCTTACTGCATACTGCTGTACTCCGGCGACGCCCCCTTACTATACCATGATTAATCAATATCGATCCATATATAGGGCGCACTGTCGGCTTTTGAGAAAACTGAAGGCTTTTAGGTGCGCCTTGTAGTGCGGAAAATACGGTACATGTTTTAAGGAGAAAAGAAAGTTTTGCTTTCCAGTATCCTAACCATTGTTTATTGTTTCCCACAATACTTTAGGACTGCTTCTGCTCCTAAGCCAATGTCCACATCCTTTAGGGGGACTCTTGTTTTCTTGTCAGTTGTGTCCAGTCTCACCATCTGCAGTGTAGTGATGTCTTTAAGGATTTCTGCCTTCATGAACCTCTTCAGCAGGCTCTGAGTACAAACACAAGTACATATACAATAAAAGACATAATTAACAATACAAACAAGTGTTACATGCAGTGCTATACCTATCGGCAATAGTGTGGAGTTACTGAATTGAAATGGAAATATCATACACTAAATCCAGGGCATGTTATTCATTACCTTCATGAGCACAACCATGTCTTTGCTGATGAAAGGCATCACAGGCTCATCTGTCTGATATGTAGTCAGAAAGGTGGTGAAGGTCCTGGAGATAGCCATGAAGAAGTGCAACTTGGCCATTATAAGAGAGTCTTTCCGTGCCTCTGCAAAAGCGTCATAGAAGGATGTTTTAGGATTTGGAAGTTCTTTCTTCGTCACTGCACACACTGAAGCCACTTTTGAAGGCATTGTGCAGTTTGTGCAGCCCACAGCTCCCAACCATGGTCAGCTTGGCACCTCCAAACTCTTCTGCCTGTTCTTGCTGGAGCAGGTCAAAAAACTTCCAGTTGACACTGGGTCTGTCCATGGAGATTGAAATCATATTTCTCAGGTCAGCCTGCTGTGCACACTCCTGGGAATTAAAAAAAAAATGCAGACATTAGCAATACAGCTGACAAGACATTTCATCTCTTACATTGTACGTCAGATTAATATCAGACTGGGATTTTTAAAAAAAGAAAGAAAAGAAACAGAAGAAAAGGAAAAAAATTATACTATTTCCCTAACAAAGCAACATGAGCTATAACTAGACAATCACTGCAGGTAGCCAATAGAGTTACAGTTAAGTGTGGGAGATATTACCAACCGAATTCTGGTCATTTTTGTCTGTGGCTGGTAAATCTGTACACTATTTAGATATTTTGGCAGGTAAACAACCAGCATTAGATGTCTGCATTCACTATAAACCTCAAAACACAGTTCACGCTGAATATTCTGCACTCAGATTGTATGATTGGTGATTTCCTTATTAGGGAATGGATGAGTGAAGCACTGTTTCACATGATATGCTCTTCAACCTAACTTTGAAAAATATTATAATTGCATTACAAATAGTCCACTACTTTGAGGTGCAAAAAGTGCCTGTGTAGCTTTACTCAACGTAACCATAAAGTACCTTGCTAAAACATTACAGTTCCTATGACATAAGCAGTGAGGTTCTGCAAGTGAAATCCCAGTGATATTCTATAACTAGAATAGTGATTATTAGCCACAATGTGGAATTTATTAAAGGTAGACTGACCACGGGCTATGAGATTTGAAAAAAATCTGCTCCAGCAGAAGCTACAAGTCTGTGCAAAATCAGCCTTGTTTCAAGGGAAATTAGTTTTTTCACGATGCCATGGAAGTACTACACTACCCACAATCCTAACATCTCTGGTTGGTGGAGCGCCCTGTTACCTTGGAAACGTTTACTGCACCTGCATGTCTCTGTCGGCTTGTATGTATGTGTATGTGTGTATGTGTGTATTACGTCAGCAATGAAAGAAGCACCAGCTGTGTCTATCTACCAGAATTAATAACAATATGAAACACTTAAAAAAAAAAAAGATCAGAGTCAGTACTTGCCTGATTGAGCATGTTTGGGCAGATTTTACGGGCCCTCTTGTTATTTTTTTAACCGTTTTTGTCAGACCCTGTAAGGTGATGAATTACCACTAGCTGGCATTAGCCGACTGTGCGTCCCACACCTGCCTATATAATGTAGTTACATATACAATATGATACGCTGATCTAAGTTATTCAAGAGTTAATAAACAGACTGATAACTCACCTTGAAATGTTGAAGCAGGTCCTGAGCAGTGGCGTGGCCCATGAACTGTGACCCATAGTGTCTTGACTGAACGTGGTCATGTAGCCAATAATGCACATGCAGGTCCAACTGCTTGCCTTTTGTCGTTTGGTCCAGTGTCTTGTCAAACATGATCACAAATGGGCCCATGTTGACTTCGGCTTTGAGTTGCTTTTTTATATGCAGGGCGAATCCAAATTTGGCCACGTACCTTGTTTTGTCTCGTCTGCATGTAAATATTTGTACAAGCACAGAGTCTGAAAACATGGCCTTGAACACTGTTACTGGCCAGCCCTGCCCCTTAATGCGGCGACAGACTGTGTGTGTGTGTGAGTGATGTAGACGGCACTCACACACACACACACACACACAGTTTTACTGCCACCCAGCTAACCCGTTTACTCCTGTGAACAATCACTATGCCATGGTAAATGCCCCATCCACTCCAGCCCATGCATCAGTCTCACAGCTCGCTATGTCCCTCTTCACACCATGTATGCCCCACTTTGTGGGACGTAGTTATACAGACCAGGCTCAGGATTATTATTCAGCCCCCTGCCGTGATGACAAACTTAATAAAGTTAAACAGCCTGGCCCCTGTGGTTGTGGACAGTCCAGTGACAACAGAGCCAAGCCTGCACCACGACAGTTTTCCTCCTGCAAAGCGCGGGGCGATGACTTTATGGACAGTAGTGATGATGAACAGTATGAAAGGAGGGAGAGAATCCCCACACTACTGCCTGGTCATTTTGATTGGTCCGGCTCATGGAAAGACTTTCTTCACGTGTTTGAAAGCTGTGCACATGCCAATAACTGGTTGGAGAAAACTATGGATGTGCAGCTCAGGTTCAGTCTCACTGGTGCAGCTGGAGCTATCGTTCACAAGAACCCTAGAGCTGCTCAGTGGAGTTATCAGCGG
Organism: Halichoeres trimaculatus; assembly: GCF_033239565.1. Lineage (NCBI taxonomy): Eukaryota > Metazoa > Chordata > Actinopteri > Labriformes > Labridae > Halichoeres > Halichoeres trimaculatus. Next base: position 2,763,503 of record NW_027437198.1, on the reverse strand, counting down.
ATCGTGGATGAGGTGGACACTGCCTACGGGCCATGTTCAGAGCATGCAGCCACCATAGGCACTGAACTGAGGCAGAGAGTCAGAGGCCCAGGTGAAGCGCTGCATAGTTTAAAAGATGATATCTTGGAGAAAGTTTCTATAGTGTATGCTGACCGTGCAGAGAAGGAGCAAGACATCATCAGTGTGGAGATCTTTACCAACGCTTTGGCTGACGCTGTGGTGGTTCAAAGACTCCTAGAGGAGCAACCTCGCACCCTGGCCAGAGCGTATGAAATAGCACACAGATATGAGACTACCAGAAGAGCTGCCAGAGCTGTCACCCAGCTGATGCAACCAGGTCATCGGAGTTCAGCAGAGCGGAGAGCCGGAGCAGCTATGGTTACGTGAAAATGCAAGTGTAATGATGTGTGATGAGCCAGTGGGGGTAGCCACTGGGGCCACCAATTAACCCCCTAGAAAACCCAGATATCACCAGCAGTGGCAGCCAAAGAAAAGCAGAAATATCAACATGAACTCAGCGGAGGTCGTCTGCCACAACTGCTCTGGTTTAGGGCATCTTCAGAGAAACTGCTCTTCTCCCCGCCCACCCAAACAGCACAGCCCAAGCATCAGCCCAACCCCAGCTCCTAACCCAGGTACAGTAGTTGCCTGTACCAAAAACCTGGAAAGTGAGATGAGTGTTAAGATAATGATACATGGACTGGAAATGTGTACTCTGTTGGACTCTGGTGCCCGCAGAAATGTGCTACCTCTCCACCACTTTGAGTTCATCCCTGTTGAGTCCAGACCTCCAGTACAGCCATCTACTGCACAGGTCCTGCAGGGCATCGGGCCCGAGGGCTTCGCAGTCATCGGAGAAGTCACTCTACCAGTGCATGCTGGGAGCAGAGTAACTAATGTGAATTTCATCATGGCCGACACAGCTGAGAGCACTGAGGTTATCCGCAGTTATCCTGGGGCACCCTTTTCTGCGGCAGGCACGCACCCACCTGGACTATGGCCACAGAGAAATAACCCTCTTTGGTGAGAAGGTCCCCCGCTGTAACCCAAATCACCAGACTGGGGCTTACATTGTCAGACCCATGGCCCGCACAACAGTGTTAGAGTCAGGCCGTGAATATGTGGTACCCGGCACGGCCCGCTGTAGCCCTGCTACTGATGGAGACATGATGCTGAGCCCCACCAGAGGCTTCATCGAGAAACACCATGTATTAGTGGCCCGCATCGTTGTTCAGACGCAACAATCTACTAACATCCCCGTTAGAGTCTTGAACCCTGGCACTGTGCCTGTCACCCTAAAGAAAGGAGCTGTGGCTGGACTCCTTCAGCCAGCAAAAGTTATGGAAGAGACAGAGCTCCAGCCAGCAGGGGTTTCAACAGTGTCTGAGCATGTTAATTCTATTTCTGCTTCTGTCCCCAGTCACCTGCAGTCCTTGTACGCAGAGAGCTGTGCCAGCCTGTCAGAGACTGACCGTGCTCAGATGGCCTGCCTGTTGCAGTCATACAGTGATGTCTTTTCCACGGGGCCCACAGATCTTGGCCGCACCAACCTTGTGCAGCACGATATCCTGACAACGCTAGGACCACCCGTAAAACAGCCCCCACATCGCATGGCCAACGCTAAACAGCTTGCAGCAGACCAGCAGGTGCAGCAGAGCCTGGAGAGCGGCATAGCACAACCCAGCAACATCGGTTGGGCTGCACCGGTAGTAATGGTAAGAAAGAAGGACCAGAGCCCACGACTGTGTGTGGATTACAGACCTTTAAATGAAAGAACAATTAAAGACGCTTATCCACAGCCACACATTCAAGACACACTAGACACACTATCCACTGCAAAATAAATTAGCACACTAGACTTAACATCAGGCTACTGGCAAGTTGAGATGACACCAAGGGCTCACAAAGCTGCTGCATTCTGCACCCGTAAAGGGCTTTTCGAGTGGAATGTGATGCCGTTTGGACTTTGTAACGCTCCAGCCACATTTCAAAGACTTATGGATCGTGTTTTTGCTGGGCTGCAGTGGGAGACATGCTTGGTGTATCTAGATGATATCATCGTTCTGGGGCAGAATGCTACTGAGATGCTGGAGAGTCTCAGTCAAGTGTTTACCAGGTTACGTGAAGCCAACCTTAAGCTGAAACCTTCCAAGTGCTGTCTGTTCCAGGAGCAAGTGGCTTATCTGGGGCACATCGTCTCTGCCAGAGGAGTCGCCACTGACCCCGAAAAGGTGCAGAAAGTGGTAGAGTGGCCAACACCCCAAAATATCTCAGATCAACAGCAGTTTGTTGGCCTGGTTTCCTATTACAGACTCTCCGTGCAGGATTTTGCCACAATTGCAAAGCCCCTCCACGAACTCACCATAAAGTATGCACGTTTCAACTGGACGGATGAGTGCCAGGGGGCATTCGAGACCCTGAAAAGTCCACTAATAACAGCACCTGTGCTAGGCTATCCCCTCGACAGCGGCGAGTTATTCCTTGACACCGATGCCAGTGATTGGGGAATCGGGGCGGTCCTTTCCCAAATACAAGGGGGCGAGGAGAGGGTCCTGGCCTACGGGAGCAGGCGGCTGTCAGCTACAGAACACCTGTAAAAAGGCACCAAGAGGGTGAAAAACAGAGTAAGAAAGTTCCTGCCATCCTATGAAGGTCCCTATTTTGTTGTGGGACTGCTGGATGACTTGGTCTACAGGATTAAGAAGAGCCCAAGAGCAAAAACCAAGGTAGTTTACCATGACAAGCTGAAGGCCTACCACTCCAGGGCCCTGGTGGATAACAGCTGGGTTTTCCGGGATGCTGACACCTGGACGCCAGTGGAGGTGCTGCCACCTTTACCAGACTCTGGATCCTTGACCCCAGATGTCGAGCTCAGCAAGCTGAGAGAGACCCCATCAGACACCGAGGATGCAGCCCTGGAGTCAATTCAAAGTCTCTACTCGCCATCACCGGATCAGAGCAGCAACCAGGTCCCTGACCTTCCTCCTCAACCTCAACTGGATGAGGCTGGGACCCAGTTTTTTGCAGGGGGACCAAGCCATTGTCCTCTTTTGAACTTAATGCCTCTTCGAAGAACCCAGAGAAGTCACAGACCACCGGACATGCTTGGTGATTGGGTTAGTCACTGAACTGAGTTAAAAAGGATCTACCCCAAGGTAGGGTGTAGGCGGATCGCTGCCCTCCTTGGAAAAATAGAAAAAAAAAAGAGTTCCAGAAATGTTTAAAGCTATAAGTGTTCTAAGAGATTTGTATATATATATATATTTTTTGCATACTGTTCCTTTTATGGGCCTATTAGTTAGCTTGTTGACAAAAGTGGACACTGTTTAACTTTGCATTTCAGACTTGATATCCTGCATGTTGATGTTCTAAACTGCTAAGATTTCAGTAGAGGTGGACACACGCAATTGAAAAAAAAAAAATTCAATTTGCTTAGATGTGTTGCTAAGGTGTAATCTCATTTTCTCCTTTTTGAGTCTGTTGTCTAAGGGTAGTATCACATAAAGGTTTGATTTAAGTAGTCTTAATGACTGCACCACTCCTTTTCAAGTGTGTGTATACTGTGGATGCTGTATTTTGCATGTTTGGTTACATTCCTACAGGAAGGTTATGCAGTATGCTTACATTGACATTATATGGGCATTGTTTTCCTTTCTTACGTGTCTTATATGTACCTTCTATAGGAATAACATGCTGGAGTGATATTAAGTTTTTAACATAGACTGTAAAAAAAATGGACGAAGCGTCGCTGACGTCACCCGTGCGTTCTGAGACACGATTTTGAAGCCAATCCATGGCTGCGGCCATCATAGATCAATGCAGCCTTCTGGTGGAGCCAGGCTCCGGTTCAGAGGCGGAGTCTGGGCAGGCTGAATTGTGGTTGGGCGATGAAACCGCGCCCATTTAACTCAACGCTACGGCTAAGCTACGCTAAATGCTACTTAGCAGAGCTAACGTAAGCTAACTGGCTACTGAACGGCAATCCCCTTTGTCTCCGAACCTCTGCACCCTTCGATCGCATTTTTTGAGGTAAGTTGAGCCAAAACTTTAGAAAAGTTGTGAGAAACTGTCATCTTGTATGTCAATATACAATTTTATTATTTAAACATGCAAGTTATTTCTTAGTGTACAAGTCTGGTATAAAATGATGACAGTAATTAGATGTTATCCTGACCATATACTTATCCTGACTATACTCCTAGCTTGAAAAATTACTACATTACTACTTTAAAGTATGTTTCAGAGTCTACATTACTTATCAAATGGTTAATATGAAAGAAATTCAAAATTTTATTATCACATTGATATGTGTTTGATTTGGGTACCACTGGATGATAATTACATAAAGTTTAGGTTTTGTAGGAGAAGTATTTGTAATTATGCGGTGCTTGTGCTTGCTCTTTTTTAAAGTTAGTCGGGGGAGCATAATATATGATAAGATGAAAGTTGTGAGACTAAATAAGGAAGTACATCATACTGCAATGCATTTAATATTATGCAGTTGTGGTTTTGCCACAAAGGAGTCCAAAGACTGAGTAAAACTGGTACTCAAATAGCAAAAAGTATGGTAATTACTTGGATATGACAGTTAAAAAAAAATCTTTAACATATATATTTTTACTTTTCCTTATACACCTAAGGAACAAGCCATGGCTGCCTGCCCTCCAAACACCATCCCTGTGGATTTTGAACCACCTGTGGCACCTGCAGCAACCTGGGATGAAAGATGACCTCCAGCAGCTCCGTGTCCAGCACCCAGACATGAAAAGAATTTTGTCTGGCATCACCCAGAGATGCCAGTGGAAAGTTAAAACTCAGCAAAGATGGAAAAGAGCAGAAAATTTATAAATAGTGGTGTGCTTATTGAGAACCCTCACATTAGACATGACAGCCCTGGACTTTTCTTGAGGGATGGAGTTATTTCACACCTAGGGGAAATGATATATATTTTTTAAATACATTAGCACAGTGTCTTAAAGACGCAGTGAACTGTCTCTGCCTTTAGAGCTGGTCTTCGGGAGCTTTTTATTTGATAGTCCATCACTTTCATTTCAAATGTTGAGTTTTAGGTTCATTTTTAAAAGATTCCAAAGCCATAACACTGTTTTTTTTCTGTGCTTTTTCATCTTTCCAAAACTATTTTCATGTGCGTGTCTGTATCTGTTCCTGTCACAGTATGGATTGCAGACCTAACTGGCAGGCTTCGTGAGACTCTCACTGACAGCTAGTGTGCTGGGTTCCAGTCTGCAGTCAGTCTTAACCAGACTTTTAAAGAAGTGACACCTTTAGCACATCTACATGGACTTCATTTTTTAAGACTTTTTGTTTCCAAGCCAGTGTGTTGAAGTAATTCTTTTTTAAGTTTATGTTAGTTTGTACAGTTTTGTTTCTTGTTACGACAGCTTAAAAATATGTTTGCACTGAATAAATTATTGTTATGTTTGAATCACTTTGTGTTTACTACTGACAGCAAGTTTTGGGCTTCAGATACCCTCAAAAGCATGAACATTCAACTCATTCACTCATTGAAAGGGCTTTATTAACACAAAGCTTTGCTGTGACGGAACATTAATGAGAAAGCATTATATTTCTGTTTGGAGTGAGTTACTTTTCTATACAGAATAACTAATGACTAGTGCCCCCAAATTGTAAGTTAGGTTTAAAGACAGCCCTTTTTTTTAAAAACACATTCTTATCAAAGTCAAGATTCAAAAGAATAATGCATTGGAAAATTATGTGCACTAACAGCACAAGTAAAACAGTGGGTCAGGTGCTGGATAAACTGTCTCAGATCAAGAATAAGATACCTGCTTGCTGCACATAGTTTTTAAGCTTAAATGATAATGTCCTCCCACCCACTCACAGGCATTGTCTGGCTGTGATAATGGGAATTTAGTAACAATCAGATATTGATCCAACTGTAAGCAATTCTATCAACCTGATTTGTTTTTGTGGACACTTTCACAGTTCTGCCACTTGGCCGCAGTATTTTTCTCACTCACCACCGTTTTGGATATACTCACCTGTACATCAGGTAACACAGCGCACCTGAGCACCCAGTTGCAGCTCATCTGCCGTCAGACCTGTTTTTAAACCAGACTGTACTCAGCATCCCCACAGTACTTTCCAGCATTTAATTCTGTTTTGGTTTCCTGCTCTGATCATCTGCCTGTCCTCAGCTATGGCCTTTTGGGAACTTATTGCTTTTTTGGACTGATTCCTGTTTCTGATCCTGCTGCCGTCCTTAAAAACTTTCCCTTTTCCCGTACAGTACTGTTGCCTTGTTTTGAAATTTTAACTGTTTAAGTTTCTTTCATCCAAAGACATTTCTGGCCTTTTTTGAGCTGGGCCTGGATCCAAACACAACTTCTTACTGTCACATTACAACACTAACTATACATTTCTCATACAATGATAGCAATGCATGAGATGATTTTAAGAAAAATGAAGGAGGCTCATTGAGTTTTGAAAAAGTCTTTAGTTAGCAAATATCCCTGATTACAACAGAATTTTAATTAGTTATCCATTAAGTCAATACATCTACTAACAGTCAGCATCAAGTCTTGGACCCCCACAAGTTTACCCAAAAAGTATGATTAGTTTAACAAGCCAAAAGGAAATACTAATACTACCTTCTTAAACACTTTCAATTGGATCAAGGAGAGCAGTTTAAGGGTTTTATTTAACAAGATGTATGTTGATCCAAAGTCCAGAGATCCAGATCCACAGAGGATGTAACAGAGAGAGCTAGGCAGCGTGGACGAAGGGCAGCAGGGCAGGAGCTTGAAGGAGGCACTAGAGGTTAAACAAAGACACACAGGGTAGGTCACAGGTATAATCACGGAAATTCACTTCAGAAAGTTTTGCAGTCACTAATATCATCGACACTGAAAATGCTGCAACTACTAACAGAGCTTATAAGTCACTTAGAGGCTTAGTTTCAATTATGAATCATGCTTCATTCATCACTCTCATCTGAAAAAAAAAGAAATTTCTAAAATAACTGTCAGAGATTTTATGTATAAAAGCAATTACTCTTCCATTACCTCTCTATGACAAAAGAACTCCCCACAAATGACTGGTTTGATAAGTATTTGTACAGTGACAATTAAACCATAAAACGTGCTCATCTTCATTTATGCCTTAGTTTTAATCTAGTGTGTATAAGTTAGAATGTAGTTTTGGGTATCACTTAATCAGTTTACACCAACAAGGTCTCTGTACCCTGGAGTCAGTGCTGAAGTGACAACTTTCAACGTGTTCACTGCACAAGCGAGAGGCCTCGTTGGGAGTCCAGTGTCTCTTCTCATGTTGATCACCCACTGGTTCAGCCTGTCTGGATCACCTAGCGGAAAATTGACAAGTGTATCAAAATAGGCAAGGCAAGTTGACCTTAATCACATGTCTTTTGACAATTACAGCTGGGATTTTGTATTTTGGATGTTTCAAAATGACTTCATTTTATTTCAAGATATCTCTCCTGCAATCAAAATAGTGTTGTAAATTCTACTGTAACCACATGAGAGTTGAGAGATGAGATTCCAACATGCAGTGTAAGAGCTGAATCTTGTAATGCAGTTGCACCTTGCTACTGGCGCACAATGGTCACTGAAGTCAGCAGCAATTTAAAGTCATTTTCCTCAAAATAAAATGGTTTTTATGGTGGGACCGCCTGTCTATATCATGCCATTCTTCTTAGTGCATGGAATTTTATTTTGATGAAATATATATATATATTGCACAAAGTTGAAGAAAATGTGTGCATATATGTTAAAATGTTTTGAATAGCATGATAGAAAGAAATAATTATTCATTGATTTACTAAAACATTTATACATTTAGTTCATACCCTTTTATGCTAAATACTCAGACACATGCCAGACTGGCGTAGACATGTCTGTAACTTTTTGAAAAGATCAAATATTTGAAAAAAATCAATGAAAACACATTTTTTCAAAGCCCAAGGAGAATTTTAAAGATAATGAAAAAAGTCTGGGCACTGGCTTTCATATTTTGCACACCTGAGGGTTAAGCTGTACTCAGAGAATAGATATTTCCCCCTTCGTTGTAGTAAGATGTCCTGCTTTCTCAATGTATCCCACTTGGAGTTCACTGCAGTCATCTATTTAGCTCTTTGTCTACCTGTCGAACGAAACTTGTGATTCACCTACAGGCACAGATAATAACCGAAGAACACAGCACACACTATCTGTACATACTGTTTAGTCTGTTTTTAAGAGCCTCTCTTATGGCCTCTCCCCAGTTTTAACGAATGCAGCACAAAGTATTTCAAGGCTATTGTAGTGTACTTAAAACACAACGTAGCCTCATAGACTGTAAATCACATACCAACACATCCTCAGATTCTAATAATGAAAGCTATTGAATTATGGCATTATACTTTTCAGGAATTTAAAATATACAGATCGATCAGTCGGATCGTTTTCTTCGTTGATAATTTTTTTGTTGTTGGACAAATCAACGTTTACAGTACCAGATTAATGATCATGTGGTGGACTTTAAATTGTCTCACTCGGTAGCTTTGCACTTCACATTTTAACAACCGCAAAATATTAATTATTCTACATCTAAATCCGAACACATGCCAGTATGCTTTTCTATCATAGTTTCCCATTAGCACTGCCTGCATGTGAGACTTGATCGGCAATTAAAAGCCACAGGGTTAGCTGGCTAACAAGCTCAAGTCATAAACTGTGGGCCGTGAGCAGTCTACGGCATAGGCGTAGAGCTGCTAGCCTCCCGGTTCGGCTCGGGTATACGTGCCAACACCTGCTAATAACGTAACACAAAAAATATAGAAAACGAATTACTCACCGGAAAAGCTGCAGCACCAACTTCTTGGACGGTCTGTCAGTACATTCTAAGGCACAGCAGGATACTTTTGGATTAATTTATGATGAAAACAGTTCAAGCTCAACTACACGATCTGTAACCTAGCCTCCAAGCAAAAAAGCTAATTGAGGCTCGCTTGTCAGTCAAGTCAACCATGCCCTCATCTATCCAAATATGGTAAAAGTCGATAAATGTGGATATAATCAAAAGGAAGATATTAGAAAAAAATTCACCCCCCTCACAGTGTGTGCCGATGGTGAAGTCGACGTTTGAGACCCAAGCCGTTTGTTGAACCAGGCTGTAAATATGCTTTTTAATGCCGTAAAAGTCTGTTTTTTTGGCTGGGGGTCTACGTGACTTCCGGTCTTTCTGCAGCCAGCCTCAAGCAGCTTCTTGACGAACAGTGACTTGTAGCACTTCTGCATAGGCTTCATTTTTTAAAACCGGATGTTGTCCTCATCCAGAGTGAGGGTAGTGTTACTGGCCAGCCCTGCCCCTTAATGCGGCGACAGACTGTGTGTGTGTGTGAGTGACGTAAACGGCAGGAGGGAGAATGTGAGTTTGAAAGACCGTCCGAGTACTGGTTATGTGTGAAGCAGGAGTTCTGCAGCAGGGGTATATCAATATTTTTGCTCGCAGTTATGATAGTGTCCATTACTTGGCCCAGAGTTAGCAGAACTGTTCTACGTACCTACAATAAATGTGCGGTTGTGCACGAAGAGCACCTTTTTCTCCTGTTCCCTCTTTTCCCACACTTTGGCCTGGACTCCTAGACGCCGGTTACCAGCAACGAGCCAAGTAAGAAACTAATTCAGCTCTCCCAACTACGGTTTGGAGACAGACTGAACCCTAGGAGGTAACAATACGTTTTCCAGTCCCTCATTTGATCTGTATGAATGATGGCTAGTCACCGTCCTCAGCACCCAGATCACATCTGCTTTGAGTGTTGGCATAGAGCCACATGTCAGATGCTGGCGATGTTGGCTGTGGATTTGCCACCGTAACATCCTTGGTCGTAACATCCTTGCTGGCGGTGGGTAGAGTGGAGTAGAAACGGGCAATCGTAGTCTGCTGGCGGGCTCTGATATAGTCCTTGTGCTTCCCGCTCTGCAAATGCAAATCCACTGCTTTGATTCCCATTGTCCCAAGTTTGAAATTCCTTCGGCATATAATGCAGTTGGCTTCATAAACATTCCCATAAACCGGCTTTAACCACATCAAGTCCTCTGTGTTTTCAAGCCACTTGTCATTAAATCGGCATTTTCCCATTTCCTGCAATCAAGAAGGCCATGTTAGCTAGCAAAATGCAGCACACTCTTTTTCTTCTGCGGTTCTGCAGCAGACTCATTGGGTCACGTGAACTAAATGACGGGGCGAGATTAAGGCCCTCCTCACACGAAGACAGCCCCGTATTTTCTTGGCGTCGGCATCAAAACATGTATCACTGTTTACACATCTTATTGTACGTAGGCTTGTGTATTTATATGACAACGCAAAATCCTGTCGGGTTGCTTGTCTGGTTCTTGTGTTGTCATGCTTGGCTTATAATCAGCAGACGAGGCGTGTACGTTGGTTTAATGTTGCAGTTTTATTGACAACATTCTATAAACCTCAGTCTCCGGCTACCTGCATGCTATATCTACCAGGACGTACCTATGGGTTCCCACGCATGCTCCCAACCCATATTGCATGCTGGGTAATGTAGTTCGTGGGTTGCAACACTTGTAACATCACAGTTCTGCTCCGAGATGGATTCCACGTCAACATGTGCTCATGCGTGTGTAACATGCTTCATCTCTGCGTAAGACCTTGTTGCTGTTGTTGCCGTAGCTGGTGTTGTTGGTGTTCTGTGAGCAAATGTTGGTATAAAAGTCGTAACAGTATTTGTAGCTGCTGGAACAAGATCAGAATCAGCCCGGCTGCCGCTATTGTTGTTGTTGTTGTTGTTGTTGGTGTGTGTGTGACAGCATGGGTTGGGGAGCGGGGAGGAGGAGGGGTGCTATGAGGTCACTGTCTTTTCCGGACTTATCTGTTTATACCAACTACGGCATGAAGACGAATATGCAGATATCCACTTGCAGCATGTTTTCAAAAAAGATGCAGAGTCATGGACAAATGCGTGTCACCGTGTGTCAATATCACCACATAGATGCGTTAATTTACCGGAGTCTTACAAATTCATACTCGTGCAAAGCCCACCTTAGATCAGTCCATGCTTACCAGAAATTTTCGCGAGCACATTTAAGACCTGTCTGATCTGAATTTAAGACGATTTACTACTTTTTAAGGCTTTAAATTTGAAAAAAAAAAAAAAAAAATATATATATATATATATATAGTCAGGTTGCTTAGGTCAATATGTAGGATGAAGACGGAGATTTGTAAAAACAATACATTATTGGAAACCTTATAACGTAACAAATCCGAAAATGTTGCCATTTTTTCTGAGATTGTTATGGCAGCCATCTTGGATCTTAAAATATGGCCTCTTTCGAAAACGAATTTCTCCATATCTTGTCTCCTATATGACCTAAATTCATGGTTTCAATGGTTAAATCTACATTTTGGGGGCAAGGAATCCAACAGAGTTGACCTTCCTTCTAATTGAGGTATGTATGGTTGTGTATTTTGCATCTTTACATGATAAAATGGTATTTTATGGTCATTTGGATATATATGTCGTCCAAACAATGTAATATTTCACTAACACTCTTTATCACAACTTATAAAAGACAACTCTTAAAAGACAACCTGCCCATTCATCAACTTTGAGGGTCCCTTAAAGCTACGGTGTTCTATTTGGAAGCTTTGTTCATCTTAATAACACCGTTTATAGGGCTGTTATGATCCTATGGTCCAATCTACACAATATAAAGACCAAAAAGAACAAAAAAATCCATTCAGTATATCCGCTGCAAAGCTGCATACTAGTTGACCAATCGGAACGTGCATGGCACACGTGGTTCGGATTGGTCCGTGAGTCCATCCAATCTCCTGTCTCCCTCACTTCGCACCGTCATGCCCATGGTCCCACCTCGTCCTTCCCCACTACCCTGGAGAAAACTAAAAAGTTTCAAGGAAAAGGCTGAAGCAAGGAAGAATTTTGAGCGAAACAGGTGCCAACAGAGACTGAATATTGGAGAAATGTACGACCGGTGGAAAAAGCTGCAGAGGGATTTGGGACTGAAGACTGACGCCGAGACATCTGAGTTTCCGTTGAACAGGTAATGACTATGTTTACCACAGTGGGAGATGTCAGCTGAACAACTCTGGTTAGTCTGTGCCTCAATAGGCTAATGACTGAACGCTGCTGGTCGGAACGGGTCAGCTCTGTCCATAGATTTTAGCACAAGTTAGCCACACATCTTTAGCATTGTAAACTGAGCTGGTGAAGACACGCCAATTAAGGTAAAGCCTCGCCCACAGTCGGCTCTGCTCTGATCAGCTGGCAGTGGCAACGCCAGACCTGCTTCGCCGGCTAATTCATGATTGATCACGCCGGTCCAATTAAAAAAGCTACCACTGTGTAGGAGGATGACTGTTTTGTTAGTTACATTTTCTGCCGGCCGGCTTCTTGCTCTGTCGGAGGGAGCGTGTTGTTCGGAGGCGAAGAAGGGCGAATAAGATAAAAAAAAGATAAAAAGATAAACTAATTAACAGATAAACTAAAAGCACATAGGATCCCTCCCCAAATACAACATAGAAAGTATTCTCTGTACATCGAACATTCAATTATCTACAATATAACAAGCATGTCCAACAATATCTAACAAACTTGTTTAACATAACCGAAATGTTTAGAGCTCTTCTCATCAAACCTTGCAGTTGACTCAATGCAATTGCTAACTAGAGTTACCTTGGCCCTGCCATGTAGAATTAGCATCAACATTATACTGATAAAGCAACATACCTGGATCGGAGACACAGCCTGGCTCACTGTAGACTTATTTATCTCTTCTAAGTACACAGCTACTCCCTATTAAATATAATTGACAAGTAACATTGATTAAGAGATGATTTTACTCCTTCTGAAAATATAATTAACTTTGCAGTTGACACAATGCAATTGCTAACTAGAGTTACCTTGGCCCTGCCATGTAAGGCCAAGCATCAACATTACACTGATAAAGCAACATACCTGGATTCATCTGAGATGTATTGGCACCATTTGTTTTGTTCACAGCCAAAAATGTAGAAGCCAGTGGAATCTTGAATTAGGGTAACATAAGAGTTGAGCTACAGTAAATCAACATTCAATTAGGATATAAGGTATTGTCATGATGACCTGATTGCTTCATTATGCCAATTCTATACAGCACTGTGTGGTGTTATGATTATGGGAAGTTGTCAGGGACCAAGCAGTAAGGACACAACAAAGGAGTTTCTTTGTTTGAAAAAGTGGGTTCTTTTTTATTTCACCCAACAAGAAAAGGAACTGTAAAAATCATGCTGCTAACAATTCAGCCTATAAAAGAGACTTAATACAACTGAACTCAAACTGAACATAAGGTGTGAACATAACAAACAGACCTAACACAATGAAACAATAGGACAACTTATACAGTGGTTTGGCCAAACCAATTCAAACACAAGGGGTTTAAAACATAAAAGGACAATGTGCAGCCTAATACAAAACTAAACTAAGAAACCCTAAATCCCTCCTGTGACATCGGAACAGTTGGACTCTTCCAATTTGACAGCCTCCAGTATAAAAGCATTGGCTGCCCTTGGCCCTGCCTTTTTGGGTCGGGAGGAAGTTAGGTTGGTTGGTTGGTGAGAGGAAGAGCGAAATTTAAATATCGGCATCGACACATCTGGTTTGACCAAAATTTCGGATTGATAGACTTTGATTTTGGGATTACGGACTTGGTGTGGTAAATAGTGGGAGGACGAGGAGAAGATTGCATTGATTTCGGCCAACGGCCCGGTACGACGAGATCAGTGTGCTGCTTCGCGGACCCCGGGGGGAGGACGGAGGCAAGGCAGGCAGAGCATCAACATACAAACAGTTTACTGAAATCCGGAGTAATCGCAGTGAGTAAAACTATCTGCTCACTGCAATCACCATGATCCGGTTGCTACCAAAAGCCAACCATGCCTGGGGAGAGTGGAGGAGAGTGCAAGGGTGGAGGGGAGTGGAATATGGTGTACAGCAGGAGGAAAAAGAGGGGACGGGTAGCAAACCAAGACATTGAGGTTTCAGCTGACAGTGACATGGATCTTCAGGCAAAGAACAGGAAAATTGAAGGTAGTAAGAATGAGGGGGAATTTAAAGTGCTGTTTAAGATTAAAGAGCCAGGAACGGGATTTGGAGCTGTTAGCCCCTTGAAGCTGTCTAGTTTGATCAAGCGAGAACTTGGAGAGGTCCGCCACGCTAAAACGTTAGCAAGTGGAATGCTGCTGGTGTTCTGTAAATCAGCACAGCAGCAAGCCAAGGCTAGCAAAATGAGCACTTTGGGTGGAAAGAATGTGGAGAGCTTTATACCTGGGGCCGAGGGAATGAAGGGAGTAATCTATAATGTGGCAATGGACATCTCAGAAGAAGAACTTAAGGCCAACTTAGGCCCCGTTTACACAGAGACTCCCGCAACTATTCTTCCTTTGCGTTTTCAAAAGCCCCCCGCGTTTACATGAGGACGGCGTGAAAACGATCCGCGTTCATACGCCGTCCGGGAGGAGAAGTCTCCTCTTCTGTTCTTTCTTTTTCTGCCGTTTTGTTGTGTGAGACGGTCCAACCATAACGCGTATTACCGCCACCTACTGGCTCAACTGGAAATGTGGCTGAGCTCGGAGCCTTTACCTGAAACTGCGAGTGCGCATGCGGTGACGTCAGCGTTTCACCCTGAGACGCTCCGCTCTGTGTTTACACGAAGCTGGATGGAGGAGCGGATTCAGATCTTTCCACTCTGGGGAGCGTTTTCAAAAGTTTGCGTTTTCACTGGAAACGCAACGTGGTCTCGTCTAAACGGAAGGCCAAAACGCAACGAAATGTTTGCGGAATCGACCGTTTTCGGCGTCATGTAAACGGGGTCTTAAAGGGAGCGAAAGTAATTAAAGCAACTTGAATGGGGAAAAGTCCCAGAGAGGGAAGAGGAAGCACACCTGTGTTGCTGACGTTCCAGGGGAAAGTGCTGCCAGAGAAGGTTATGCTGGGCTACCTGTGTTTTACTGTTAAAGCATACGAAAGACCACCTTTGAGATGTTTCAAATGTCAGCGCTTTGGACATGTTGCTGCAGTGTGCAGAGGAAAACGCAGATGTGGGAAGTGTGGGGAGGATCACGACTTTAAAGGTTGTAATGGTCATGTCAAATGCTGTAACTGTGGAGGGAGCCACATGGCAGGTTTTAGGGGATGCCCTCACAGAGAAAGGGCAGAGTTAGTGCAGAAGGTCAGGAATGAGAGTCAGATCTCATATGCAGAGGCACTGAGGAGAATTCAGGGAGCAAATGGCAGCAGCCAGGCAATAAGGCAAGAGAGAGAGCAAATGCCCCCAGTGACAGTCCCAGAAGACTCCATAATTATTAAAAAGAGTCAATTTCTCGCTTTTTTCTCTGAAGCAGTGTGGCGCATTAAAGAGGTGGCAAAAAACAGATGAGACGTTGCAAGGGAAGTTGTGGTGGTGGCCAATAAATTTCTTGGCATCAGCAACATCTCTCCTGAAACCCTATACAAGTTCATCCACTCAGGGTTGACAGAAAGCCAGAAGAACGCTAGGAACCAGAATGTAGACAACTCAGATGAGGAGTTCTTGTTTTCGGATGACAATGAAATTGATAGTTAAACTCTTGCTCATGTTTTACATCCTGCAGTGGAATGCTAGGAGCCTAGTAGCCAATGGGCAGGAATCAAAAAGGTTTGTTGATGCGTTTAAAGATAAACCTGATTTAATCTGTGTGCAGGAGACCTGGCTGAAGCCATGTCTAGATTTTGTAATTACAGGATATGAAAATGTGAGGGCAGATAGAGTAAATAGAGCTGGGGGTGGGTGTGCTATATTCATATAAAAAAGGTTTGCAGTTCAAGAGGATTGAAGCTAATACAGAGATTGAGTGTGTTGCTGTAAAATGTGGTCAAATCATGGAAGGATCAGTGTTATTAATATGTATAATCCTGGTTTACAGCTGAAAACTGAGCAACTAGAAAACTTGATGAACACAATAGAAAAACCAGTGATTTGGGTTGGGGACTTCAATGCTCACAGTGTAGTCTGGGGCAGTGACTCACAAGACAGGAATGGAGAAGTATTGGAAGACTTCATAGATAAACAGGGATTAGTAGTCTTAAATGATGGGAGGCCAACATGGTTCCAAATAAGCAGAGGAGCTAAATCATGTTTAGATTTAACTTTTGCCTCAGCTGAGCTTGCTTTAGTAGGAGAGTGGGATGTAATGGACAGGTACACAATGGGAAGCGATCATGCCCCTATCCTAAGTAGATTTGGTAAGGAGTTAATAAAAGAACAAATAAACAGGTCAGAGAGGTACTGCTACTCAAGAGCTAGGTGGGAGGATTTCAAGGTAAAGACTCGGGAGGAGGTTGGGGCCATTACTGATAACAACATAGACAGTTGGAACAGAGAAATGTGCAATATGTTGAAAAAGGTGGCAGATGAGTGCATCCCAAAATCAAGCGGCCCAAAAGAACACTAGTTAATGCCATGGTGGAACGTTGCATGTAATCAGGCCATCCGCGCCCAAAACAAAGTTTACAGGAGACTCAGGAAAAATCCCACAGAAAACAATGCAATTGAATATAAGAGATGCAGAGCTAGAGCCAGAAGGGTCATAAAAAACACAAAAAAGAGAAAGCTGGAAGAAATTCTGCAGTGCCTTAGGGCCACAAACTGAAGTGAGGAAATTGTGGGCAGTGGTCCATAAGATGGCAGGAGTGTACAGGGCAGCAAAAGTGCCAGTTCTGATACAGGACGGAAAGGAAGCAGATGATAATCAATCCAAGGCAGACATGCTAGTTAAAACTTTTCAAAAAGTGCATAGCTCAGGAAACATAAATAGCATAAGCAAAAATAAAAGGGAAAAGAAACTCAGAGAAGAAAGCTTCAAGTTAGAACACAATCATGACAATGCAGGAGCAATAAATATATTTTTCTCAATGCAAGAATTAAAATCAGCTATTCAGAGAGGTAAGAACACAGCACCTGGGAGGGATGGATTGGGGTACCAGATATTCAAGCACCTGGACGAGGTAGTGTTGGAAGAAATTCTTGCATTAATCAATACAGTATGGCAAGATGGTGAGTTACCAAAGGAATGGAAACAATCAATTATTGTTCCAATCCAAAAACCTGGTAAACCAGCAAATGATCCTACAGCATATCGCCCTATTGCATTAACAGCAGTATTGAGTAAAATAATGGAACGAATGGTTACAGACAGACTGGTGTACACCCTTGAGAAACAGGGCTATTTTGTAGCTTATCAAAGTGGGTTTAGGGCAGGTCGATCCACAATGGATTCAATTGTAATGTTAGATTTAGACATTAGGAAGGCGCTAGCAAATAAAGAAGCGGTAGTGGGGGTGTTCCTGGACATTGAGAAGGCATATGATATGCTGTGGAAAGAGGGGCTGGGGTTAAAATTGTATGATGCAGGAAAAAGAGGGAGAATGTTGAATTGGATTAATAACTTTCTGAGGGATCGCACCATTCAAGTAAGAGTAGGTGGAGCTCTGTCATCTGAAGAAGATGTAACTAATGGAACCCCACAGGGTAGTGTGATCAGTCCAGTCTTATTTAATATCATGATCAATGACTTTTTTTGTAGAGTGGGTCAGGGATATGGGGTGTCACTGTTTGCAGACGACAGAGCAATATGGAAGAGAGGGCGAAATCTGGACCACGAAACCTGGAGAGTAGTTGCCAAATGTGAAAAAGTTATCAATGTATTGAGATGCCTGGTGGGAACAGACTGGGGAGCAGGCAGAGAAACCCTAATGATGATCTACAGAGCAGCAATAAGATCTAGCATAGACTATGGATGCATTGTATATGGGGCCGCTGCTCCTTCTGTGCTCAAGCAAGTGGAAGTTGTACAGGCTAAAGCACTTCGGATATGTGGGGGAGCTTTTAGAACTTCTCCCATGCAAGCTCTTTTGGTGGAGATGGGGGAAACCCCATTAGACATAAGAAGGAACAAGTTGGCTTTGAACTACTGGGCTAAATTGCTTAGTTGGGGGAACCAAATTCCTGCCACAAGTCTACTGGGAGACCACTGGGAGCTGCAGAGGAGCAATGTTAAAGGGAGGAAGGGAAATTTAATGTATTCTATGAGAAGCAGAGCAGCAGAGGTGGGACTACTAGATCTGTCCTTTGGACCTGTGGTGTGCTGGCCGCCTGTTCCTCCTTGGCTCCTCCCTGAGCCAGATGTAGACCTCTCTATTTTAGATAAGATAAGAAATAAGGATGCAGGCAACCTAGTAGCTTTAACAAGGAAACATCTGAAAGAAAAATGGGAAGGATACATACAGATCTATACAGATGGCTCTAAACATCAAATCAACGGAAGGGCAGCAATAGGAGTGAGCATTCCACATTTACAAATACAACTTGGGAAGCGGGTTTTAGACTGGGCATCAGTCTTCACTACAGAGCTTGTGGCAATACTTTGGGCACTCAGGTGGGTGGAGGGGGTGGGTCCAGAACATGTAGTTTTGTGCTCAGACTCAGCAGCAGCACTAATGGCACTGCAGGGTGAGAGGAGTGGGTCTAGAACTGATTTGATTATAGAAGTAATGATAACACTTCACCAAATAGAGAAACTGGGGAGCACTGTTGGATTTGTCTGGGTGCCAGCTCATGTTGGAGTTCTGGGTAATGAGGAGGCTGACAGTGCAGCAAAAAGGGCACTAAACAGGAAGGAAGTGGCTGTGCAAGTGCAGTATGGAAAGGCAGAGTATAAGAGTTTAATCCATCAAGAAATTGCAAGATCATGGCAAAAAGAGTGGGAGCAGGGGAGTAAGGGCAGGTTTTACTTTTCAATTCAGCCTGCTACTAAAGTCATCCAGGGATTTAAAATGGGTAGAAGGGACACTGTGGTGATCACAAGACTGAGGATAGGGCACTGTACTTTAAATCATGGGCTGGCAGTGATTGGCAAACATCCTGATGGAACATGCACCTGTGGAGAGGTAGAAACTGGAGCTCATGCTCTAACAGCATGCAACAAATATGACTCAGAGAGATCAAGCATGTATGCATTCCTGGAAGCATCTGGGATTAAGGACACATCGTTGAAGTCACTCCTCAGCTGGGAACATCATGAGTCGGCAGAAGCCCTCATTAACTTTCTTCACTCAACCGGACTGTATGGAAGAATTTGAAGCGCTGATAAGCCCGCGCTAAAAGACCTGTGGAGGGCAGTAATACGCCTTTTCTGCGTCTACACTGCCGGTAATTAACAAAGAAGAAGAAGAAGAAAAAGAAGGCCCCGCCTTTTGCTCCCTCCAGGAAGTGCCCTTCCCCAGCAGCCAGGTAACTCAAAACAAAGAACTGATGGTTAGTGCAACAGAACTGTGTCTAATCTTGGATTGTACAAATGTGCGTGCTAAATTTAAACAATGCAAGACTAAATTCTGAAATAAACTAATGTTAAAGCAACCTAATGTGTCAGTGGTTTATTGCAAAGAAAAAGTGTGGTTAACTAACTGAGGAATGAATTGAGTGGAGCTGTTACCCCTGTGTGGCCCTGGCCATCACAGAAGTAAAGAACTGATATAACAGCCTCGTGTTGATTGGTCATTTTCTTGTTGATTTTTTGTGATTGGTGCTCTTGTTATTGGTGTCTAAATTAATGTTCTATTCTGTATTAATCCTAAGCTGTGAAGTTTAAGTAGAGAGATCAAATTTTCCTATCACACTACCACACCTCTATTCTCTTTCCTTTTCATCAATTTAAGTGTCAAAACTGTTACTACATGCATCAGATGATTTGTGCTCACAGTTTTTGAAGGTATCATATCAAGGGAACTGAAAATATACGCCTCTATAGGGACCTTTTTATTTTTTGGGGGGAACCATTCTACAAAATGCAAGAAAAAAAAGCCAGGCATGTTTCAATCAAAACAGCCAGCTATTTTACCATGTAAAACACTCTAAGACATGATTAAAATGCAAAATACCCACCCATTAATGTCTTATTTACAGTGTAGTCAACTCCATTGGATTCCTTGCCCCCAAAAATGTAGATTCAACCACAGAAATCATGAATTTAGGTCATTTAGGAGGTAAGATATAGAGAAATCCGTTTTGAAAGAGTCCATATTTAAAGCTCCAAGATGGCTGCTATAACGACCTCGGAAAAAATGGCAACATTGGTTTTCTGATTTGTTACACTATAAGGTAACCAAAAATGTATAGTTTTACAAATCTCCTTCTTTATCCTACAAACTCATCTGGCTGGATGTAGTGGCCCTGACTAAGGACCCGCGGTCACCCTGTTGTTACCCTCACGATTGTGACTGGTCAGCTGTCTCCAAGCCCTCCCTTCTTACATGCGCGTTCACGGATCTTGATGAGACAAACCTGGGTTGAGTTACCGTGTTAATAACTCACGACATGCTATCAATTATCCTAATTGCAGTTGGGATTAGTCTACCGTGGATAGATGTGAGATACCCAAAGTAAGTTAATCGCCCTTCGTGCTATAGGCCCCTGATCCAACTGCTGATTGTCAGGTGCCTTCCTCAGGGGCCCCTCTGCAGGGTCCAGGACTTAAAGGGCAACTCCGGTTTTTTGACACCTGGACCTTATTTATAGATGTGTGCATGATTATATACTCATTCAGACAAACATCGTGCAGCCCGGAGTCCTTCAGAAGTTATTTAGATCCAACCGATTTTAGCCGCACTCAGCGGGGTCCACGGCAAGGGCGCTTCAGCGCGGGACATGATCTCTGCAAAGTCGCTCATTACGGCTGTATTTTTTCATCCATCGCCAGTGTTATCATAAAGTCAGCTCGTCTACCATCTTCAGACTACAACTTCGAGTTTGACGGTTGTCCTTACCGGTTTGAGCCTGAGTAAACGGGCGAGGAGCTCCATGAAAGAAGGATGAAGAGGGAGAGAGACGAAGAGCTGGCTCAAGAACAACAAACAGGAGCACGTCCACGACTCAATGCGAACTGGTGGTGAGCTTGTGGACAGTGTTCGCCAATGGCAACAGAAGAGGAGTGTGTTTGTGATAATGATGGATAGGGATGGATGAAAATATATAGCCGAAATGGGCGATTTTGCAGAGATTGTGTCCCGCGCTGAAGCTCCCTTGCCGTGGCCCACGCTAAGTGCGGCTAAAATTGGTTGGATTTAAATAACTTCTGAAGGACTCCGAGCTGCACGATGTTTGTGTGAGTGAGTATATGAGCATGCACACACCTATAAATAAGGTCCAGGTGTCCTTTAAAGGGGTTCTCCAGCTCAAGCACTTCGGTGTCGTCCTGAGGTAGATGTGAGAGTGTTCAGGGGGACAGTTTTCAGCCTGCTCCTGCAGGAAGTCTGTAAAGCCTCTTTCTGTTTCCTGCCGTGGAGCTGATCACTGGCGATCTAAAGGAGATAAGAGAGAAAACATACTCTTGTTCAAGTTTCACCTTAAAACTTCAGTGAAAATGAGACTGTCCTCTAAATCTCCCCCTGATGTCCTCCAGATAGGCCTGGGCAATGTATCGATTATATTGATTAATTCAAATTTTTCCTTGTGGACGATTTAAAAAATAAAAAATTCAAATTTATCTTCCCCCCATTACGCACCTGTTATACCACATTAAGTGCTGACTCCGCATTTGTGAAGCGTGATTTAACAGTTCACTAACAGAATAACAGAATCATAAATTTCATAAAAATGTTCTTGTGTTGCTCTTGGTGTCTTTGACACCCAGCACCTTGACGGTGACACTTTTAGCGCATCTATATAGGCTTCTTTTTAAGACTTTTTGTTTCCAAGCCAGTGTGTTGAAGTAATTTTTTAAAGTTTGTGTCAGTCTGAACAGTTTTGTTTCTTTTTACGACAGTTTAAAAATATGTTTGCACTGAATAAATTATTGTTATGTTTGAACCACTTTGTGTTTACTACTGACAGCAAGTTTTGAGCTTGAGATACACTAAAATGGATGAACATTTAACTCATTCACTCATTGAAAGAGCTTTATTAACACACAACTTTGCTGTGACGGAACATTAACAAAAAACATTATATTTCTGGTTGGAGTAAAGTACTTTTTTATACAGGATAACTAATGACTATTGCCCCCAAATAGTAAGTTTGGTTTAAAGGCAGCCCCCCCCCCCCCCCCCCCCCCCCCCCCTTTTTTTTTTTTTTTTTTTTTTTTTACAACATTCTGATCAAAGTCAAGATTCAAAAGGAATAATGCATTGGAAAAAATATGTGCACATACAAGTAAAACAGTGGGTCAGGTGCTGGATAAACTGTCTCTGATCAAGAATTAGATACCTGCCTGATGCACATCGTTTTTAAGCTTCAATAACAATGTCCTCCCACCCACTCACAGGCATTGTCTGGGAATTTAGTAACAACCAGCTATTGGATCCAACTGCAGGCAATTCTATCAGCCTGATTTGTTTTAGCGGACACTTTCACAGTTCTGCCACTAAGGCGCAGTATTTCTCTCACTCACCTCTCCCACTGTTTTGGACATGCTCACCTGTACATCAGGTAACACAGAGCACCTGAGCACCCAGCTCATCTGCCGTCAGACCTGTTTTTAAACCAAACTGTAATCAGCATCCCCACAGTACTCTTCAGCATTTAGTTCTGTTTTGGTTTCCTGCTCTGATCCTCTGCCTGTCCCCAGCTATGGCCTTTTGAAGACTTATTGCTTTTTTGGACTGATTCCTGGTTTTGATTCTGCTGTCTTGTTTTGAAATTTTAATTGTTTAAGTTTCTTTCATTCAAAGATAATTCTGGTCTTCTTTGTGCTGGGCTTGGATCCAAACACAACTTCTTACACATTACAACACTAGCTATACATTTCTCACACAATGACACCAATGCACGAGATGATTTCAAGAAAAATGAAGGAGGCCCATTAAGTTTTGGAAAAGTCTTTAGTTAGCAAATATCCCTGATTACAATAGAATTTTAATTAAGTACCCTTTAAGGCAATACATCTACTAACAGTCAGCATCGAGTCTTGAACCCCCACAAGTTTATCCAAAAAGTATGATTAGAATAGAATAGACAACAAGCAAAAAGTAAATACTAATGCTACCTTTTTAAACACTTTCAATTGGATCAAAGAGAACAGTTTAAGGGTTTTATCGCTTCTGACTTTCTATTATTTTATTATTCAAGATTTATCTTGATTCAAAGTCCAGAGATCCAGATCCACAGAGGATGTAACAGAGAGAGTTAGGCAGTATGGATGAAGGGCGGCAGGGCAGGAGCTGGCAGTGTCACAGCAGAGTGACACCGAGGAGCACTGAGCAGGAGCACTGAGCAGCAGCAGAATCTACTGAATATCTTTTCAATCACAACTATTTTTGTCATCTAATCTGCGTGATGTATGGAGAAATGTAGCTAAACTCATGAAAGACTAAGATTTTTATGGGCAAAAGTGGTGGATGACGTAAACTCAGCATTGCTCCAGCAGCTAGCAGATAACCCCAAAGAGCACCAGATAGCCAGATACCCTAACAGAACAATCCAGCTTCTACTAGGCCTAGCAGAGCCATTCAGCTCAGCCTCAACCAGGCCTGGCAGAGCCATTCAGCTCAGCTTCCACCAGGCCTAGCAGAGCCATCCAGCTCAGCCTCCACCAGGCCTAGCAGAGCCATCCAGCTTCAACCAGGCCTAGCAGAGCCATCCAGCTGAGCCTCCACCAGGCCTAGCAGAGCCATCCAACTTCCACTAGGCCTAGCAGAGCCATCCAGCTCAGCTTCCACCAGGCCTAGCAGAGCCATCCAGCTTCCACCAGGCCTAGCAGAGCCATCCAGCTTCCACCAGGCCTAGCAGAGCCATCCAGCTCAGCTTCCACCAGGCCTAGCAGAGCCATCCAACTTCCACTAGGCCTAGCAGAGCCATCCAGCTCAGCTTCCACCAGGCCTGGCAGAGCCATCCAGCTCAGCTTCCATCAGGTCCAGGCCCTGGCCTGGCAGAACAGACAGTTGAAAAATGGCTGCTGGTAGGACAGGAGCTCTCCTAGAGCTGCTGGGTTTTTTCTGTCTCTCAGACTTTTTGAGCCCAGGTCCCTCCCTGACACCAGACGGGGACGGAACACCATGCAATACCACAACATCGCAAGTCATCCTGAAGTTTCCTGTGCATGGTAAATGCGCATTTACACAAGCGTTTGTTTCTATCGCCGGTAAAAAACTGCAGCGCGGCAGTGAAACCCGAGGTAAACACCAACGACATAACTTTCTCATCATTGCACTCTGCCTGTTGTTGTCGGGAGATGTGCACCAGTGCCCGGGTCCAAGCATGGGAAATGTACCAAGGGAGATGAAGACGAACAGGGGAACTATCAGCCTGGCAGAGCCGAGCCTAGCAAAACCAAGGCTATCTCAGACGCCAGTGGCTCTCAGCGGGGTCGCGCTAACGGCTAGCATTAGCCTAGCAGCTGAGAGGTCACCGTCAACAACGACGACCACCAACAGAGCCAGGCCGGCGGCCAATGTTAGCCCACAGGAACCAAGGCTACCTCCAACATCAGCGACTCTCAGCGGGGTTGCGCTAACGGCTAGCACTAGCCTAACAGCTGAGAAGCCGCCTCTAACAACGGCTACGGGGCTCCTTTCACCAGCTGGGGAACTAGCGCCACTGGGCCCCAGCTCCAACCCCCTCGAGACAGCTACTGCTATGGCGAGGACTGTTTCAACGGCTCCCGACCCTCCTCCACCTACGCCGGGATCCAACCAAGGCACCTCACAGACTGCTACTAAACAGCTAACTACAAAAGAACCAGTGAACAAGGGTACTGTCCTACACACATTCAACTGCAAGTATAACACCAGCAACACACATAGAAAACCAGTTTTTAAAAAACATAGAGCAATGAAGATTTTTTCTACTTTACATCAAGCTAAAATAGTTTGGGATCCACATTCTAAAAAAAGGGCTCCTTGGTGGTCACCTCAACATCAGGAGCATGGTCCCAAAAAGGGAACAAATAGAATACCTACTGAATGAGTCCAACAGTGATTTTATGGGTTTTTCTGAAACATGGTTATCCTGCTCCTCACCTGAAGCTTCTATTATTATGCCTGGGTATAATGTTTCTAGACAAGATAGGATTTAAGGGAAGGGAGGTGGGGTCTTATTATACGTTAAAAATACTTTGAAATGCAAGCAAATTATATGGCCTGCGGGTATTGATATTGAATGTGTTGGGGTTAATATCACACTCTCTGCAGAAATGTCGTTTACAGTAATATGTCTATATAGAAAGCCCACTGCCAAGAAAGACTTTTATGATCAGTTTAAAGCTCTTTTAAACTCGTGCAATCACAAGAAGGAGATCATTATCCTTGGAGATGTCAATATAAACTGGGATAGCACTACAGATAAGAAAACCCTGAAACAGCTAACTGAACACCTGAATCTCTCCCAGCTTGTACAGAAACCCACCAGAATCACTGCTAAATCTAGCACTAGAATTGACCTGCTTTTCTCTAATAAACTGGAATGAATTATCAAAACTTACAATCTTTTAACCACTTTATCAGATCATAACACAATACTTTTCTCCAGGAAACTCACCAAAGCTCGACTCTCAAATCCATCTAGACATTTTTGTAATAACAAGACCACCAAGACAATTTTAAGTCAGTATTAAAAACCACAAGCTGGAACAGGATCCTCTCTGATGAGGATATTAACAGTAGTACAGATTCCTTTCATGAACATATTAAAAACACGATAGAACCTTTTACAAAAAAGGGACAAGGAAAGAAAGCAAAAGTATCCCTACCATGGCTGAACTCAGAATGCCGAAGTCAAATGAAAGTGCGGAACGTTCTACTGAAGAACTTTTTAAAATCCGGCCTAACTACTGACCGCTTAAAGTTCACTGCAGCAAGAAATAAAACCACTCAGACAATACGGAAGGCTAAAGAAAACTTCTTTTTAACAATCTTGGAAGGAGCAAAGGGCGATGGGAAAAAGCTTTGGCAAAATATTAATAAATTGACAGGCAAACAGAATTGGAATTCATTATTAATAACCAACTAGTAAAAAACCTTGATACTCTAGCCTCTGAACTAAATATCTTCTTCTTAAAATCTGTAGAAGATATTTCAAAACATTTTTCCCCCCCTGACAACAGTGCTGACCCTATTAATCTCGGGACCGAGGGGAGGGGGTACTCTGCCAGTGGTGGCAACTGGAGGGCTGGCTCCACAGGTAAAGGACCAGTGTTTGACATTCGACCTATCACAGAGGGTGAAGTAGTCGACATCATTGGCTCTCTAAATAATTTGAAGGCCAAGGATGTCCATGGTATTGATACCATGTTACTGAAAACTCATAAAGACTCCCTTTCTGGTCCCATCATCCACCTAATTAACCTGTCCATATGCAATGCTGTAGTACCACACTCATGGAAAATGGCCATAGTCAACCCTATCTTTAAGTCTGGAGACAGGACAGATATGAACAACTATAGACCTGTTAACATCCTCCCTGCCACCTCCAAAGTGATAGAGAAATGGATATTAGCCCAAATCATGGACCACTTAAATTTGGGCCATACTCCGTTAAACCCTGCACAATTTGGTTTTCGGAAACACCATTCTACAGAGAAAGCCATTAATCTTTTTTTAGAAAAAAACAGGCACTTTCTGGATAGGACATCATATGTTGGAGCAGTATTTTTAGATTTGAAAAGGGCATTTGATAAGGTGAATCATGCGGTCCTGATAGACAAACTTCCTCTTTTCAATTTCTCAGAAAAAGCTATCATGTGGATAAAATCTTATCTAGCGGACAGAGAGCAGTGTGTGGCTGTTGAAGGGATTAAATCCCCACACCTTAAGTGTAAATTGGGGGTTCCGCAAGGGTCGATACTTGGGCCAATACTATTCTCGCTTTATATCAATGATATGCCACTTGCATGCAAAAACACTCATATACAACTATACGCAGACGATGCAGTAATACTAACATCATCTAAATCAATCCAAGAGACCGCCCACATTCTTACAACAGAACTAACCCACATCTACGACTGGCTCAAGAAATCGTGTCTTAGTCTGAACACCAAGAAAACCGTCTGCATGTATTTTTCTAAAACACCAAAGGTCATAACTCACTCCGGTATTTTCATAGGAGGAGAGGAACTTGAACTTGTAAACGAGTTCAAGTACCTAGGAGTCACTCTAGACTCCACCCTCTCTTTCAAGAGTCACGCAAACAAGATTTCGAAAACATTGAAATTCAATCTTGCAAATTTTAAATCCATTAGGTCATCATTAACAACAGAGGCAGCTAGAGTTTTTTTTGCATGCAATGGTTTTATCTCATATTGAATACGGGTTCACTAACTGGTCATTTACTACCAAAACTGTGCTCAGCCAGGTGGAGTCGCTATACAAATGAGCAATAAAAATACTAGACAAAAAAACAGTTACATATCATCATTGTCATATTCTTAAAAAATATGGTCTCCTTAGTTGTGATAACTTCACAACTTTTAAATATGCCTGCGCAATATTCAAGATTTTGAAAGGTTTAGCACCGCCCCCACTGTCTGCTTATGTTAGACAGAATGACAATGTCAGCCATACAACCAGGCAACCAACAGAGGGGACTGTGTAATTCCACTCAGACGCACCTCACAGGGGCAGACAGTGCTGTCAGTCGCAGGCAGTCGCATTTGGAACACCTTACCTGTTATGATAAGGGACTGTAATACACATGCCCCATTAAAAAAAAACCTTAAGAAGTGGCTGTTACGTAAACAAAACTGCAATCATGATCTCTGATAATGAATAAATGTCACCATGTCACCTTTTGCATAATCATGTTACATTGTTAATATTGTGCAATACCACTTTGTCACTTTCTCTCAGTAATGGTAATCATGTTTTTCATCATCTTTTTTTCGAATGATGCGCTTCTCGCGGTAGCAGCAAAGTTTGGCAGCTCTCTGTTATTACTCTGCTTTTTTAGCTATATTTTTATCTTTAATTGTTTCTTTTGCTTATTTTTGCTCAATACTGGACTTTTTTGACAACAACTCATGGATATGTCTGCTGGAAGGAGAGTTTATTCAAGAGAGGAGCTTCTTGCATACGATGGAGCAAATCTGGAGGATATCAGCCTATTCCTGCTGAGATAAAGAAGCCTTTCCGAGGATGTCGTGCTGGTGCAAAGTTAATCAATCAATCAATCAATCTTTATTATATAGCGCCAAATCATAACAAATGTTATTTCAAGACACTTTACAAAAACATTTACAGGTCTAGACCCGTAAATGTTAATAAAATTTTATTAGCAGAAACCCAACATCAAGACAAGATAAGGGAGTCTTATCTTATCTTAATCCACCATGAGTACAGGACTTTGCAGCATTTAGCAAGTTACAATGGCAAGGAAAAACTTCCCTTTAACGGGCAGAAACCTCGGACAGAACCAGACTCATGTTAGACAGACATCTGTCTCGACTGTGTTGGGGTTAGAGAGAGACAGATAGAGGAGAGAGAGTGGGAGAGAGAAGGGGGGGGGGGGGGGGGGGGGGGGGGGGGGGGGGGGGGGGGGGGGGGGGGGTGGGGGGAAGGGGAGGGGGGGGGGGGGGGGGGGGGGGGGGGATAGGGATACACACACACGCACACAGACACACACACAGACACAGACACACACACACACACACACACACAGAAAGGGAGAGAGAGAGAAACAGACGCAGTCTGGCGCTGTGGCGACAGTTAAGGTGAAACCAGCAGGCCAAATCCAAAGCTGTAGACCTGTTGGATGTGAGAGTTAAAGGACAGGTCCTGATCCAAAAGAACTCCCAGGTTCCTGACAGTGGTGCTGGAAGCCAAGCTGATGTCGTCAGAGGCGGAGATGTTGTTCAAGAAAGCTTCTCTGAGATGTTTAGGTCCAAGAACAATGACTTCAGTCTTCTCTGAGTTCAGCAGTAAGAAGTTTCTGCTCATCCAGGACCTTACGTCTTGAGGCATGCTTCAAGTTTAGATAAGCGGTTGGTTTCTTCAGGCTTCATTGACAAGTAAAGCTGAGTGTCATCTGCATAGCAGTGAAAGTTTATGGAGTGTTTCCTCAATATAGTGCCGAGAGTTAAAGGCCAGGAGATGGGAGATACAAGCCCTTTCTTCCTTCAGTCATCATGGGGAACATCTCTGATTCCTGTGTGGATATCCCTGGCTTCATGCTGATACGTCTGTAC
Source organism: Halichoeres trimaculatus (assembly GCF_033239565.1). NCBI lineage: Eukaryota > Metazoa > Chordata > Actinopteri > Labriformes > Labridae > Halichoeres > Halichoeres trimaculatus. Next base: position 2,734,283 of record NW_027437198.1, on the reverse strand, counting down.
AGAGACACCAAAGCTAGTGGCAAGTCAAAAGGTGGAGGACTGGTTTTATACATCAATCAGAGATGGTGTAATCCTGATCATACTACAGTCAAAGTGAAGATGTGTTGTCCGGACATTGAACTGTTGGCAGTTGGTATGAGGCCATATTACCTTCCCAGAGAATTCAGTCATATAATAACAATCCTCGTGTACATTCCACCCAAAGCAACTGCTGAAGTTCCATGTGATGTTATCCAAGAAACTATTGCCAGGCTACAGACTCAACATCCTGATGGTGCACCCACACCAAACGCGAATTTGCGGCGCGATTACATACAAAGTCAATGCAAAGACGCGTTTTAGCCGCCGATTCGCCACGGGCGGTGCGATTCGCCGCGTTTGGCGCAGCGAGTTTGGAGCGTTCACAGTGTTTGGGCGGTAGACCGCAAATTCGCTCGAGTTCAAAATATTCCCCCACGACGTCATTGTTTTGACAAACGTTGGGGGGCAACTGCCGCCTGCTCCGGCTCCAACTCCGCCGGAGGATGGAGGAGAAAAACAATCTGTGTGGTGTGTCATCATCCAGAGTTATACGATACGACGTGTGTACTCTACAGAGACCGGAAAAAACAGGAGCAGGCTTGGTTGAAAGTCTCTGAGGAGACAGGTTTTGAATGTTAGTTCTGAAAACATTCGTTCCCAGCTGGATTTGCCTGCACGGGTCATCACTGAGTCCGACTGTGTTTTCCTCAGCGGAGTTTTGAGCCTAATAGAGAGGAGGAAAGTGCGGGGCAGGGGCAGAACCAGGGAAAAGATGGAAGTTCTCTGTGCTCCACTCTTTCCTCCACCCCTTCATTATCTCCAGGGAGACCTCCGGGAACATGGGTCGGGGTTCGGGGGGTACGGGGGGTCAGAGGTTCGGGGGATCGAGGATGAGATCCCAGGGAAACAGCCAAGGCAGGGCTGGTGGATTACCAGGGAGAGACAGCAGGCATTGATTGTGATCTCCAAAGCTTTCACACACTCTCCTGTCATGCTTTGGAAACCACAGCTCATTGTTTTTTAGGTGCTCTTTTGGACTTTCGGTCTTTAAATGAACGAGCTCGCTACTCCGCATGCGCTGTACCGCGCGTTCGCGTGTTCACGCCTCAGTTTGTCAAAAAAGTCCAGCGGCGAGACTCGGGCGTTCACGCGGCGCGTGACAGGCCATTCGCGCGAGTAAATTCGCGTGTTCGCATTTGGTGTGGCCGCGGCATGAGGCTCTCATAATAATATCTGGAGACTTTAACCATGTTAGCCTCTCCTCTTGTCTCACTGGATTTAAACAGTTTGTTAATTGCCCAATCAGAGTGAATAGAACACTTGATCTTCTTTATGCCAACGTCAAAAATGCATACAGTGCCACAGCATTACCACCACTGGGCAGGTCGGATCACAATCTGGTTTTACTTCAGTCTTGTTACAGACCCTGCGTATTGAGGCAGCATGCAACTACTGTAACAGTTAGAAAATGGACACCTGAGGCCAGTGAGGCTCTGAGAGACTGCTTTGAGTGCACAGACTGGAATGTATTGTTAGAAACAGAGGAAAATAGTATAGATATTGATAAACAGGTTGACTGTTTTACTGAATACATCAACTTCTGTAAAGACCATATCATACCATCAAAGACTGTACTCCGTTTCCCCAATAACAAACCCTGGATCACAAGTGACATCAAGGATATCCTCAATCAGAAAAAGGAAGCCTTTAGAGATAGCGACAAAGAACGGCTCAAACTGGTGCAAAAAGTGCTGAAGAGGAGATTAAGGGAGGCTGAGGTGAAATATAAAAAGAACATTGAGAGAAAATTACAAAATAATAACATGCGCGAGGTGTGGAGATGAATCAATAACATCTCTGGCTATAACACAAAGACAAGGCAGCCAATTGTGGGTGATGTTGAACGTGCTAATGAATTCAACCAGTTCTTCAATCAATCAATCAATCAATCAATCTTTATTTATATAGCGCCAAATCATAACAAATGTTATTTCAAGACACTTTACAAAAACATTTACAGGTCTAGACCCGTAAATGTTAATAAAATTTTATTAGCAGAAACCCAACATCAAGACAAGATAAGGAGTCTTATCTTATCTTAATCCACCATGAGTACAGGACTTTGCAGCATTTAGCAAGTTACAATGGCAAGGAAAAACTTCCCTTTAACGGGCAGAAACCTCGGACAGAACCAGACTCATGTTAGACAGACATCTGTCTCGACTGTGTTGGGGTTAGAGAGAGACAGATAGAGGAGAGAGAGTGGGAGAGAGAGGGGGGGGGGGGGGAGAAAAAAGGAGGGGGGGGGGGATAGGGATACACACACACGCACACAGACACACACACAGACACAGACACACACACACACACACACACACACACAGAGAAAGGGAGAGAGAGAGAAACAGACGCAGTCTGAAGTTTGGCGCTGTGGCGACAGTTAAGGTGAAACCAGCAGGCCAAATCCAAAGCTGTAGTAGCTGGTGTCGGACAGGAGCACAGCAGCAGGCCGTCTTCGTCACCGATCCCCAGGAACCTACAAGACAAACTCAGACCCTCCCAGAGAGGTGTATGGTCAGTAACTATAATAGGACAGTAAGACTAGAAGTTAGACTGACAGAAAAAGAGGGAAACAGGAGCCCTGTGTGTCAGTTCCCCCCAGCAGTCTAAACCTATAGCAGCATGACTAAGAGCTGGTTCAGATCTGATCCAGCTCTAACTGTAAGCTTTATCAAAAAGGAAAGTTTTAAGTCTACTCTTAAAGGTTGAGACCGTGTCTGCTCCCCGGACCTCAACCGGTAAGTTATTCCAAAGAAGAGGAGCCTGATAACTAAAGGCTCGACCTCCCATACTACTTTTAGAGACCCTAGGTACAACGAGCAGACCTGCATGTTGAGAACGCAAAGACCTAGACGGATTGTACGGAACAATTAAGTCTTTAAGATACGATGGCCCGATGCCATTAAGCGCTTTGTAAGTCAAAAGAAGAATTTTAAACTCTATCCTAGATTTTATAGGTAACCAGTGTAGAGACGCTAACACTGGAGAGATGTGCTCTCTCCTCCCAGTCCAAGTCAGTACCCGAGCGGCAGCATTCTGAACCAGCTGAAGAGTCCTAATAGACTTATTAGGACAGCCGGATAAAAGAGAGTTACAGTAGTCCAGCCTAGAAGAAACGAAAGCATGGACCAGTTTCTCAGCGTCGCTTCGAGACAAGATGTGTCTAATTCTGTTGATATTGCGAAGATGAAAAAATGCCATCCTTGAGACCTGTTGGATGTGAGAGTTAAAGGACAGGTCCTGATCCAAAAGAACTCCCAGGTTCCTGACAGTGGTGCTGGAAGCCAAGCTGATGTCGTCAGAGGAGGCGATGTTGTTCAAGAAAGCTTCTCTGAGATGTTTAGGTCCAAGAACAATGACTTCAGTCTTCTCTGAGTTCAGCAGTAAGAAGTTTCTGCTCATCCAGGACCTTACGTCTTTGAGGCATGCTTCAAGTTTAGATAAGTGGTTGGTTTCTTCAGGCTTCATTGACAAGTAAAGCTGAGTGTCATCTGCATAGCAGTGAAAGTTTATGGAGTGTTTCCTCAATATAGTGCCGAGAGGAAGCATATACAAGATGAAAAGAATCGATCCGAGCACTGAACCTTGAGGAACTCCATATTGCACCCTGGTGTGAGAAGAAGAGACGTTGTTCACATGAACAAACTGATGTCGATCCAAAAGATACGATCGAAGCCAGGCTAAAGTGGTTCCTGACATACCAAGAAGACTCTCTAATCTCCGCAGAAGAATGCAATGATCAATAGTGTCGAAAGCGGCACTAAGATCAAGCAAGACAAGCACAGAAAGAAGACCACTGTCCGAAGCCAAAAGTAGATCGTTGGTTACTTTCAGCAGCGCAGTCTCAGTGCTGTGGTGAGCTCTGAACCCAGACTGAAAGACCTCAAAAAGACTGTTGCTATGAAGAAAATCACAGAGCTGACTCGCAACAACTTTCTCCAAGATCTTAGAAACGAAAGAGAGGTTAGATATCGGTCTGTAGTTGACAAAAGAGCCTGAATCAAGTGTAGGCTTTTTAAGAAGAGGCTTAATAACAGCAACTTTAAAAAGTTGGGGCACGTAGCCCGACAGTAAAGACGCATTAATCATCCTTAGTAAAGAAGATCCGACCAAGGGAAAGACTTCCTTTAACAGCCAAGCTGGGATGGGATCCAGAAGACAAGTTGATGGTTTGGCTGAAGTGACAGTTGAATCCAGCTCTGACAGGTCCACAGGCGAGAAGCAGTCCAGGAGTATATTAGCTCTAAGCGACGTTTCCGCAAATTCGCCATCGATCGAAGGTTCTATCACGGTTGCATGTAACACGCTACTAATTTTATCTCTAATTTTTAATATCTTATTGTTAAAAAAGCTCATAAAGCCCTCACTGCTAAGCGATAGAGGAACGCATGGCTCAGTAGAGCTATGACTGTTTGTCAGCCTGGCTACAGTGCTGAAAAGGAATCTAGGATTGTTTTTATTCTCTTCTATAAGAGTCGAGTAGTAAGTTGCACGCGCCAGTCGCAAAGCCTTTCTATATTCATTTAGACTATTTTTCCAACGCGAGCAGGATTCGGTTGTTTTAGTCGAACGCCATATTCTTTCTAATTTCCTCGATTGTTGTTTGAGCTCACGAGTTTGAGCGTTGTACCACGGAGCGGAACGATGTCGTCTGAGAGTCCTCTGTCTGAGCGGAGCAATTGAATCGAGGACGGCTTGAAGAGAACCCGTGGTATCCGCAACAAGTTGATCAAGCTGAGAGGGAGCACAAGAGCTCTCTGCAAAAGTAGAGCAAGAATTCAAGGCAGCAGGAATAGCTTCCTTGAAAATGTCTACAGCTCTGTCAGACAAGTTCCTGGACAAGATGATTTTGTTCGCAGGTGAGAAATCTGACAGCAAGAATTCAAAAGTAATGAAGAAATGATCCGACAGAAGAGGATTCTGCGGCAAGACAGCCAAGTTGACAGGTTCCACGCCATAAGCAAGAACAAGATCCAAGGTGTGGTTAAAGCGATGAGTAGGATGGTTCACAGACTGTGTGAAACCAAAAGAATCCAGTAAAGACATGAAGGCAATACAAAGACTATTGTCAACGACGTCCACATGAATGTTAAAGTCACCGACAATGATAATTTTATCCGACAGAAGAACGATATTAGAAAGAAACTCTGAAAAGTCGGAGAGAAATTGAGAGTACGCGCCAGGAGGCCGGTAGACGATAACAAACAAAAACGGTTGCGCGGTTTTTACAGCTGGATGCAAGAAACTGAGAAAAAGACTTTCAAAAGAACTAAAGCCTAGTTTAGGTTTAGTGCTAATATTAAAGCTAGAGTTAGAGATAGCTGCCACTCCCCCCCCACGGCCTGTGTCTCGAGGGTTATGAGTATTAAGGTGACTGGGAGGAGTGGACTCGTTTAAACTAACATATTCACCCTCACACAGCCAGGTTTCAGTCAGAGCTAGTAAATCAATGTGATAATCTGATATAAGTTCATTAACTAGCACAGCTTTAGATGATAAAGATCTAATATTTAACAAACCACATTTGACTTTAACGTCATGTGGTTCATCCGCACCGGAAGTTTTAATTTTTATAAGATTATCATAATTCACTCCTTTATTATTATTATTATTATTATTATTAAAGTAGTAGTTGTTGTTGTTATAATAATTATTGTTGTTATTGTTATTTTTATTGTTATAGAAAAAGGGTCTCGGTCGGGGAACCGACACAGTCTCTATGTTACAACAGGAGTGGCTGGGAAACTGCACTAAGGGAAACGCAGAGGAGCGTGTAGGACTGCTGCTCTGCTGCCTGGTCTCCACTCTGAGTTGTCAGATGGGTAAACTAATAAAATCAGCCAGATTTCTAGTTAAACGAGCTGCGCCATCCAGAGTGGGATGAACGCCATCTCGGCTAATTAGACCAGGCTTGCCCCAGAAGGGGCAGTTGTCAATAAAACCCACGCCATTATCTGGACACCAGTTCGACAGCCAGCGGTTGAATGAGGAGATGCGGCTAAACATCTCATCATTTGCCCTATTTGGCAGGGGGCCAGAGAAAATTACGGAGTCCGACATAGTTTTGGCCAAAGCACACACCGACTCCACATTAATCTTTGTGACTTCCGACTGGCGACGTCGGGAGTCATTAACGCCGACATGTATAACTATCTTACGAAATCTACGTTTATCCTTTGCCAGCAGTTTTAAGTTGCCTTCAATGTCGCCCGCTCTGGCTCCCGGGAGGCACTGAACTATGGTGTCTGGCGTCGCTAATTTCACATTCCGTACTACCGAGTCACCAATCACCAGAGTGTTGAGTTTCTTAGCAGGTGTGTTGCTAAGAGGGGCATACTTATTGGAAATGTGAACGTTACGGCTGCCCGGCGTGCGATTTTTATGCTATGTTTCCCTCTCACGGTCACCCAGCCACTACATCCCCGCTGCTCGGGATCTGCCGGGGGGGAGGCTAAGCTAAGACGGCCCGCACCGGCTACAGGGGGCTGGCTAGCATTAGCTAAATGTGGCCTAGCTTCGGTGCGGGGCCGCGTCTCCAATTCAGAAACCCTCGCCTCCAGAGCTACAAATAAGCTACATTTAATACAAATATCATTATCCGTAAAGGAGGAAGAGGAATAACTAAACATCTGACACATCGGGCAGAAACGAGCTGCAGAAGGAGAGTCAGAGTGAGAGCTGGAGCTGGAGTGGAGAGACATCGCTAGTGCTGGGGAGCTAAAAGGCTAACAGGAAAACCAGTCGTCAGAAACACTGAAAAAGTATACACCCTTGTGGGAAAAAAGGCAGAGTGCTTGGTGTAAACTACTATAGATCGATAAGATGGCAAGATTGAAAAGAGTGAAAGTCCGTAACAGGTAAAACAACAGATAGATTGAGAGCGAACGACACGACCGTGCTGTACACAGAGTAAAGGAAAAACCGGAAATGATACCACACACTCACGTGACCGCAGAGATCCAATCCTCGAAGGAACTCCAACTTGTTGAAAAATCTTCAACAAGTTTGACACAGCGACCACTTCCTCTTCTACTGCTGCTCCTTCTACACATCTGTGTCTCTCCACCACTCCTGCTACATCCCCTCTTACACCTGTGCCTCTTCCACCGTCACCGTCTGTCACAGCTTTAGGAGTGAGGTTAGAGTTAGGAAGACTGTGCTCAGGGAAGGCTGCTGGTCCAGATGGTGTGTGTCCAAGACTGCTTAAGGACTGTGCTGCCCAATTGTGTGAACCCCTTCAGAGGATCTTCAACCTGAGTCTACAGTTGGGTCAGGTCCCGGCTCTGTGGAAAACATCTTATTTTGTATTGTAGTGAGTCCTGCCACATCCAGAAATACTCAGATGACACTGCTATTGTGGCGTGTATCCAAAATGGACAGGAATCTGAATACAGGGATCTGATAAAGGCTTTCTGTGACTGGAGTCATAGAAATTGTCTCCTACTGAACACCTCAAAAACAAAGGAAATGATTGTGGATTTCCGAAAGTCTGGGCTCTGCCATCAGCCAGTTAACATCCATGGGGTGGACGTGGAGGTGGTGCCAACCTACAAATATCTTGGTGTACATCTGCACAACAAGTTGGACTGGTCCCTTAATACAGATGCACTCTTGAAGAAGGGGCAGAGCCGTCTCTTTTTCTTAAGGAAGCTCAGATCAATTGATGTCTGTGGAAAGCTGCTGCAGATGTTTTATCAGTCTGTGGTAGCCAGTGCTTTGTTTTATGGTGCAGTCTGCTGGGGAAATAGTTCAAAGCAAAAAGGACAAGAGGTGACTGGAAAAACTGGTGAAGAGAGCTAGTTCCATGGTTGGATCCAGTTTGGACTCACTGGAGGCTGTGGTGGAAAGGTATACACAGAAGAAAGTGGAGGCCATCATCCGTCACTCTGATCACCCACTTCACACCATCATAGTCCAGAGAAAAAGCAGCAGGGGACGTCTTACCTCTGTGTGCTGCAGGACCGAGAGATACCGAAGATCGTTCCTCCCTGCAGCCATCAGAGTGTACAATTCTTTGCTTGGAAGAGAGCCCAAACAACATGAATTTCCCTTCGGAGATCAATAAAGTATATCTTATTTTATCTTATCTTATCTTATGTTGTAGGACAAGAGGTGATGATGCCATGTCATCACTTCCTGGACTACAATTTATTTATGTGACTAACTGATTATCCTCATCTGACCACCCATCACCTTCTTTAATTTATCTATTTAGTAATTTTGTTTTTCTCTCTCTCTTCCATTTATTTATTTATCTTTTTTTTTTTTCCTCTCTCTTTCATTACCTTCCCTCTACTCTCCTTTTTTGGTCTCATCCCCACAGTCTGATTATACTATAACTGGCATTAACACTTAAACACCATAATTAAATCAATACATATGACCTGGACTTGCATTGCTGCAGCATCTCCACCCCCCCCCCCCCCCCCCCCCCCACCCCTTTTTTTTTTTCAAATTCCTCTCTGTCTCCTTTCTTGAAATTTTTTCACTGCTCATTTATCCACGAGACCTGGCACTTTTAATGTGATTTTAATGTATTGTAGAATGTTTTATTGTGATAATGTTTCTCTGTTCTGTCTTTTCCTTGAAAAGAAACAAAACAAGAAGAAGAGGGCTGCACGGTAGCGCAACGGTTAGTGCTGCAGCCTCACAGTAAGAAGGTCACCGGTTCAAATCCCCACCTCGGCCGGTGGGCCTTTCTGTGTGGAGTTTGCATGTTCTCCCCGTGCATGCGTGGGTTCTCTCCGGGTACTCCGGCTTCCTCCCACAGTCCAAAAACATGCTAACCAGGTTAATTGGTCACTCTAAATTGTCCCTAGGTGTGAGTGTGTGCGTGCATGGTTGTCTGTCTATGTGTCAGCCCTGCGATTGACTGGCGACCAGTCCGGGGTGTACCCTGCCTCTCGCCCAAATGATTGCTGGGATAGGCTCCAGCCACCCGCGACCCTAAAAGGATAAGCGGTACAGAAAATGGATGGATGGATGGACAAGAAGAACAGAATCCTTTAAATATTATACTTGTATTTTATTTTTATTTTTTTAACCTGTTTGTTTTTATATTTTAGCTGGGGGGACTACCGATGGAAATTAGCACAAATCACAGCACAGAATCTGCTCTGTTGAGGGTAACCAATGACCTTCTTATGTCAGCTGATGGTGGCCTCTCCTCAGTCCTTGTCCTCTTTGATCTCAGTGCCGCATTTGACACTGTCGATCATTCCATCCTCCTACATCGTCTGCAGCACTGGGCAGGAGTCTCTGGTTTGGCACTGGACTGGTTTAAGTCATACATTACTGAAAGGTCATTTACAGTCACAGTTAACAACTCCTCTTCCTCCCCCGTTGATCTCTCCTGTGGAGTTCCCCAAGGCTCTGTCCTTGGTCCCCTGTTGTTCTCCATATACATGCTTCCTTTAGGAAAAATCATTCAGAATTACAATATCTCGTTTCATTGTTATGCAGATGATACTCAACTTTATCTGCCCATTCACCCCCATAACCACTCTGGTCCCTCAGACCTCGATAATTGTCTGGAGGATATTAGGGTATGGATGGCAAACAACTTTCTGCAATTAAATGATAGCAAAACTGAGATTATAGTTTTTCATCCCACAAACTCCCCAAAAACCACCCTGCACTCCCTCAGTCACCTATCAGAAAACATTACACCCCATGCAAAGAACCTTGGAGTTATATTTGATAGTAATTTAAAGTTTGACAAACAAATCAGTTCTGTGATCAAATCTAGTTTTTTTTCAGCTCAGGATCATAGCAAAAATCAGACCATTTCTGTCACATAAAGACTTGGAGAAAGTCATCCATGCCCTGATATCCTCCAGACTTGACTACTGTAACTCCTTGTATTTTGGAATTAACCAAGCATCAATACAGCGATTACAGCTTGTACAGAATGCCGCAGCCCGACTGCTTTGCAGACGTAAAAAAAGGGATCACATAACACCTATATTAGCATCAGTCCATTGGTTGCCTGTTCATTTTAGAATTCAGTACAAAATTCTTTTGTTTGTTTACAAAGCTTGTCACAACACAGCTCCCAGCTATATTACAGAGCTAATATCACCATACACAGTGTTGTGCTAGTTACTGAAAAACGGTAATTAGTTATAGTTACTAGTTACTGCAGTTCAAAAGTAACTCAGTTACTAACTCAGTTATTAAAACCAAAAAGTAAAGCATTACTATGAAAAGTAACTATTTAGTTACAAAAAAAAGTTCAAAACTGTCAACACGGCAAGCTCTGTACTACTTGACATGCATTGTCAACCGAACTCTGCAAAGCAATATGGTCTATATTTATACAAACACAAACACTAAGATGTTTCAAAGTGCAGATTTATTTCTGGCCAGAACAACTGACAAACTGAAAAAAGTGACACAGTGCCTGTCTGAAAACTTGCTCCCCTACAGCTCAGTTGACCTATACAGCCAGGTCAGCATTGACATCTACAGGTCAGAGTGTGAATGAATGATATAGAACAACACAAAATAAACATGGCTTCACACAAGAAAGGCACACGACAAAGCCTAATATAATGAAAACGCTTTTTTTCCTCAAGCAATTTTGAAATAGGATTCTTCAGGTTAGGAGCACCATAACAATAGTTCTTTCATATGAATTCTGGCAAGTAACAAACAAAATAAATTCTTATTCTTAATGCATTCTTAAACAAAACAAAGTGCAAAAAAGCTCACATGGATAATAATTTTAACATGTGTAACAAGTGTAAACAAAAAAAAAGTCCTTATTCTCCTTCTTTGATGAACCAGTGATTGTACCTCATGAGCAGCAGCTTCTCAAACCTTTTGTCTGAAAGCCTGTTCCTCTTTGGAGACAGTACCAGACTCCCAAGGCTGAAGAGCCTCTCAACAGGTGCACTGGACGGGAGAGCTGCATTTCTTCTCAGACAAATTTCCTTTATTTTGGGGAATTGGTTGAGAATCTCCATGCTGGTGTCGGCTGTTTGCAAGTAACGTAGAACCTGGACAGGGAGGGTAGTTGGGGTTTGAGGGATGAAACATAAAAAACAAAAAACAAAAAGTTGTTCTCTATTGCCACTGAACAAGTATTGTATTTCAGCAATATTTAGCAATGCAAATTTGGTTTTAAAAAAAGCAATGGATTACCTCAGTGTCCACGATGGTAAAGCTATCATCATTGTCCTCAAAGGAAAAGAAAGATTTCTCTTTGTCCATGGCGGAGCCTGAGTCTGGTGGAGTTTCTGGAGCAAAGCTGGCTGATTGTTGCTCAGGGCCAGGTACGATCTTGTGGCACTCTGCTACCAGCATTCCCTTGATCATCTCTTTCTTCCACTGCTCTTTCACCCACCGCAGCTTAAACTTGGGAAGAGTGGCGGCCGCAAGCATTGCTTCTTTGCTTTCCAAAACACATGCAAACCGCACTTTGATGGCCTGTAAACAGACACACACACACATACACACACACAGATAGTGAGGGATAAGTGAGATTCATGGAAATGTTAACAAAATAAATCAAAGTTAATCATTTAAAACAAAACCATTTATCAAAGAAAACATTGCTGGCCTATTTATTTCTGTTGCACTCTACAGTACAGTTTATCAATATGTTCAATACTTCAAAACTTGAGTTCCTTAAACAGAATGCAATGAAAATATCTTTTTGTCCATTTTTTATACATACAATTTTAAAATTAGTGCTTCTGTCTCACCTAACAATACTGACTATGATATCTACTCTATAGTTAAAAGTGGTGTCTGATTAAATGCAGTGTCTCTGTGCAGTAATGGGGGAAAACTAATTGCAAAAGTGTATGATGGCTCTTACCTCAACCACAGCTTCAGGAAGGCCCGTTGCCACAGTCAAACTGTCTTTCACCTCCAAAGTCTTTGACATCAATGCCTCTAGAGCGGGCAGGAGGGTGCCATAGTGACAGCTCTCCTCTCCTTGCAGGATGTCCAGAACAACAGTGAGTGGCTTCATTGTGGCACAATATTCCTTCAGAAAATGAAGTTCCTTGTCGCTAAGACATTTTAGCTGTAAACTTTGTGCGATGGCACTCAAGTCAGTTGCAGGGATTTCAACAATTCTGGACACAGCATCATAAAATGAGTTCCACCTAGTCGAGCAGGGGACAATGAGCTTTTTGGAAAGCACATTATCCACTACCTCTGAAGCCACTGTGGACCTGCTTGTCTTATTCCACATTGCCATACACTTAGCTGTAGAGGATCTGTACACTGCCTTAGTCCCAGGATTTGCAAGGAGCCACTTGTCTATGTCATTGCATGAGATTAAGTTTAAGGTGTGGGATGCACAACGCTCGTGCGGAGGTAAAACAATGCCTTCCTCTGTCTCTATGGGGTTGTCCAGAATCTGTGCAACGTCTGTGAAGATAATTCCTTCGTCATCATGATCATCATCATCATCTGAGTCATTTAGGTGCTCGGGTTGATACACGCGAAAGGCTTTCACGAAGTTGGAGCCGTTATCTGTGACTGTGGTGGTAACTTTTGTCGACACTCCATACAGAGAGTGAATCTGATCAATCTCACTTGCGATTACATCGTACGTGTGCCTACCCTTTAACCTTTTACAGGCCAACGCAGCTTTCTGGCGCTGTAAGGTAGCGGGGTTTATCCAGTGAGCTGTTACTCCCATGAAGCTCCTGTTGTGGCCGGTCCAGATGTCTGCGGTGGTCGAGATGTAGCTTAAGCCCTCAAAAGTTTTCTTTAGCTCACTTTCCATTTTTGTATATTCACTCTCCAGGTAATTCGAAAAGGTTTTCCGTCCCATTTGCCGGGTGGCGCCAGGTATCAAATCAATTATCCGCCTGAAAGCGGGCGACTCCACTGTAGAAATAGGCTGCATGTCTTCCACAACGTAGCCTGCGATGACTTGATTAACTTTAGCCTGGCTGGCAGTTGCACTCCCTCGTAGAAAAGAACTCAGGCGCTGTTGCTTAGGTGCACAGGGCGAGATGACATCTGTGTCGGTATCTGTGCCGGTTCCTGACCCGCTAGCTTTAGCAACAAGTTTCGTCGCCGCATGCTGCGTGCTGAGATGCTTTAACAGATTAGAGTTGCTGTTTGCAGCCGCAGAGAGGCTCTTCGTTCCGAGACACAAGTTGCATTTAACATAAACATTTCTTTCCTTCTGCTCAACGAAGGAGAAGTAGTGAGCATACTTCCACGAGAAGAAACTTGCCCTGGGTTCCGCCATGTTGTAAACAAAGCACGCCCCCACAGCGCAGCGCACTCTCCTCCTGGCTCTTTCACTCCCAACACAGGAAGTAAACACAGCGGCTCAGCCGAGATTGTAAAGTAACGTAAAATAAACGGATAAACGGATCATTTCGTAACTATAACTGAGTTATTGGATTTTAAGAAATAATGCGTTTGATTATTAGTTACTGCTAAAGTTACTTTTTTGGTAGTAACTAATAATGCAATAACGCGTTAGTCCCAACACTGACCATACAGCACTGCAAGGCCCCTCAGATCATCACACCAAGAACTCCTTACTGTACCAAGGTCCCACAAAAAAACCCTTGGAGACAGGGCCTTTGCAGTTGCTGCACCGAGGCTGCGGAACGAACTCCCATTACATATTAGATCCTCTGGCTCCCTGGACTGTTTTAAAAAACATCTTAAAACTCACTTTTATTCTCTTGCTTTTTCATGAGTTTATTTCCTTTCATAATTATGATGTCTTCCTATAGAAGAACTTGTGTGTATGTATGTATCTGTGTCTGTTGATGAGTGTGTGCTGTCAGCTGCTGTCTGTGGTTGTGTGCGTTCATGGCCATGACTCCATCTAATAATGGCTATGGAAGTTTGTGTCTAATGTGTTTGTGCTGCCCTGACACATTAGCATTTTACACTGTTCATTTGTCTCCCTTTTTATCTTATCATTTGGTGTTTTATACTTTCTATTGGCTCTTGTTGGGTTTTTCCTTGCTGTTCAGCACTTTGGCTCAAACTCTGTTTGTATTTAAAGTGCTCTATAAATAAAGCTGATGGATTGATTGATTCCACACAGGCTTCATTTTTACTAACCGGATGTTGCCCCTTGGACATAACACAACCCTTTTTGGGAAATGTAAGGAGTAGAAAGTATCAATATTTATGTTGAAGATGTAACTGGTCCTCCTTCTATCATGCCGGAAGGGGAGGGGGTTTCCCCACTGGAACCAGAGGACTCTATGACCGGCTTGACCTTCAAAACATGAAAAGTGGGGTGCACTCAGGGAGACATGGAGAGGCGAAGGCAGACAGATATAGGGTTAACAATTTTGAATATAGAATAAGGACCCATTAACCTAGGAGCCAACTTCTTGAATGCCACATTGAGGGTTATGCTGCGTTCCATTTATATTCAGAAGTTGGAATTTCTGGGATGGGAGGTTGGAATTTCTGACTTGTAAGTCAGAGCACACACACTACCCCTGAGTTCCCTGTAGGAAACTCTGAGTTTGGGGACAAACAGTAATCAAGCTCCTGTTGGATTCTATTTATTTTAGAATTTCTGACTAGTGTTTGCTGCAATGAATCAGCCATATATAGTATTATTCAATGTTTATATACAGAAATACTGCTGTTAAAGGTGTAGTCAACAGTCTGGGAGAAAATGAGTGGAGAGGTTGTTGATAGACAAAGACCTGCCTCTCCCTTCATACCCCACCCCAAGGACCAGAAACTGAGTAAATGACAATTTGAAATAGTTTAAAAAAGGACATGTAGATTATTTTCGTTAGTCTGGGACTTTTATATAATTTTTAAATGAAAAAGACTGAGATTGAGATTTATTTTGTATTTATCATTACGCACAGGGTGCACAGGAGAATGATGAGTTATTGATTAGACGGGAAACATTTTGCTTGAAACAGTCTCTAAGAGATTCATTGGGTGCATTGTAAACTAATTTTTGATAATTGATTTACTTCTTACTGCCAAGGTTTTCTACTTTTCCTCAAAATTCTCTCGAGTGTTTTTGTAACACTGACTTAATAAAGATTGTGTTGTAAATATTAAAAAAACATTGTTCAAGCAGGTAAAATTTCAGCATAATCTCTCGGGGGTGCCTCATTTTTAACATTCTTGACATTGCAGAGTAAATATTCAGTGGCTTTTTGACTGTGTAGCAGTTTTATACAAAAAAAAATTGCTGTTTTCACACACATAAATGGCTTTCTCATCAGTATCACATTCAACTAAGCCCAATTAAACTAACACAGACTTCTACTCAGCCAACAGGACAAAGAGGAAAACCTCAAAGACTGGTTTCATGGTGAGGCGCACTTTTCTGCTCACTCTGCGTACAGTTGCCTTACTTGAATGACCCTGCATCTCAGATATTATACAAAAAACTTCTGTTTACAAAGAAACACAACAATATCTGCTGGAAAGTGAGCACATGACTGTGAGCAGTTATGTTGCAAATGTAAGGATGGATTAAGTTGTGTATATAAATGATTGACTGAGATGAGAAATTTTGCTGCTCAATAAGGTAACTGTCTGGAAATGCAAGTAAATGTGCATTCTAATGATCAACTCCTGACACATTTTTAATCCTCTGAGCAGTAATGCTGCACCTTCATCCACAGGATCGTTGACAAAAGGACATGCCATGTCAGAGAAAAAGCTTGGTAACCCTTATTGTGCCTGATAAACTACTGACTGTTTTTTTCAATGATTTTTTTTTCTTTTTTAATGACAGACAGCTAAACAAGGCTATGCCAAAACTCCCTGCTAACTGAATGAATGAGGAAATGAAATGGCATGTGGCTCTGAAAGAGTGCGGAGACAGAGAAAAACTCAAAGTTCATTGAGAAAAATCTGCTCTCGACCAGGGCCCTATTCTACAAAGCAAGTTCAGCCTAGCGAGATAGCCTTGGAGCTACCTTGCTGAACTGAGCGTGGTAGCCTGCGGTCTCGCTACACGGTTTTACGATGCTGGTTATCAACCTCATAAGTGGATCCAGCTTGGCAATGAGGGCGAGCACGCATATAAGGCGAAGCCCGCTGCATCTGACCAATCGTGAACATGGAGCAGTCTGGAGCGTCAGAGCAGGCCGGAGAGAGAAGGACCGCATACTTAACACAGGAGGAGCAGGAGGTGATCATGAGGAAGTATGACGAGGTTCTCGGATGTGAGCTGGGAGGTGACGACGTGGACCTGTCCTTCCATCGTTGTTGGGAACGTGGGATCTAGCCCCGGGGGATGGACGAGCTAGCTGTGCTAACCCAGCGGCATCGTGCTGTTCACGGACGTGGCTGACGGAGCTGACATCGGACGCCGGCGCCACATTGGAGGAGCTTCGCCTGCTGTGAGCAGACAGGATCCAGGAGACGGAGACTGAACAGACTTCTGGGGAGGCTCAGTCCTGGACCCTGTGGAGGTGGAGACTGGCTGGGCTGGAGAGTGGTGGACAAGTGGTGGACGGGATGTCGTCATCTAATTTCTTATGGACTTTTTTTGCACTTTCTATACTCTTTCTTACTTTTGTTTTCTTAAATGCTGCGGTGACTCCTGAATTTCCCCTCGGGGATAAATAAAGTATTTTCTATTCTATTCTATTCTATTCTGTTAACTCTGAAATAGGGGAAACTCTGGGTTTTCAGTTTCAGAAAGGGGGGTTAATCAAACCTGAGGAAGAGGATTAACTCAAGCCAATCTCCTGCATAATGATAAATCCAAAGTAAATCCCAACCAAAATAATCCCCCAATCACAGTCTTTTCCTATCCAAAATGATATAAAAGTCCCAGACGAACAAAAATAATCTATGTGTCCTTTTTTTCCCCTTTTTATTTTGTCCTTTTTCCTATTTCAAATTGTCATTCACTCAGTTTTTGGTCCTTGGCGCACACAACGCACAACATCATTAAATCCACAAGGAAACAAAAGATAAATCCACACAGAAAAAATGCCCCAAACCAAAAATATTTGATCGATCAACAAAAACACAGATATACCAGGAAAAAAAGAGACAGAAGAATCAAAACACTACAGAATCCTGGGAACTTAAATTGGGAGCAAAAACCTTTCTGCTCCTGGTGCATAATTTAGCCTTTAGCTGCTGCCATGAGCACTTCACTCCTGCACGATTGCACCTGCATTAAATAAATTAAAGGTCCCATATTATGCAACTTTTCAACAAGTTCAAATAGGTTTCAGAGGTCCCAGGAGAGTCAATTTAAAGTTTTTTTGCCTCAAAATCCAGTTATTTCCTGGACTTCAGCCACTCTGTAAATCCCCTCTCCCGTGCGCTCCTGACAATAAGCTGTGTCTGTGGGCGTAGCTCTAAATGATAGTGAGCAGCCCTGTCCATGTCTGCTTCATAACTTCTTTGGACGAGGGTGCCGCTTTCGCTCCGGTACCATGCTGCAGTGTGTACACAGAGTGCGTAGAAATGGCTCATAGAAGCACCGTGGTTCAGTCATACCAATTTGATCTAGAGTCTGACCAAGAAGGAGAGACACCTGAAGAAATCCAAACTCTATGGCTGCAGCCGGACGTTTCTGAGTGGTTAGTAACAAATATTATGTGTCTGCTGCAGTTATCATCAGGTAAATAAAGCTAACATTAGCAGCTTGGTGCTAACCAGAGTTATATGACCATACCGAGCAACAAGAACTGTGTGCAGCCTGGACTGTTAGTTTTTCGAGACAATATCATGAGGGACATCTATCAAATAAACTTAATTACAGCAGAAACACACACACATTAGTGGTGACTGTGGTCTTAGTGTCCATCATAACACCTGAGCGAACGCACTGTTCGCTACCTTGTAGCACAACATTAGCCCTGCCAGGGGCTTCCACAACAAGAAGTCACATCCGTCCAAACAAAAGATAACGTTATGTATATAAAGCTAGCTTCATGTGAAGTATATCTCCATATATCTTCTCTTTTAATGCCCCCTGATATTATTTGCTCATGTGTGTTAATGGAGTGTAAGGAAACTAAGTTACAAACCGTAGCTTACGTTAGCTGCCATGCTAAAACCACATTCATCAGGGTATCAGGCTAAGTAGAGCAACATAAATTAGTAAAACATACAGCTCCCAAGTATGTAGCTGGGTCACGGACAGTTTGTACTGATCCATGCTTCAGCTTCAGGTTCTTGGCGAATAATGCTTTGTACTGGCCCTCATTGAGAAAGCAGTTCAAAGTGAAATGGTGAGCACACACACATACAACACTTTAGGAGTTGTTGTGGGTGCATCTCCATCAAAAATAAAATAAATCCACTGCGTCTTCAAAACCTCAGATGATGGAGTTATTAAAAGGCTTCTGTGCTCTTTTGTGCAGCCAACAACAGAGCAACCGCAGTGCTTTGCTCGTATCTTCAGCCAAGGTAAAAAAACGCGCTGCACAGAAGGGCCGGTACAAGGGGCGAGCCTGGATGAGTTACTTTTTTAGGTTCATGACGTCATGCAGGGCAGATCTTAACTCTGCGTGTTTGAGCACACATGTCCTGAAAGCAAGCTTTGTCTGGAGCAGGCAAGAGAAGGAGAAAATCGAATTTTCTCATTTCGGGGGTGTTCGTAGACAGGCTGGGCACGCATATTGCAGTTACAAAACCAGTCTAAAGTGAATTTTGCATAATATGGGACCTTTAAACTAATATGCAACAATTCAAACAGCTGTAATATTAATGTGATTTTAAAGGACTACATTTATACTGACATCCTGACCTGAGCAGCAATGCTCTCTCATGCTGTCTCTCCCTCTCTTGCAGCTGCCGCTGTGTTGCTCTTTTTTTCTAATAGCATGCTGAGACTCTTCATATGAGTGCATTAAAATTTCTAGTTGAAATGGGGTGAAAAACGCATCCCTCTTCCTCTCTGTTGCCGTATCATCGAATCGGGGCTCTGTAGATTCTTCCAGTTCTTTGGTCATAAACTTCTCAAGAATCACTCGAAGAGGAGCTATTTCTCAGTTCAGCATTTATTCTGATCACAGGTAAGGTCTACAGTGCTGGTCCCAAAAGAATGACCCCAGATATCCGGGAGCAATACTATTTTATAACAATCATTGCTACGCCTACCAGAGGTTGAGTTAAACTAAACACCCAAGAGTAATTGGCCAAAAAATATGACTGTCACCACTGTCTCAACCCACAGCTGGTGTCAGTTTTCAGAGAGATGGGCTATCAAAGTGTGTGACTGTTGAATCAGAGCATACACCTAGGAGACTGGGTGAAAGTTTACTCAGGGTCATAGAAACCTCACAGACACAGATAAACACTCATCAACCCTGAACACAGCATGTAACTAGATTAGAATGCTAGATTATGTCAATTATTCTAAAAATATATAACAGCTCCAATGATAGAATAGAATAGAATAGAATAGAATAGAATAGAATAGAATAGAATAGAATAGAATAGAATAGAATAGAATAGAAAATACTTTATTTATCCCCGAGGGGAAATTCAGGAGTCACAGCAGCAATCAAGAAAACAAAAGTAAGAAAGTGTATAGAAAGTGCAAAAAAGGTCCACAAGAAAATAGATGACGACATCCCGTCCACCACTCTCTGCCCAGCCAGTCTCCACCTCCACAGGGTCCAGGACTGAGCCTCCCCAGCAGTCTGTTCAGTCTCTGTCTCCTGGATCCTGTCTGCCCACAGCAGGTGAAGCTCCTCCAATGTGGCGCCAGCGTCCGATGTCAGATCTGTCAGCTACGTCCGTGAATAGCATGATGCCACTCTGCCCTCCTGCAGCTAGCCCGTCCATCCCACTGGACATAGATCTCATGTTCCCAACAACGATGGATGGAAGGACAGGTCCACATCGTCACCTCCCAGCTCACACCCGAGAACCAGCACGTTGTCCTCACCTCCTCCTCACCTCGAGGAAAATCATCAAGCCTTACACTAGTTAGCATTGACATGCTACAGGCTGCTAACAGCTAATTTCACATGTAAACAATGCAGCCATGGTTACATGTAGGATCTCCAGACAAACACAGGAGAAAAGGGGTAAAAATATCGCTGAAGCCACAAAAAGTCCATGACCAACAATGAACCATACAAAGTAATGATCCACTCCAAATACAAAGATGACCACAAATTTAACTAAAAGACTTAATAAAGGACAGAGGAAGGACTGCAGGACCAAGAGATACCGAAGATCATTCCTCCCTGCAGCCATCGTGTTTAATTCTTTAATCGGAAGATGAGCCAAGCAACATGAATTTCCCTTCGGGGATCTATAAAGTTTATTTTATCTTTTATCTTTATCTTTTACAGGGCTTTTTGCATAATATGGGACCTTTAAACTTACTCAAATCAGCTGTTCTAAAACCGAAAACTCAGAGTTTTCTAGCTCAAAGTAAATCAACTCACAGTTCAGAATTAGATTCAGAGGTTATTGAAACTGCTTTGTGAAATTGACCCCTGGAGACTTATCACTAAGGCTGAGAAAACTGAAAGGCTGAAAACAGGAGTGCATGACATGTTTGAGACAGAATGGCTGCAGGTCAGAAGCCAGTTTCAGAGTTGCTTCTCGAGCAGCTGAGAGTGGAGGTCCTCCACGAGACCCCTCTCAAACCAATCGATCTTAAAGGGTCAGGCATAGGTCCCACCCTCTAGCTTTGCTTTACAGACAAAGTCATTCTGATGAAAAACGACATTGTGAAATAAAAAGGCCATTGTGGAAAAGAGCATGACAAAATAAAAATTGTCTTTGTAAAAAAAACATTGTTTTTTAAATTTTATTTCACAAAAGCTTGGAAAATGAATAAAAAGTCATTGTTTTAAAAAGTATGAAATATTTAATGATATAATAATTCTGTAATAAAGAATAACAAAACATATTTTATAATAATATTGCCTTATTTTACAATTTAATGGCCATATTATGCATTTGTCTGTTATTTATAAAAATGGTGTTCATTTTAAAATGTTTTTATTTTTTTTTTATACAATGAACCTTTTGGGGTTCCATAATTTTCTGCCTTGACTCTGATCAAAAGCAGGGTTAGAATTATGGAAGAGCTAAGGGAAGCTTTGACATGAGTTACCCAAGCGTTACCTGAAACATTCAGGGGGAGCTCTGAAAATTTTGGGATTTGTTATGTGCCTGTTTCCAAACTGAGATGGGATTGATTTTCAATGAGCCTCACTTGATATCGGAGCTTGTTTCAGCACCACGGATAACACTGTTTGTTGTGTGTGACGTTACAGTACGCTGCAGCACCTAAGCGAAGGCTACGTTTCCACTGGTGAATTAACTTATTACATACCTTTGTGGGGAATTTGACCAGCTGTTAAAGTCTTGCCTGCTGCTTTATTTCTGTAAAACTTAAGTGAGGGGCAATTTAGAGATTTGGGGGCCAGGAAAGCTGCTACTGCCACATTGATGTGAACTGTTGACATTATACTGTTCAATAAGTTGCAGAGGTTGCTGTGGTATTTTTATTGCTTAAATCTGACAGTACTTAAGCCAAAACAACTTTTTGATCTGCAGAAGACACTTGCAGAGATATTCTCTCCTGCTGCATGTTGTTAAAATGATTTGATTCATCACACTGTGATTCTTAGCTACTGTGAATTTTAGCAACTTGTGAATTCAACAGAGAACTCCCTGACATTTTTTGGATTGCTGTTATGGTGCCTATATTAGATTTTAAATACAGTAGTAGGCAATTGCTGTAGTTATAGTGGATTTTTTTCTTTGTAAACCTGTTGCATACATGTGAGTTAAAAAGTCGTGGTGCACATGGTAAAAAATAGGGCTCCCCGGAAGGCCACCGTGTAATTCAAACCCTG
This sequence comes from Halichoeres trimaculatus, assembly GCF_033239565.1. NCBI lineage: Eukaryota > Metazoa > Chordata > Actinopteri > Labriformes > Labridae > Halichoeres > Halichoeres trimaculatus. The sequence continues at coordinate 2,712,426 of NW_027437198.1, read as the reverse complement.
ATCAAAAGCAAATACTAATCGAGGCTTAAGGTAGAAGCTGACCTGCAATTGTACCTGTCATCAGTCCAGCTCCCTGTAACTCAGCCCGATTCTTTAGTAGTGCAGTGGGTGCGTCCTCCATCTTGTGAGCACTCTCTCCTGGTCTTCAAGCAAGCAGATTTAAGTGCCCGCATTCTCCACCATATGTGGCAGGCAAGGAGGACACACTGGCACACCAGGGTTGCTTCTTAAAAAAGCCACGGTTTATTCAATACAGGGAGAGAGGGCAGAAGAGCGAATAAACATAAATTCCTCCCAGATCAGGGTATTCTTTACACTCTTAGGGGGTGGTTTTCCTCCTGGAGAAAACAGGGAGGAAACAGCCATTAACCAGTACCACACTGCAGCTTTTCCCCCTTTCTCTCCTCTTCTTCTCTTCCAGCACCCTCTCCTTTTCAGTCTGCCCCCTCTAATTGGCTGATCGGCCTCAGCTGGGCCTTCTCCAGCCTTGGGTGACCTGGCAGGGTAGGTAGACTTGATTGACTTTCCTGCCCAGCTGGTGTCCACTCTGTTCTGTCCTCTGGTGGCCTCTGGTGGCCATAAGGCAACAGTGGTGGGAAGAGACACCACACAACTACATCAAGCTATCGGAAGAGGTAGGTATTGGTGGGGGATACAAGTCATATCCTGATTGGACAAGAGGGATGACTTGATTGGATAAAGTCACTGTTCGTCATCGGACCAGGAAGTTGTTCCGCCTTTAATGTTATCAGAGCGTGAAAAAAAAAAAAAAAAGGCCAGAATAATCAAAAGAAGAAGGAAGAATAGAGCATTTCAGCACAATGTGCTGCTCAAACTGTGGAAAACTGCTGAACTTTTGCAGCGGCTGTGGCAAGAGGCTTCAAGAAATGTCTAATATTGTAGTCCAGGGGTTTTCAAAGTGTGAGGCAATGAGCCTCCCTTTAGAGAACATGAATTCACCGGGGCCTCCCTTATATTATTGCTGTGAATGCAGTAATGCATTCACAGCATATGTTCTTCTGTGTCAAAAAAATGTATTCTTCTTCTTCTTCTTCTTCCGCCCGCTTTTTTGGACCGCTAAAACTTCTGCAAACTTCAACCGATTTTCACCGTTCAAACTTCAAAACGTGTGTTTCAGTGGGGACAAGGGGGCTATGACTCTTCAGAAACTTTTCACAAATACTCTCCGAGATATTCAACGTTTTACGAGATTTCGGTCCCATAGAGATGAATGCGGAATTTTCAAAATTTTCTCCCTTCAGGACATTTTTTCAGCCTTCTTCAAAAACCCTTCTCATTCAGTCATACATTCAGCTACAAACTCCATTCAAACTTCAAAATATTCAGCTATCTTTTGGCTTCATTCAGTGGGTTGCCATAGTTTCCTAGCATTCATAGTTTCTTCACAATGACCCTTCAAAGGTCATGATGCATTTCAGCTCTTCAAGCCATTTAACATTGGTGTGTATTGGACGGAATGTTTCAGCTCAGAGTGGGAGATTCAAATGACAGACTGGGGAGAGGGGGAAACAAGACCTGGGAAACTTCTGGGTAAACTGCTCTCTTGGCCACATTTTTTGAGCTATCAACACAAATAAGCCCTCAACATGTAAGTAGTCTTGTCCTGCCTCTGACAAAGTGGTTTTTAAAGCAAAAGGATGGAGCACTTTTTCACAAAATGGCCAACTGTCAGGCCAAGTCAGCTCCGGCACCCATGTACTCCAATGTTAATTCCTGAGGGGTTTTCTCAGAGATCAGTCAAATTTCCCTCATCTATCTATCGCTGTCATGGGCCTACTTCTGCATCTTTAGACATGAAATTTACACAGGCAGCTTCCTCAGGGTCTCAGGATTCCTACGGTGTGATCACTTTTCTTATCGGCCCCTTGGTTTTGTCACAGTTGAAGGCAGTTTGACACCCTGATTTCAGTGGAAATGTGTTGGGAATCAACAGACTCCACCAGCTCTCTGATGGCAGTTGGTAAACAATGATCACCATGGCAACATCTGGCTTCAGATGAGCCTCAGCTGACAGGCTTACATGGTTAAAAAATTCACTCACAGGACACACAGAATTTCAATTTAACAGCGTTTCAGAGATGAGACTTGCATTTTCCCTCAGTCAGGTCATTTCTTCCATAAATGTTCTTTAAAATTTAATTCATTGTTTCAAATTTTGAAAAGATGCAGCCATTTCAACTTTAAATTCATTTATCCATTTAACTGATTCATCCATTAATTTCCTTTCATCCAAGAGTTCATGGCAGGTTAATGTACAATTCTGCATTTGCAGTTGAGTGCCAGCTTTTCATGAATTATTTCAACCATTTTCAGACATAAATTCTGTCATTCATGTTCAGCATTCTGCATTAGCAGTTGAGCACAAGCTTTTCAAGACTTAATTTAAATATTTTTAGACATAACTTCAGTCATTCATGTTCAGTATTCTGCTTGAGCAGTTCAGCACTAGCTTTTTACGACTTCATTCAGCCATTTTCAGACATACCTACAGTCATTGCTGTGAATGCAGCAATGCATTCACAGTATATGTTCTTCTGTGACAAAAAAATTTATTCTTTTTTTTCTTCTTCATTCTTCCGCCCGCTTTTTTGGACCGCTAAAACTCCGACAAACTTCAACCGATTTTCACCGTTCAAACTTCAAAACGTGTGTTTCAGTGGGGACAAAGGGGCTATGACTTTTCAGAAACTTTCTACAAATACTTTCTGAGATATTTCAGAATTTGTGCGTTTTTTGGTCTCATAGAGATGAATGAGGAATTTTCAAAATTTCCTCCTTTCAGGACATTTTTTCAGCCTGCTTCAAACGCTCCTCATTTAGTCATACATTCAGCTACAAACTCCATTCAAACTTTAAAATATTCAGCTATCTTTTGGCTTCATTCAGTGGGTTTCAAATGTTTCCTAGCATTCATAATTTCTTCACAATGACCCTTCAAAGGTCATGATGCATTTCAGCTCTTTGAGCCGTTTAACATTGGTGTGTATTGGACGGAATGTTTTGGCTCAGAGTGGGAGATTCAAACGACAGAGCACGGAGAGGGGGAAACAAGACCTGAGAAACTTCTGGGTAAACTGCTCTCTTGGCCACATTGTTTGAGCTATCAACACAAATAAACCCTCAGCATGTAAGTAGTCTTGTCCTGCTTCTGACAAAGTGGTTTTTAAAGCAAAAGGATGGAGCACTTTTTCACAAAATGGCCAACTGTCATGAGAAGTTCAAAAAAATCCCCATATACCTCCATGTTAATTGCTGTGAATGCAGCAATGCATTCACAGTATATGTTCTTCTGTGACAAAAAAATTTATTCTTCTTCTTCTTCTTCTTCTTCTTCTTCTTCTTCTTCTTCTTCTTCTTCTTCTTCTTCATTCTTCCGCCCGCTTTTTTGGACCGCTAAAACTCAGGCAAACTTCAACCGATTTTCACCGTTCAAACTTCAAAACGTGTGTTTCAGTTGGGACAAGGGGGCTATGACTCTTCAGAAACTTTTCACAAATACTTTTCGAGATATTTCAGAATTTGTGCGTTTTTTGGTCTCATAGAGATGAATGAGGAATTTTCAAAATTTTCTCCTTTCAGGACATTTTTTCAGCCTGCTTCAAACTCTCCTCATTTAGTCATACATTCAGCTACAAACTCCATTCAAACTTTAAAATATTAAGCTACCTTTTGGCTTCATTCAGTTGGTTTCAAATGTTTCCTAGCATTCATAGGTTCTTCACAATGACCCTTCAAAGGTCATGATGCATTTCAGCTCTTCGAGCCGTTTAACATTGGTGTGTATTGGACGGAATGTTTCGGCTTAGAGCAGGGAGAGGGTGAAACCAAACCTGAAAAATTTCTGGGTAAACTGCTCTTTTGGTCACAATTTTCACTCCACATAGGCATTTTATATATCAAAATGGAGGAAGGCTTGTCCTGCTTCTGAAAAAGTGGTTTTTAAAGCAAAAGGATGGAGCACTTTTTCACAAAATGGCCAACTGTCATGAGAAGTTCAAAAAAATCCCCATATACCTCCATGTTAATTCCTGAGGGGTTTTCTCAGAGATCAGTAAATTTTCCCTCATCTATCTATCGCTCTCGTAGGTTCGTTTCTTGACATTTTTGCATGAAATTAAGATCGACAGCTTCCTCTGGGTCTCAGGATTCCTACGGTGTGTTCATTTTTATTCTAGCCCTCACGGTCTTGGCAAGGTGACAGGAGATTCGGACTCTTGCTTTGCCACAAAATCTTCATAAGATTACAGTTACAAGGGCAAAGTTGTGCACCTGCACCTGCTGCCTTTAACGAGCTGGTCACCGTGGTAACCTTTGATCTCATGCAGCTGTTTATAGTAACTCATCAAAACATCCAGGAACAAAGACAAGCATGTGTCTGTTAATTTATCAGTGATCACCAATGCAAAATCTGGCTTCAGATAAGCCTCAGCAGACAGGTTTACATGATTGAACACACACACACACACACACACACACACACACACACACACACACACACACACACACACACACACACAAACACACACACACACACACACACACACACACACACACACACACACACACACACACACACACACACACACACAAACACACAGGGCAGAAAGTATCACACTTTAACAGCATTTGACTTCCATTTCCCTGAGTCAGCCCCTTATTTTCCTAGATTTTTTTCTTTACATTTAAATCCCTTCCTTTAATTCCTGAATTGATTCAGCCATTCAAACTTTTAAATCCAATTTCAGATTACACTGATTCATGCTTCATCATCATTCTTTTTGTCAGAATTGCAAGCACCTTTACACCCTGATTTCAAAGGGAATGTGTTGGAATCAACAGACTCCACCAGCTCTCCAATGGCAGTTGGTAAACAATGATCACCATGGCAACATCTGGCTTCAGATGGGCCTCAGCCTACAGGCTTACATGGTTAAAAAACTCACACACAGGACACACAGGATTACATTTTAACAGGGTTTAAGATAGCCGACTTACTTTTCCCCTCAGTCAGGTCATTATTTCCATCAATGTTCTTTGAAATTTGGTACATTCCTTTAATTTTTGAATAGACGCAACCATTTCAACTTTAAATTCCTTCATCCATTCCATTTATTCGACCATTTATTTCCTTTCATCCAAGAGTTCATGGCAGGCTAATTCAGCATTCTGCATTAGCATTTCAGTGCAAGCTTTCCAGGAGTTCTAAAAACAATTTTCAGACATATCCTCATTCATTCATGTTCAGCATTCTGCATTAGCAGTTGAGCGCAAGCTTTTACAGGAGTTTTTAAAACAATTTTTCAGTTTTCAGACTCAGTCATTCATGTTCAGCATTCTACATCAGCAGTTGAGCACAAGCTTTTCAAGACTTCATTCAACCATTTTAAGACAAATCTTCAGTCATTCATGTTCAGCGTTCTGCATTAGCATTTCAGTGCAAGCCTTGCATGACTTCATTCAACCATTTTCAGACACATCTTCAGTCATTCATGTTCAGCGTTCTGCTTTAGCATTTCAGCGTGAGTTATTTAAGACTTCATTCAGCCATTTTCAGACATATCTTCAGTCATTCATGTTCAGCATTCTGCATTAGCAGTTCAGTGCAAGCTGCTTCAGCATTCTGCATTCACAGCGCAATTTCTTCAGAAATTGCTTTTCTAGTTCCTGAGGGGTTTTCTCAGAGATCAGTAAAATTTCCCTCATCTATCTATTGCTCTCGTGGATTCGTTTCTTGACCTTCATGCATGAAATTTAGACGGACAGCTTCCTCTGGGTCTCAGGATTCCTACGGTGTGTTCATTTTTATTCTAGCCCTCACGGTTTTGGCAAGGTGACAGGAGATTCGGACTCTTGCTTTGCCACAAAATCTTCATAAGATTACAGTAACAAGGGCAAAGTTGTGCACCTGCACCTGCTGCCTTTAACGAGCTGATCTCCGTGGAAACCTTTGATCTCATGCAGCTGTTTATAGTAACTCATCAAAACATCCAGGGACAAAGACAAGCATGTGTCTGTTAATTTATCAGTGATCACCAATGCAAAATCTGGCTTCAGATAAGCCTCAGCAGACAGGTTTACATGATTGAACACACACACACACACACACACACACACACACACACACACACACACACAGACACTCACACACACTCACACTCACACACACAGGGCAGAAAGTATCACACTTTAACAGCATTTGACTCCCATTTCCAGCTCCTTATTTTCCTAGATTTTTTTCTTTAAATTTAAATTCCTTCCTTTAATTCCTGAATTGGTTCAGCCATTCAAACTTTTAAATCCAATTTTAGATTACACTGATTCATGCTTCATCATCATTCTTTTTGTCAGAATTGCAAGCACCTTTACACCCTGATTTCAAAGGGAATGTGTTGGGAATCAACAGACTCCACCAGCTCTCTGATGGCAGTTGGTGAACAATGATCACCATGGCAACATCTGGCTTCAGATGGGCCTCAGCCTACAGGCTTACATGGTTAAAAAACTCATACACAGGACACACAGGATTACATTTTAACAGAGTTTTAGAAAGCCGACTTACATTTACCCTCAGTCAGGTCATTATTTCCATCAATGTTCTTTAAAATTTGAATTATTCCTTTAATTTTTGAATAGACGCAACCATTTCAACTTTAAATTTCTTCATCCATTCCATTTATTCGACCATTCATTTCCTTTCATCCAAGAGTTCATGGCAGGCTAATTCAGCATTCTGCATTAGCAGTTGAGCGCAAGCTTTTACAGGACTTCTTTAAACAATTTTCAGACATATCCTCAGTCATTCATGATCAGCATTCTGCATCAGCAGTTGAGCACAAGCTTTTCAAGACTTCATTCAACCATTTTAAGACACATCTTCAGTCATTCATGTTCAGCGTTCTGCATTAGCATTTCAGTGCAAGCCTTGCCTGACTTTATTCAACCATTTTCAGACACATCTTCAGTCATTCATGTTCAGCTTCTGCTTTAGCATTTCAGCGCGAGTTATTTAAGACTTCATTCAGCCATTTTCAGACATATCTTCAGTCATCCATGTTCAGCATTCTGCATTAGCAGTTCAGCGCAAGCTGCTTCAGCATTCTGCATTCACAGCGCAATTTCTTCAGAAATTGCTTTTCTAGTTCATGTTTAGCATTCTGCATTAGCAGTGAAGCACAAGCTTTTCAAGACTTTTTCAACCATTTTCAGACATATCTTCAGTCATTCAGGTTCAGCTTTTGTTGCATTAGCAGTTCAGCGCAAGCTGCTTCAGCATTCTGCATTCACAGCGCAATTTCTTCAGAAATTGCTTTTCTAGTTAATAAAAGGCATAATAATTATAAAAAATTCTAATTGCTGTGAATGCAGTAATGCATTCACAGCATATGTTCTTCTGTGTCAAAAAAATGTATTGCTGTGAATGCAGTAATGCATTCACAGCATTTGTTCTTCTGTGTCAAAAAAATTTCTTCTTCTTCTTCTTCCGCCCGCTTTTTTGGACCGCTAAAACTTCTACAAACTTCAACCGATTTTCACCGTTCAAACTTCAAAACGTGTGTTTCAGCGGGGACAAGGGGGCTATGACTCTTCAGAAACTTTTCACAAATACTTTCCGAGATATTCAACGTTTTACGAGATTTCGGTCCCATAGAGATGAATGCGGAATTTTCAAAATTTTCTCCCTTCAGGACAGTTTTTCAGCCTGCTTCAAACCCTCCTCATTCAGTCATACATTCAGCTACAAACTCCATTCAAACTTCAAAATATTCAGCTATCTTTTGGCTTCATTCAGTGGGTTTCAAATGTTTCCTAGCATTCATAGTTACTTCACAATGACCCTTCAAAGGTCATGATGCATTTCAGCTCTTCAAGCCATTTAACTCTTTCCCCGCCAGACTGTTAACACTAAGTTGCTAGCCAGCGCCAGCCTTTTTGATCATTCTATCAAATTTTTAAAGGCCTATTAAAAATGCTGTGTAAGAGGTATGTGAACACTGAATACATCATCAGAAAGGACAGACTTTCATCTTTTAAACACAAAAAACTATTTTATTCCATCTCCATTCATTCTTGAGTAATCAACATTTGAACATTGGTAGTTTTTCTGAAAAAACGTCATTCTGAACAAAAAAACAGAGAAACAGCATTTTTATCGAAGTCATTCTTTAGGAAAATAAAACTGATTAATTATTTACATTTTTGACTCTTTCTTATTTAAAAACAGTTACACTGTATTCAAAATGATTAAATATAACAGTAATAGTAACAATAATAATAATAATCAGTTTGAATATATCTCAAAATTCACAAACTTTCTCACAAACTTACGCAAACTTTACACAAAACATCTCGGTCTTTCTTATCAACTTTACATATTTACAAAAATAAAAATAATATAGTTATAATAAATATAAAAATAAATAGTAATTCACAATTTATCTACCTATCCATTTAATCTTTTTATACACATTTTCACATTGCTCATTTGAACGAATACAGATAATAAAGAGGAATTGCACAAAATGTCAATAATATGAATAACTGATTGGTTGAGAGCTCCTTTCGAGAAACTGAATGAATATGAGGTGCTGTGCAAACTCTGCAAGGTACGGCTACGGGGGTTGTTTAGGCATTATAATGTGCCTTCGAATGGTACACGGTGTAGCATTCACCAGGATGTAAAGGGACACCACAGCCTTTGCAATGGAAAGAGGTCTCTTTTCGCAACCCCTTTCGTGCACAAACCCTGCATCTTCTGGTTGGATGCTGCTTTTTAGGTGTTGGCAGGATGGGGACAAGTGGATGGGCTGCAAAACTGGCATCTAATCTCTTCCTGGGGTCAGCATTGTATGGGGCTCTTGGGGTCTTCTGAGGGGCATCCCTAACTTCTTCAGCTTCCCTTTCCTGACCGCTCTGTCTTGCAAGTTCTGGGCTGGTCCATGATTTTACAACACTCTGGATGAATGTCAGCAGAGTGCTGCATTTGCCATGAGGGGTTTTGGCTTTGTAAAGCACAAAAGCATTGAACAGGCTGATTTCAAATAAATATGTCACAAATTTTTTGGACCACTTGTGAGACTTTCTGGTGAAGGGGTAGTAAGTAATATTCTGATCTAATTTGTCGACTCCGTTCATCGCATTGTTATACTCAACGACACAAGCTGGTTTTTGTTTCTGGACCTTTTCTCTGTGGCCTCTCTGCCACACCAGGATGTTCTCCATTTGGTTTTCATGAAATGTGGTGACCATTTTCACTGGTTTTTTGTCTCGCCAAGCTAGGACCATGACTTTTTTTTTGTGGCGCACAACTGGTGTTCCCCCCCTCCTGAGGTCTGCATTTCCAAGCTCACGAATGACTGATGGCTCCCCTCTGTTCTTTCTAAGTGTGCCACAGACATGGGTATTCAGGTCAAGAAGGCGCTCACACAGGGCAACAGAGTTGTAATAGTTGTCCATGAACAACCTGTAGCCATGGCCTGCTAAGTGGTCAAGGAGAGAGACAACTGTGTCTCCTAGCGGGGCACTTTCTCCACAGTAGGGTTTGACATTAAAGCAGTACCCTGTCTCTGAGTCACAAAGAATGTACGACTTGATACCATATTTTACAGGTTTTTGGGGGTTGTACACCTTGAAAGCCAGGCGTCCACGCCACAGAAGAACTCCCTCATCAATGCAAATGTTTTTGTTTGGTTGATACATTTCTTTAAATTTGGAAACAAGGTAATCTAACACAGGGCGGACTTTGTACAGCTTGTCATTATTGTTGGCTGACCTGGACTCGTTATCATTGAAGTGAAGAAATCTCCAAATAATTTCAAATCTGTTGCGAGACATGGACTTGCTGAAGTAAGGGGTAGCTAAAACTTCATCTGTTGACCAGTACATTTCAAGGTCAGGCTTACGAATGATACCAGTGAGAAAAAATAGCCCCAGGAAGGTTTTCATTTCTGGCACTGTAACTGGTTTCCACGCATGAATTCTGGCATGTGGTGAGGTATTATTTTCGGCTTGAATACACTGATTTGCATACAGATTGGTCTGATCAACAATGTCCTGTACAAGTTCATCAGAAATGAACAACTCTGCAAAATCAACTGGTTGCTCTGAATCAAGAGCAGCAGCTGCATTGACAGGCCCAGGGTTCAGAGTGAAGGGAATATGTAATGGTTGCCAGTCCTTTTCAAGCCACTCACAATCAGGTCCAGGAACTGCAGTAGGATGGTGGTCCGGAGCCCTTTGTTGCTGACTGGCTGCACCACGCCCTGGTGTTTGACCACCTTGTCTTCCTTGCTGCTGTTTTTGATCTGTAAATATTCATATGAACATATATTGATTTATCTTTTGATTTATATTTTTATCTATCTATCTATCTATCTATCTATCTATCTATCTATCTATCTATCTATCTATCAATATGTGTATGAATCTATCTGTCAGCTATCTGTCTGTCTGTCTGTCTGTCGGTCTGTCTACCTACCTATCTATCTATCTATCTATCTATCTATCTATCTATCTATCTATCTATCTATCTATCTATCTATCTATTATGCACAATTTTTTTTATCTATTTGTGTGTTTGTCTGTGGATGGATGAATTTATGTATTTATCAGTCTATCTATCTATCCATATATGGATGCACTTATTTATTTATTTATTGACTTATTTTTATAAGAGCCAAATAAAACAATGTCTCACCACTTGCACCTCTGGTATTTGAGAGCGGAGAACGAGATCTCCATCTCGGATCCCTCCACTCTGTGTCCAAAGTGTCGCGATCTGAGCTACCACTGTCTTCCAAATACCGCAGAGGTGCTCTTCTTCTTGTCTCACGTCCGGTTGTATGTCTCCTCCTGGCACGGCCCCGAACACCTGTGTCCTTGGCGTCTCCACAGCCTCCTCCTCTCTCTCCCTCCGCGGACTCTCCGCCGTCTCCCCCATCTCCTCCTCTCTTACTTTCCGTGGACTCTCCGCCATCTCCCCCATCTCCTCCTCTCTTACTTTCCGCGGACTCTCTGTTGTCTCCCCCATCTCCTCCTCTCTTACTTTCCGCGGACTCTCTGTTGTCTCCCCCATCTCCTCCTCTCTTACTTTCCGTGGACTCTCCGCCATCTCCCCCATCTCCTCCTCTCTTACTTTCCGCGGACTCTCTGTTGTCTCCCCCATCTCCTCCTCTCTTACTTTCCGCGGACTCTCTGTTGTCTCCCCCATCTCCTCCTCTCTTACTTTCCGCGGACTCTCTGTTGTCTCTCCCATCTCCTCCTCTCTTACTTTCCGCGGACTCTCTGTCGTCTCTCCCATCTTCGTTTCTCTCATTTTCCTCAGTCTTTCCTCCGTCTCCACTTTCACTTTCTACATCACTGGCACTTGAACTTTCTTCGGACAAATCAAATGTTGAATCGTCTGAGTCTGAGTCTAAAAGTACCTCCAACACTTCCGAAACAGTGTATCTTTTCCGCGAAGACGGCATATTCGAAGCGCGCTGATCCTTCGTAGTGTCAATGCCGCGAAACACATTAAGGATTATAACTTTGTTGCAACTCTGTTTCCCGGGTCAGCAGCTTCTTCTTTATTTGTTTTGTGTACCTAGGGGTGCATGGTAATTCACAAGATGCGCAACAGCGCCCCTCTCAACATGATGGTGAAAACAGGAATTGACGGAAAATCTCGTGAATGGCGGGGAAGCGTTGTGGCGCGAATGACGGAATATCTCGTCAAAGGCGGGGAAAGAGTTAACATTGGTGTGTATTGGACGGAATGTTTCAGCTCAGAGTGGGAGATTCAAATGACAGACTGGGGAGAGGGGGAAACAAGACCTGGGAAACTTCTGGGTAAACTGCTCTCTTGGCCACATTTTTTGAGCTATCAACACAAATAAGCCCTCAAAATGTAGGGAGGCTTGTCCTGCTTCTGACAAAGTGGTTTTTAAAGCAAAAGGATGGAGCATTTTTTCACAAAATGGCCAACTGTCGGGCAAAGTCAGCTCTGGCACCCATGTACCCCAATGTTAATTCTTGAGGGGTTTTCTCAGGGATCAGTCAAATTTCCCTCATCTATCTATCGCTGTCATGGGCGTATTTCTGCATCTTCAGACATGAATTTTACGTGGACAGCTTCCTCAGGGTCTCAGGATTCCAACGGTGTGATCATTTTTCTGATCGGCCCTTTGGTTGAGTCACAGTTGAAGGCAGTTTGACACCCTGATTTCAGTGGAAATGTGTTGGGAATCAACAGACTCCACCAGCTCTCTGATGGCAGTTGGTAAACAATGATCACCATGGCAACATCTGGCTTCAGATGAGCCTCAGCTGACAGGCTTACACGATTAAAAACTCACTCACAGGACACACAGGATTTCAAGAGATAAGACTTGCAATATTCCTGAGCCAGGTCATTTCTTCCATTAATATTCTTTAAAATTTGATTGATTGCTTCGAATTTTGAAAAGATGCAGCCATTTGAACTTCAAATTCATTTATCCATTCCATTGATTCATCCATTAATTTCCTTTCATCCAAGAGTTAATGGGGGGCTTATTCAGCACTCTGCATTAGCAGTTGAGTGCAAGCTTTTCAGGAATTATTTCAACCATTTTCAGACATAAATTCAGTCATTCATGTTCAGAATTCTGCTTCAGCATTTCAGTGCAAGCCTTTCATGACTTCTTTCTTCCATTTTCAGACATATCTTCAGTCATTCATGTTCAGTATCAGCATTAGCAGTTCAGCGCAAGCTTTTAAACACTTCATTAAGTCATTTTCAGACATAACTTCAGTCATTAATGTTCAGCATTCTGCATTAGCAGTTGAGCGCAAGCTTTTTTAGGACAATTTCAACCATTTTCAGACATATCTTGAGTTTTTTATGTTCAGCTTCCTGCATTAGCAGTTCAGCGCAAGCTGCTTCAGCATTCTGCATTCACAGCGCAATTTCTTCAGAAATTGCTTTTCTAGTTTACAAATGTGAAAAAATAGACTTTATCTTGAACATCCAGTCTGATTTAAGTGTAAAACATTCTGGAAACAAAAAAAGTAAATAGAAAATACGTTATACATATATGTGGTTGTGTGTGTGTGTGTGTGTGTGTGTGTGTGTGTGTGTGTGTGTGTGTGTGTGTGTTTGTGTGTGTTTTTAATGAAAATAAAAATAATGATAACAAAAACCACAAGGTTGACTCATTTGAACCCAAACATGGCTCGTAGCCCTCTACTTTAGTGGGAACAGTGAGTCCACTGTCCGAAGCCAAAAGTAGATCGTTGGTTACTTTCAGCAGCCCAGTCTCAGTGCTGTGGTGGGCTCTGAACCCAGACTGAAAGACCTCAAAGAGACTGTTGCTATGAAGAAAATCACAGAGCTGATTCCCAACAACTTTCTCCAAGATCTTAGAAACGAAAGAGAGGTTAGATATCGGTCTGTAGTTGACCAAAGAGCCTGAATCAAGTGTAGGCTTTTTAAGAAGAGGCTTAATAACAGCAACTTTAAAAAGTTGGGGCACGTAGCCCGACAGTAAAGACGCATTAATCATCCTTAGTAAAGAAGATCCGACCAAGGGAAAGACTTCCCTTCAGCAGCCAAGCTGGGATGGGATCCAGAAGACAAGTTAATGGTTTGGCTGAAGAGACAGTTGAATGCAGCTCTGACAGGCCCACAGGCGAGAAGCAGTCCAGGAGTATATTAGCTCTAAGCGACGTTTCCGCAAATTCGCCATCGATCGAAGGTTCTATCGGGGTTGCATGTAACACGCTACTAATTTTATCTCTAATCTTTAATATCTTATCATTAAAAAAGCTCATAAAGCCCTCACTGCTAAGCAATAGAGGAATGCATGGCTCAGTAGAGCTATGACTGTTTGTCAGCCTGGCTACAGTGCTGAAAAGGAATCTAGGATTGTTTTTATTCTCTTCTATAAGAGTCGAGTAGTAAGTTGCATGCGCCAATCGCAAAGCCTTTTTATATTCATTTAGACTATTTTTCCAACGTGAGCAGGATTCATTTGTTTTAGTCGAACGCCATATTCTTTCTAATTTCCTCGATTTTTGTTTGAGCTCACGAGTTTGAGCGTTGTACCACGGAGCGGAACGATGTCGTCTGAGAGTCCTCTGTCTGAGCGGAGCAATTGAGTCGAGGACGGCTTGAAGAGAACCCGTGGTATCCGCAACAAGTTGATCAAGTTGAGAGGGAGCACAAGAGCTCTCTGCAAAAGTAGAGCAAGAATTCAAGGCAGCAGGAATAGCTTCCTTGAAAATGTCTACAGCTCTGTCAGACAAGTTCCTGGACAAGATGATTTTGTTCGCAGGTGAGAAATCCGACAGCAAGAATTCAAAAGTAATGAAGAAATGATCCGACAGAAGAGGATTCTGCGGCAAGACAGCCAAGTTGATGCCATAAGCAAGAACAAGATCCAAGGTGTGGTTAAAGCGATGAGTAGGATGGTTCACAGACTGTGTGAAACCAAAAGAATCCAGTAAAGACATGAAGGCAATACAAAGACTATTGTCAACGACGTCCACATGAATATTAAAGTCACCAACAATGATAATTTTATCCGAAAGAAGAACGATATTAGAAAGAAACTCTGAAAAGTCGGAGAAAAATTGAGAGTATGCGCCAGGAGGCCGGTAGACGATAATAAACAAAAACGGTTGTGCGGTTTTTACAGCTGGATGCAAGAAACTGAGAAAAAGACTTTCAAAAGAGCTAAAGCCTAGTTTAGGTCTAGTGCTAATATTAAAGCTAGAGTAAAAGATAGCTCAAATCAGCAGGATTATACAGAAGAAGAAGAGATGCTGCAGGAACCAATCACATGCGTTGGCTGCGTGGATTTCCCGATGTCATCCTAGGGAAAAAAAAACTTGCACGACGCAACGTACTGGGCCGTGCTTGTTTACTGCACTGACTGGCTGTGCGCTGTGTTGCGACCAAACGTAGTGGAGCAATAAATTAGAGCATCTGTGATAGTTTAATTTCATGTGAGTCTGATTTTATTGTTACAGAGTCCAAGTTTCTAATTATTAAAGCTCATACTATACTGTTTATATAATTTATGTTTTTATTATTTTTATTTAATTCATGTTAACATTATTTTATATAATTTATGTTTATATTTTCATATTAAGTTTATTTTCTTGTGTTGAAAGCAGCAGCCAACAGTTCAGTATCAGCATTGACTGAGCAGTGAGCACTATGTTGAACTGGAAAATAAACAGTATCACAAAATATTTACTCTGACCTTTTTGAATCCTGCACCTGGTTAATAAGGTATGAAAAACTAAAACTAAACTGAAACTGGAAAGCCCGCTCCAAAACTAATTAAAACTTAACTGTAATTGGAAAAAAATGTCAAAACTAACTAAAACAAAACTATAATAGAAAAAAAATGTCAAAACTAACTTAAACTAAACTATAATGACAAATCCAAAACTATTTTAACCTTGGTGGACACCAAACTTTTTGTGGCTTCAGCGATATTTTTACTACTTTTTCTCCTGTGTTTGTCTGGAGATCCTACATGTAAAGATGGCTGCATTGTTTACATGTGAAATTAGCTGTTAGCAGCCTGTAGCATGTCAATGCTAACTGGTGTAAGGCTTGATGATTTCCCTCAAGGTGAGGAGGAGGAGGTGAGAACTGGTGCTGGTTCTCGGGTGTGAGCTGGGAGGTGACGATGTGGACCTGTCCTTCCATCTATCGTTGTTGGGAACGTGGGATCTATCTCTGGTGGGATGGACGAGCTGGCTGTGCTGGCCCAGCGGCACAGGGGGTGCCAGAGGGCAGAGTGGCATTGTGATGTTCATGGATGTGGCTGACGGAGCTGACATTGGACACGGGCGCCACATTGGAGGAGCTTCACCTGCTGTGGGCAGACAGGATCCAGGAGACAGAGACTGAACAGACTGCTGGGGAGGCTCAGTCCTGGACCTTGTGGAGGTGGAGACTGGCTGGGCTGAAGAGTGGTGGACAGGCTGTCGTCATCTCTTGAAGTGCTTTCTGATCCAAATGGATGAGAGCTGGAACACCAAACTTGGAAATCCACTCTGTGACAAGGACCAAAGCAACAGCAGGAGCTCTTTCGTTATGTGTAGCAAAAGCTAGTGTATACTTACGAAAGACATCAGTCATTACAAGGATATGTTCCAACCAATTATGGGTGGGTTCCAACAAGCTGAGAAGCTAACAAGCATCCCATTTAACTTCAAGTCTCTGGTTGGTTATCCTTGGCCAACTGGCACCTGTCACAAGTCTGGCACCAATGCACCACGTCTGAAGAGATGCCTGACCAATAACACCCCTGCCTGAGTTGCTCCAAGGTTCTCCCCACACCTTGATTTCCATGCCTCTAGTGATCCTCCGTCAACACCTGCTCCTATAGGACAGCAGGCAAAAGCACCGGCAACACCTCTTCAGCACCATCAGAACTAAAGACCTGGTGAGAGATCCCCATCCCTCGCCTCTAACCTGTCCCATTGCCTAAGCAGTACCAAAGCAGGTCGAGACATCTGCATTCGCTCATCGTGGTTGGGATGCCACTTCTGGCTCCAGAACACCAGAAGTTCCCTGAGGAGAGGGTCAGCTTGCTGAAGTGCCCCAATGTCAGATGGTGTGTGGGAGGGCCGAGCGTGGACAGCTTCCTGGGTGGCCCCAGCCTTCGGACCTCACAAAGCCTGTTGCAAAGGCTTTGGGAGGGATGTGCCAGGTATCATGGCCTCCATGTCCTGGACACCGGAAAGGATGTTGGCAAGACAGAGCATCAGCATTTCTATTACTTCTCCTGGAGCAATACTTGATTTCAAAATCAAACAAAGCAAACTGCGCAGCCCAATGGTGCTCCATGGCTCCAAGCTTGGCAGACCACAAATGGCTGTGTGGATTGTTGTCAGTGAAGACAACACACTTGTGCTACAGCAGATACTCCCTGAATTTTTTTTATTAGTCATTGCTCACTTGAGCGCCAAAAACTCCAACTTCATGGAGCTGTAATTGGCCATGTTCCGCTCAGAGGGCCTCAGACCTCTGCTGGCACAGGCTTTGGAAAAAAGAGTGAATAAAATAATGGAACAGCTGAACTATTCTGAAAACAGAGGTCAGCGTAAAAACCTGGGTCTTCAGAAGAAGCTGGAGGGTACAAATTCAACAAAGTTTATGGAGACCTCTATTCTGCAGAAACTTCACCTGGACACCAAAGCGGGTTGCGTTAAGTTAGAGAGGGCGCACCGACTCCCAGGTCCTGAGGTGGTGAGATTTCCACACGCCACGATCTTCAGGTGTCACAACTTTGCCAATCATCAAAGGGTGATGGACGCAGACAGACAACTTGAAGAAATCAAAATAGATGGTTCACAGATTGTGATGGCTAGGGCCACACTGGGGTAACTCAACTTTACTCTCACGTCACACCCCAGTTATTTAACAAGAATTTTTCTTTTTCTTTGCAATAAACCACTGAGACACATTATGTTGCTTTAACATTAGGTTATTTCAGTATTTAATCTTACATTGGTTCAATTAACCATGCACATTTTCACAAGACAGACACATTTCTGTTGCACTAATCATCATTTCTTTGTTTTTGAGTTACCTGGCTGCTGGTGGTGGGCACCTCCTGGAGTGGAGCAAAAGGCGTGGGGTGGGGAGAGGGGGTTAGGTTCACTTAGTTTAGTTTGGTATTAGGTTGCATACAGTGTTGTTTCGTTTTCCCCTTGTGTTTGAATTGGTTCATTGTGTTAGGTCTGTTTATGTTCACACCTTCACACATGTTCAGTTTGAGTCGAGTTATATTAAGTGGACTTATTTTATAGGCTGAAATATTATAAACATAATTGTACAGTTGATTTTCTTTTGGGGTTGAATAAAAAGAACCCACTTTTTCCCCCAAAAAAACCTCCTTTGTCATGTCCTTCACTGCTTGGTCCCTGACACAGATTCACTTCTTTCATGACTTCTCTGCTGCAACACAGAACAGACAAAGGGAGTTTGATCGTGTACAGAGGAAGCTCCAGAACACAGCCCGCTACATGCTTGTTTATCCCGCTTTAATTAGTTCTCCTCAACAAGTTTATCCCCTAAAAGTAGAGATAGTAATGTTTTGCTTGTGTTTATTTTACTCTGATGCCCTGTGTTCACAGAGGAAGCCTCCCACACCTATGTTCTAAAAATGTGTTTCCTTTTATTACTCTACTATTTTGGCTTTATTGCTGCCATCAAGAACCATCATCGACTCAATATGTTTTTCTTTTCTTTCCTCTTTTTTCTCTCACCCATTCTGATACCGTTGTATTGCTGACAGTATCTTTCACTAATAGGGAGGTTTATGTTTTAGTTTTGTTCTATTTTAATGTTACATGCCAGCCAAGAAAAAGTAAGGATATGCTTGCATTAAGCATTTGGCAAAGGATCCTCTACCCCCAAGGGGGTTTAACCTCTTTTTTTTCAGTTCTTTGTTTTGCAGGTCGTTTCTGGACCTATGGCAGATCTGGAAATAGGTCTAAAAGAACAAATTTAGCTGGGGTATATTTTTCAAAAATGGTGCTGAAATTTTTTTAGAGGCCAAAATCCAAAACGGCTGTTGTGTTGTTATATTTTTAATGGTTTGACCTAAAAGTATAGAAAATATATGGTTTCAGACTTTATTTTTTGTTAAGGAATACATATTTCAAGTTTACATAATGATCTGAGTTTTTTTTTACTTTTATATCCAAAATGGCTGCCAATTTTAGGGATTTTTGGGGGAGCTTTTGCTATTTTTTCAGATTTTTTTTTTTATTTTAATTTTTTTCAAAATTCTAATGGAGCCTTCATATAAGTTTCTTATGAAAGCTGTGTTCATGGTGATTTGCGCTATGGACACACGGCGGGTATCTTGCCCCACACTCCACCATCTGTCATTTGAGGACCTCAAATGATTACCTGTTGATTACCTGTTTCCTGCAGCAGGGTGGGTTATTGGCCCCAGGTGCTGTTGTCAGAAGGTTGTCTGACTGTGCTTTGTCTGACCTCTCACCCTAGACCTGTCCAGTTTGGTAAAACCTGTTTGGAGTTTCCTCCAACCGGCATAGCTCTTAAGGTTCACTAAGGTACTCCAGCTCCCTTACCAGGATAAGATGAACAGTCAAAAGGGAGTTTTATATATATATTTATATATATATAATTATTTAATTTTTTGGTTTTTTTTGTTCTTTTTTCCAGAAATACTTAACGATTATAAATTTGATGAATAGAAATAAATAGATAGGGAAACGAAAGACATGACTGGTCCAGTATAACTACAGTGCTTAAAAATAGCACTTCAAAACAATAACTGATTAATTAGAAGTCAATTTGGAGGCAACAGCTTCTCCTTCTGGCTGACATAAGGCACTCTCAGCAAATATTTCATTTCTCAAACTCTGAGCATCTTTACTTTCATTGTCTTTGCATCGCCGGGCTTGTTGAAGTTCAGCTGAAGATGAGATAGAACTATAATGTGGCATATAGACTAGTGATTAGCAGGCAGCCCTGTCCTTCCAGGAGGTGGTAGTGTAGAATTTATCAAAGCCGAACCAGTTTTTGGCCTTTATTTGCAAGCTGTCCCATTTGCCTTGATTTGTAATATCTTTGGGTTTATAAGGCTTACTAAATTTTAGAACACATTCACAGGACATTGTGTACTGTATCTTTCATTAGGAGGGTAAACAACTTGTGTAGCTGCCGATGGGAGTGTTTATGACTTACTGATTTGGGAAAAAATTCACAGTATGCATCGGACCAGTCTGCCTAACCTACTGTTGCCCACAATGCAAAGTGCCTGAATTGAAAATGATTGAGAGTTAAGCTTCAACAATTGAAACAGCAGACGAATACAAATTTAAGAGCTACTATTTGTTAACTTTACCTTTTCAAAGCGCAATCATGTGTAATAACTTGTAAAAAGGTATGTTTTTTGTTTTTTGTTAACAGTTCGTAACGGCCAGACTGTTTAGTCTGCTTATTAGTGTAGACCACTGCCTACTATAGTATTACATTTTACCATTACATTCTGGATTTCACCTCTATATTTCCACCACCTTAAATCTTCCTGCTTCTCCTCATTCTTAATAGTGTATTGTGTTTTTTCTTTAAAGTGGCCCTAAAAAGCAGTCATTAGCCATCACGAAATGATAAGTAATTCCTCTCCGAAATAATAACTATTTTCCACCACTGACTGTTTCATATAAAATGCTGCTTCCGGCAATGTTTTTGCAGATTAATAACTTAAATGTCAACATGTTGGCTACTCATGGTTTGTTTTGTACAATTAAAATTAAGTTTAGAAAATAAATCCTATCAAAAATAAAATGAATCCTATTTCCGCTTCACTACAAAATAAGCTTAACAGAACAGTCATACTGCATACTATATTCAAGTGTAGTAGGCAGTATGCAGTGCCTACTACATACTACTTTCATACACTGTGGTTGTATCCGAAATCATTCACTCATTCCCAGCTCACTACTGACTATAGTGATTTAGATGTAGTGGACTATATTGTCTGCTTAATCAGCTAAATTCATTTCGGACACTACTGACTCACTCACCAGCCGCAGACAGAGACATAATTATTCTCGCGTCACTCACGGGGCTTGTCTGAAAGTTAAACAGAGAGATAGGTGTTATTTTCTGAAAGCTTTTAATGTTGTTTCATGTAATCAGTAATCTGTAATCATGTAATCAGCCATTCCTTCTGTTTGAATCGCAGTGAAGGTAAATATTGCTCATATAGCGAGCATCGCTAAAACACTACTTTCCAAATTACATAGTGGGATACATTGAGTGGATAGTGAATGACCATGCTCACTCAGATTTCAGACAGCACTACAAAATGGCGTATTTATTATATAGTGCACTATATAGTCAATAGGGAGTGATGACGGACACCGTCACCATAAGCATCATGGGCTCTAATTTTGTAGGCCAGGCGCAAGCGCAGGCGCACCTGCCCTGCGCCGGCCTTCGCCGCACGGACAGGGCGCACTTTGCAAGTTTCCTGCAGTGCCAAGACAGGCGCAGTCAAAGCACAGTCAAGGCGCAGTCAAGGCGCAGAGAGGCGCAGAGGTGCGCGTCCACGCCTCCCTCCACGCAAATGGCAGAGAGAGAGTTGAAAAGCCGTTAGTGGATTTAAAACAGCCGAGTGCTGTTTTTACCAATCAAATGAACGCCTCTCCTCACCTTTAAATGTGCTGCGGCCGAGGCACAGCGTCTGATTGGTCTGAGTGACCTCCAGAACTGCGGAAACAGTGTGCTGGAAAGACCGGCTAGCGGAGGCGGTCAGAGCCGCTGTCCCTGCAGCAGGAGAATGGACAGCTGGGCGCATCAGAGGACACGAAGCGTGCCACCTTGTGGGCCAGCTCCCGGGACAGATGTAATCTGTTCATTTGTCATTAATAGGAGTAAAAAATTAAGAGACCCCTTACAATAATGTACTCCATCTTCTTAGATCACATTAAAAATAAAGACTAAAACAGAGAAATATGGTAAATCACGTGTAAATCCTGAGTGACACACATTTATTTTGTCTCTTTTTTCTTCGTCTTTTCTCTCCCTCTTTTCTTTGAATTAAATGAAATGAGAGAAGCCAGATATATACTCAGTATCAGATGTTATGACTGTTTATTGTTTAATTGTAAGACGTGCATCAAACTTCCAGCTGCCGTCAGGTTAACTTTCGAATATGACAAATGGCTTTAATCTGACATCAGATGTGACGGGACAATTAATATAGATACAAATGTATATGCTGGTTCAGATGGTTACATTAAATAGTGATTGCTGTGATTGTTTATTGCATTAAAATGTGCCTGACACTCTGGAAACCTGCCTCTGAGGCTTTCTCGACATGTCCCACAATCCTGCTTAGTGGAGGTTTACTTTCCACAGTTCAAAAATGAAGCCAGCACACTAAATGTCCTTTGACATGATGTTTCATGGCCCCACAGACACTGCCCTCGCTGTCACCAAATTACAGCTGCGAAGGGTGCGCTCCGCTTTGCGCCGAGAATAGACCAGGTTGGAGCTGGCGAACTTTCAGCGCACTTTCTGCACATTATTTGGCACGAAATCGTCACTGCGCCAACATGAATCTGCTGACACCTCCCCCTGGTGTGCCACCAACTCCCCCTGGCGCACCGCCACAGCCATCTCTGAGCAGACGGTCTACCAAATTGTCAAATTGGCAGGGCACGGTGGTGCACCTCACGAAATTAACACTGGGCAGGGTGCGCCAGGCTTGTGCCCCCTGCGCTTCGCCACGAAATTAGAGCCCTATAAACGTAGATGCCTCATTGACTGGCGCTGCCTGTTGGAGCTGACAAAGGTACCGGCCGCCATCTTGGATGGGTCTCACATGCCGCCCCAGTGCATTTATTATACTGAGAAAGGTGTAGAATGCACAACTATTGTGAGCATAACTCAGCAAATTTTTACCCGATTTTCATACGGATACGTTTGTTACAATCAGCATAGATGTACTAATAATACAGGACGTGGTCACACATTTTAATACCTTCTTTCAAATCAAAATACTTTTAATTGTGCAATTTTTTGTTGTGCAATGAGACAGACAGACAAAACATATGAGCAACAACATTTTTGTGGTCATACATATATAGTTATATAAATATATAATTCACCATGCCAACTTCACACATATTTTCTAATATAATAATGATACTTATAATAATAATATAATTATAATAATGATAATAATAATATAATAAGTATTTATTCTAATTACTACTTAACCGTAGTAAAATTGATAATAACCATGGCAACATCAGCCACAATAATAATGAAATTAAATCAAACTGTAGTATGGATGCTTATACAAACAAAGATTTACAAAATAGATAATAAGTACAACAACAGTAATATTAATAATTTAATATATTAATAATTTAATTCAATTTTCCACTGCCTCCTAAGGCCAGTGTCACTTGAAAATCTTAAAAATGTGAAGAAGAAAAACGCTTGAGATAAAGTGAGAGAGTACCAGCTCCTACTGTTAGCATTCTGTTGATAGTCCAATACCGTTAGAATAGAATAGAATAGAATAGAATAGAATAGAATAGAATAGAACTTTATTGTCATTGTAACAAGTACAATGAAGTTAAAGTCACAGCAGCCATCAAGAAAACAAAAGTAAGTATAGAAAGTTCAAAAAGGTCCATAAGAAAACAGATGATGACAGCTTGTCCATCATTGCCCAGTCAGTCAGCCACAGGGTCCAGGACTGAGCTTCTTCAGCAGTCTGTTCAGTCTCCGTCTCCTGGATCCTGTCTGCTCACAGCAGGTGAAGTTCTTCCAATGTGGTGTTGGTGTCTGTTGTTGGCCATGTATGTGAATAGCATGATGCTACTCCGCCCTCTGGTAGTTATAATGACATAAAATGATGAATGGTCAAAAATATATATATATTGTGAAGTCTTACTCGTGAAAGGTAATCCCATGTGATCTGCTCTTAATATTGGGCTAGTTATAGCAACTGTAGGTAGCGCCGTCACATGGGGAGTAAAGGTGATGATGATTATAAGGGCCCACAGCCCTCTAGGGCCCACACACAGCCTCCAGTAGCTTCTATGACAAAATTATTATACATACACTGAAATAATATATATTCATACAAATGAATCCGAATTAAAACAAAGCCAAAAGGCATACAATTTTCTAATCTTAATAATTTCAATAACCGACTTTGCCCCTTCTTAAAAAATGGTTTGGTCCACACAAAGGTTTGTTCTTCCTCAGCGAAAGTAAGGGGACGTTTACACGACAACAGTTTTGGGGTGAAACTCAAAAGTTTTCTCGCGTTTCAGCCTCACGTTTACACGGAAATGGCGTTTCAGCTGACCTCAAACGCAAACTTTTGAAAACGGCCTGCAGACTGGGATTTTTCTGAAACGCTCCTGTCACCGTTGCCGTGTAAACAGTAAGCCGGGATTTGCAGAGGAAATGCTGACGTCACACTCCTTTTCACAGCATTTTCAGATGAAACATTGTCGTGTAAACAGGGCCTAACTGAGCATGAGCGAACTCCAGTAGGGCTAGGATGGCCCCAAAAAAACACAAGTCTGGACAGTAAAAAAGAGTTGACAAGGAGTCCAGGAGTAGAAGCAGCAGAGCAGGGGCTCTGGACATCAAAAGCTTTTTTTCTAAGAATGGTGAGAGTAAAACTACCGAAGACGGCTGAAACACTGCCTACTTGTTAATTCATTTAATGTCTGCAACATTAGCTTACCTTTAAAGGGGCGCAGGCTGGAGCCTACGTTAGCTGTCATCTCGGCACGCTACACCTTGAGCAAGTCATTAGTTCAATAAAAAAAGTCACTAGTTCCTAACTACTACTATTTCAGAGGCTACTACAGTAACTGTGTGTTTCACCCATATTGTTGGACAGTGCTCCAGTATGTGCCCACTCAGAGGCTGCATTGAATTGTATCATGATACATTCAGGTTCTGCTCAGTAATTATGAGCATCCGACGAATGTCAGTTACGTTACTATGATGTGTTCAATGCGGTGTTGTAAATGTGTAATTAGTTGGACATTTGAGTAGATTCAATACAAAAATGAACGTTCAAAGTTTTGTTGTTGATTGTTTTCATAGCAGCATAAAACAACAACATAATGGCTGACAGCAACAAAGAAAAAAGACTATTTAGAATTTTGGGCAGTTAACACTGGCTTTTGAGTTGTTTAAAAATATTTTTTGTCTAGGAAAGTGAAGCTGTCCACTTAGAGCTATAGTCCTACGAAGCCCATTTTGATTTTTTTCCATGAATAGGTTAGTTCTGCATCAGGTTTTCCATGAAACATAATATTTAATGTTTATTTAATGTAATATACACAACGGAACAATAAACCTATATGCTGCTTTAGAATCAGCAGTGGCTGCTTCGCCTGAATTTGACCCCACAGACACTGCCCCCGAGCAGTCCAATGATGCTGGTGCGTGACATAGACACTGGTCGCCTATTGTGGTTTATTAGTGGATTTATTTTCCTGATTTCAGCCTGGACCCCTTTAACTTTTCCTGACATGCTCGAGCCATTGTCAAAGCCCTGTCCTCTGCAATCTGCAATGTCAATGTGGTGCTCCTCTAATGTCTTCAGTATCATCTCTGATGTTTCATGGCCAGTCTTGCCACTGAATTCTTCAAACTGCAAGAAACGTTCAGTTACATCCCACTGATCATTCTCCTTCTGAACAACATATCTCAACAGGATTACATTCTGTTCCTTGTGGGAGACATCAGGAGTCGCATCACATATAGAAATAGAAATAGAAATAGAAAATACTTTATTTATCCCCGAGGGGAAATTCAGGAGTCACCACAGCATTTAAGAAAACAAAAGTAAGAAAGAGTATAGAAATTGCAAAAAGGTCCATAAGAAATTAGATGACGACTTCCCGTCCACCACTCGTCCACCACTCTCCAGCCCAGCCAGTCTCCACCTCCACAGGGTCCAGGACTGAGGCGAAGCTCCTCCAATGTGGCGCCGGCGTCCGATGTCAGCTCCTTCAGCCACGTCCGTGAACAGCACGATGCCGCTGGGTTAGCACAGCTAGCTCGTCCATCCCCCGGGGCTAGATCCCACGTTCCCAACAACGATGGAAGGACAGGTCCACGTCGTCACCTCCCAGCTCACATCCGAGAACCAGCACGTCGTCCTCACCTCCTCCTCCTCAGCTCGAGGGAAATCATCAAGCCTTACACTAGTTAGCATTGACATGCTACAGGCTGCTAACAGCTAATTTCACATGTAAACAATACAGCCATGGTAACATGTAGGATCTCCAGACAAACACAGGAGAAAAGTCGTAAAAAATATCGCCAAAGCCACAAAAAGTTTGGTGTCCGTGACCAACAATGAACCATACAAAGTGATGATCCTTCCAAATACAAAGATGACGAAAAAGAGACGAAAAAAATTACAAGAAATGGACAAAGACGAGAGAGCTGCTGCAACAGGCAGCTACTTGGGCAGCGCCTAGCAACGAAAAAAAGTTACCGAGTAATGAATTGCACACCGTCAAGAACACTGAAAAACAGGAAAATTGAAGGTTGTAATGAATGGGGCAGAGGGGCCCACACCAATATTCTTTCAGGGGGCCCAGAATTCCTAGCAACTGCCCTGACTGTAGGCGGCACAAAATATGAGCATAAATAATCACTTTGCGCTCAATCTGTTTGTCTCTGCTGCTGGAATGAAGTGATGAGACCCATCCAATATGGCAGCGACGCCCAATGCGGTCCAGTGCGTAATGAGGCGTCCATGTATATAATGTCTATGACGGACAATCAGTATGTAGTAGGCCAATTCTAAAAAGTGGTTTCCATGGTGATGGTAAATCTCCATTCATTCAAATGGGAGTGAAATAAAGGAATCTATTAATTTCCATTGGTCTGACAGACCAAGTCATTCTGATGAAGAACGACATTATGAAAGAAAAAAGCCATTGTGGAAAAGGAACATTATGAAACAAAAGTTGACTTTGTAATTTTTTTTTAATATCTATGAAAGCTTGGAAAATGAATAAAACGTCATTATTTTAAAAAGTATGAAATTGTTAAAAAAAATATTATCATGAAATATTTAATCATAATGATTCAATATTAAAGAATAATAAAACGTATTTCACAATAAGAGTGCCTTATTTCACAATTGAATGGACATATTATATATTTTTCTGTTATACATCGAAATGGTATTTATTTCAAAATGTTGTTTACATGCATTCATTTTCCGATCTGCTCTCTGCTTGATCTGGTCGCGGGTGGCTAGAGCCTATCCCAGCTGTCATTGGGTGAAAGGCAGGGTACACTCCGGACTGGTCGCCAGTTAATTACAGGGCTGACACAGAAAGACAGACAAAATATTGTTTTTATTTATTTGATTATGAATCTTTTGGGGTTCCACAGCCTAGTGTTTCACACAGCAGTCCCTTTCAGCAGGAGATATTTAACCCTCTACCCTTAGGTTGCTTTTCTACCTGTGTATTTGATATGCTAACATAACTGAGCTACATCACAGAGTTGTCAATTTGCCCAATGCGATAAAGGTGGATGAGATTAAGTGCTGAAAGGTGACAGACAGTTCTGGAAAATGTCACATGACTTATTGGGGATCTTAGTATTTTCCAAACCTTCTAATGCCAATGCCTCAGTATATGTATGAAATATTGCAAAAGCATAATCCTTGAATGTTATAGAGAACAAGTACCAAAAAGTTGTCAGTGTCAGTCCTCTGTGTATTGCACCGGAGTGTAATAGTAGTCAGTAACTGCAGATCATGCCCAAGGAAAAACAATAAATGAGAGAGATAACTTTTAATCTAAAAAAAATGATAAAATGCACCAGAATGCGGGGAATAGCATTTAATTTTTAAAAAGTTTTCTGGGGGAGAACTCCCAGAGCCCCCATCAAAATGTGTCCCCCTCACATTCAAATGACACTGAGGCCCATGGACATACGTAATGTTAAGCTTTGTACTTGGAATATACAGGGGATTCATCATCCAGTCAAGAAGGAAAAAATTGAAATTGCACTTCTACAAGAAACCCACCTTGGGACCAGGAACATCTCAAACTTAAAACTAAATCATATTAAATATAAAACCTTGATCAGATCAAATGTAAAACCTTGATCGGATCAAATGTAAAACCTGTATCAGATCAAATGTAAAACCTGTATCAGATCAAATGTAAAACCTGTATCAGATCAAATGTACAACATGGAGACATGGAGCTTTAAGCTGCTAATTTTGTTGTTGCAGATGTGTCTGCTGCACACTGGCACACTCAGCCTAATGATTTTTTTTTTTTTGTCTTTGTGTGTGTGTGTGTGTGTGTGTGTGTGTGTGTGTGTGTGTGTGTGTGTGTGTGTGTGTGTGTGTGTGTGTGTGTGTATTTGTGTGCAAGATTATGCAATAGTACAAAAAAAAAAAACAGCTTGAGGAAAAGCTCTGCCCTTTGACCTACATTTTAGGGTTTCACTCTATCCCACAGCTTAGGGACTCCCACAGCAGTGACACACACTCACACAGAACCCCACAGACACACAGATGAGGTGTATGGAGAGAAAGTGGCACACACATATACTGTAAAAACAATGGATGTCGTCTTCCTTGGCTCAAAGTGAGATCTCCACAAAAACTGCCCCCTAAAACGCTCGCTGAATTCTTGATGGATTAACAAATGGATTGGTTTATTACAAACCTTATTAACATGGTTACCTAAGGACTCAATAAAATATCTATATCAAGTTCAATGGTTTTGAATTTTTTTATTATGCAGTAAAATAACGTCTCTGATGTTTAAAACAAACCAAGTCATTTGAAAATCAATTGAAAATTGAGCAGTCTACAGTCATTTCAAAGTCCATGCTCCATTGATTTAAATGTTATGTGTGATCGAGTAACCCTGTCCAAGATGGTTGCCGTTGTGACAAGGTTGCTTCCCATTGACTCACAGTGTGCAAGAGTCATCTAGTGTTTGTATATATCTATGAGCACAAAAACCACACTCAGACAACAATACACTGGACACAGTCTCTCAGGCTGCACACACACACTGCTCACTGCTGCTGTCTGCAACTCCACCTGCCAGCTGTTCACCTTATATGGTGCCAAGAGTCAACACGCAGGAAGTCCCCTTCAGTGTAAGAGAATAGCACCCTGTGGTTTCAGCAGGTGGTGGCCTGTGGAGGCAGCAAAGAGCATCAGCCCGCTCAGCAGCCTCAGTTGAAGGAAGTGGTTTAATGCCGGTTCTCAGTTTTACCTTTTTAAGACACGAAATGAAGAAAAAAAGAACGTTTCAAGATCCTCTCTCAGTCTGCAGACGTTCAGACAGGAAGTACGTGCTTTGTTTCTGATCTCTAATAAATAGGCCCCTATGAACACACAATGTCACTGACAACACACACACACACACACACACACACACACACACACACACACACACACACACACACACACACACACACTTGTTGTTCTGTCGTTGGAGAAAACTGCAGTGTTGTCCAGTAACCCAAACATAGAGAAGTGAAATCTCATGACATGCACTCACACACACACACACACACACACACACACACACACACACACACACACACACACACACACACACACACACACACACACACACTCTCATACACACTCTCTCTCTCACACACTCACACACACACACACACACACACACACACACACACACACACACACACACACACACACACACACACACACACAAACACACACGCCAGGCTATAGGGGGTGAAGCTGATTTCCTTGTCCCATGTGACTGGTGTTGCATTCCTCAGATTGTTGTAATGTAACAAACTTAAAGATATCCTTTTATGGGCGCAAGCATTCACAGAAGGGTGTGTCTTGACTAGTGCACACACTTGTCAACAAACACACATACACAAACACACACAAAGATGCTCAAACTCTCCTCACTAAGACGTCACACACTCCTAAAAATGAAACCACTTTATGGTTCAGAGAGAACTGATCCTCCTCTGAGCTGCTCCATATGTACAGCCTGAACCTTACCTGACAGGCCTACACAGCTAAAGAAGCTCAAAGGTCTGAGACCACCCTTCAGATTGATTCAGTTTACCTGTACCACAAAGCCTATTAAAATTCACACTGAAACACTGACTGTGATTAGGTAAGCAGTTACAGGTGCTCTGATTGTAATCAGGTAAGCAGGTACAGATGCTCTGATTGTAATCAGGTAAGCAGGTACAGATGCTCTGACTATAATCAGGTAAGCAGGTACAGATGCTCTGACTATAATCAGGTTAGCAGGAACAGTTGCTCTGACTGTAATCAGGTCAGCAGGGACAGATGTTCTGACTGCGATCAGGTACAGGTGCCCCAACTGTCATCAGGTTTGCAAGTACAGGGGCCCTGACTCTGATCAGTTCAGCAGGTACAGGTGCTCTGACTGTAATCAGGTTTGCAGGTACAAAGAACCTGACTGTTATCAGGTTAAGGTGCTCTGACTGTGATCAAGGAAGCAGGTTCAAGTGCTCTGACTGTAATCAGGTTAGCAGGTATAGATTGCTCTGACTATGATCAGGTACAAGTGTTCTGACTGTGATCAGGTTAGCAGGCACAGTTGCTTTGACAGTTTAGGTACAAGTGCTATTACTGTGATCGGGTAAACAGGTAAAGGGGCCCTGACTCTGATCAGTTCAGTAGGTACACGTGCTCTGACTGTAATCAGGTTTGCAGGCACAAAGATGTGATCAATGGCCGACTCCAGACAGCCCAGGCTCCTCAGGGTGATCTTTGTAGAAGTCCTCAATCAGGCCTGAGTCAACAATAAAACTTGTTGGCACCCAGGACCGTTCTTCAGGCCCGTAGCACTCCCAGTCCACCAAAAACTGGGAATTGCAGCGACCCACCTGCTTTTCTTATCTTTGGCCTTTGGTAGCCTGTAAATTGATAGCTCTGTCTGCTTATCATATCTATATGTGCAGTCAATAGCACACCAGCTCTCCCCCATCTTCGATGTTTTTCTATTAACACTGCCACTTGTCTCCTGTTTTCTGCCACTCAGTGGGCGTAACTGTGACTTCCGCATGCTGTGACGCCATGTGCATACCCTCTGTAGCTCTCTTGTATTATGTTGTATCAGGACCAAAATGCACACACATTAAGGCCCCGTTTACATGACGCCGAAAACGGTCAATTCCGCAAACATTTTGTTGCGTTTTGGCCTTCCGTTTAGACGAGACCACGTTGCGTTTTCAGTGAAAACGCAAACTTTTGAAAACGCTCCCCAGAGTGGAAAGATCTGAATCTGCTCCTCCATCCAGCTTCATGTAAACACAGAGCGGAGTGTTTCAGGGTGAAACGCTGATGTCACCGCATGTGCACTCGCAGTTTCAGGAGAAGGCTGCGCGCTCAGCCACATTTCCAGTTGAGCCAGTAGGTGGCAGTAATGCGCGTTATGGTTGGATTGCCGACCGTCTCACACAACAAAACGGCAGAAAAAGAAAGAACAGAAGAAGTGACTTGTCCTCCTGGAGTCGTATGAACGCGGATCGTTTTCACGCCGTCCTCATGGAAACGCAGGTGGCTTTTGAAAACGCAAAGGAAGAATCGTTGCTGGAGTCTCCATGCAAACGGGGCCTAAGGGTGTCATTCACAACACATCTATATGCCTGTTTCAGCTCAAAGTACAGTGTCCCCTGCTGTCAACAGGAAGTAATATGTTTTTATCTGTCATTAACCCTTTGACAGTAGATGTGTTGCCGCCGAAACATCGCAGGATTGTTGGTCCGAAACGGTTCACACAATTGGAAAAATTCAAACAGTTTGTGAAGGCTGAGACAGTGCTCTTTTAGCCGGTATGTGGGTTTTATGGGAATTTCCATCAGGCATTCAAGAAGCCTGCGAATACGTACAAGAGTGTGAAGCTGATTGGTGGCAGGAGTGCACAGTAAACAGATCTGAGTTCTGCCAACAAAGCCCAAAAGAAGATCCTCCAGTGTTATAAAAACCTCTACTGAGGTTTCTGTATTATTCTGAGACCAAAATAGCATTTGAAGGGGCAACTTCATCTGAAAAAGGGAACATTAGATGGGATGAACTTAGGAATGAATGAGGCTCTTTCTATCTAGGTTTTACCTGGAATGCGGAATTCTATGTGTTGATTGAGGCTTGTATTGTGTGGTGATTTTGGTAGAACAGTGAACCAAATCTTATTTGCCCCAAAAATATGTGTCAAATTCTATGTTGATGATGTGTAATAAAGTTTTTAGTACAGGGTTAAGTGCTGTGTTTGTACTGTATATGTTGTCATGCAGCACATAAAATAGCGCATGTGTTTATTGTACGATGTTAGCAGTGTGCCAATTCTTCTTTTTACTGTGTGAGCATGGTTTTAGGCTTGTATTGTGTGATATCCTTTGTAAATCATTGCTCTAAGCTGTATTTGCACAAAACAACCAGAGTAACCAGCTGAATCTCTATCTCCCATACTTACACTTTGGTTTTGTCCTAACATAAAGAGCACCAATCCTCAGTTGGCGTGTGTGTGTGTGTGTGTGTGTGTGTGTGTGTGTGTGTGTGTGTGTGTGTGTGTGTGTGTGTGTGTGTGTGTGTGTGTGCGCGTGTGTGTGTGTGTGTGTGTGTGTGTGTGTGTGTGTGTGTGTGTGTGTATGTGTGTAAGGAGAGAGACAACTGTGTGGATGCTGGAGGTCCTGTGATGCTTTTAGTGACTTTTTGTACTTACAAAGAAAGACACAATGTTTATAAATGTTAATGCACAAATGTTTCTTAATGTTAAAACTCTAAGTTTATCCTGTAAAATCTGTCCCCAATGTTGGATTGCCGTTTTTTCCTTTCACTAAACCTCTACAATCCCTTTCTGTCTTTGTGTTACTCTTCTTTTTGAACTGTTTTACTTTCATATGACATGCAGCAAATTGGAAATAACTTCAGATATTCATAGATCTAATCACCCCAGACAAATGGGCAAAAGCATTTACCAACAGGACATTTTTGACCATTTCATAGTCAGCAAAAAGGTCCAGACAGGTAGTTTGAGGCTCAGGTGTTAAAGGGTTTAAATGTCCTCCATCTCTTTGGATTTGCGCTTCACTTGTGCTCAGAAATGTTTTTCATGCCTTCATAAAGGGTCACTAATTAGCTCATGTCCTGTAGTTAAGGGGTGTCTTGGGTGTCTCATGAAACTCTGAAATCTGGTCATGAACCAGGAAGTCATTGTAACTCCTTCATATAAGAGCCAAGTCGATGAATGCTTGCTGCAGGGACCACACCTCATCCATTCACATGGCTTTTGGCTAAGGCACATGCAAGTTCGGTGTCACAGCCTGACTGCATTTCTATCACTGGTTGCGCAAACATTAGTCTATTGTGCCACCCAGGGGCTCAAAACTGCCGCCCCTCTGGCAACTTTCAGCTACAGGTCTGAATTTTTTTCCCCATAACTACCATGGCTAGACCTACAAATAAGTCTCCTACAACCTTTGAGAATTCTGGACATGAAGTTCACAATTTGGACATTAACTTTGCATTTTCATAATTTCTAGCCTACATATTACATTGAACTTGTCTTAGGTTTTTCATCTGATCAACCTCAAACTTGGCATGTGTGTGCTACACACATTGATGATTTAAAGTTATTAAAGGATTTCTTTGTGACTCAATGGGTGTGGCCACAAACAACCACCAAAGTTGACCATTTTTTTGCATCAGGAAAACCTCAATAGCTTTCTTGTATTGTGTTGTATCAGGACCAAAATTCACACACAACTTCAGTGTCACAGCCTGACTGTAATTCTATCACTGGTTGCACAAACATTAATGCTCTAAAGCAGTGGTACCCAACCCCCGAGCAGCGGACTGGTACCGTACCGTGGGTCAATCGGTACTGGGCTGCACATACAAAATACTCAACTTATTTCAGGTTGATTTATTAACTGATTCCTGATGATGTTTAATGACCAGGTTCTCTCTGTCATACCTGTCCAGGGGCACAAAACTGCAGCCCCTCCAGCAACTTTGAGCTGCAGGCCTGAAATTTTTTCTGTCATGACTATCAATGACTAAAAGTCTCTTATGACCATAGTGACTTTTGAAAAGGAAGTTTGAGAGTCCGTGCATTGTGTTTTATTTGGAATCTTCCAGGTACTTTACACAGTGGCTTCCTGTCTAGTGCTTTCTTATGGACAGTGAATTTACGAGGTTTGGAAGCGGCCGCGCAAAAAATAGACCTGAAGCGTATTCCTTGCGCCAGGGCACGGGCAGTGGAATTTGCCTGATAGATTACAATGAAAGCTAAAGTGCTCCGCAGTACGTTTCAAGTGCGCGGCGCTTGCGGTGGAATTTAGGGGTCAAAGGTTTGCTCAAGTTGGCCATTTTTTCAGCATCAGGAAAACCTTAATAGCTCTCTTGTGTTGTGTTGTACAAGGACCGAAATGCACAAACATGTTGAGTGTGTCATCCTGAGCACATCTATGTGCCTGTTTCAGCACAAAGTAAATCTCCCCCTGCTGTCAACAGGAAGTAATATGTTTTATTTATCATTGAAAACTCCTCTATTTCTTTGGATTTCTTCTCATTTGCGCTCGAAAATGTTTTTCAAGCCTTCACAAAGCATCAGCGTAATTTAGAGCCAGTTTTCATCAGAGGTAGATAATTATTAATTGAATTCTGGCCTGGGTGTATCCTTACAAAAACCTTCATGTGGGCTTTACTGTTTGCCCAAATTCTATCAGATTTGGCAGATTTGTTGTCAAAGAGTGGATGAAGCTAATCAATGGCATCTGGTGTCATGGACACTGCTGGAGCTGTCTGCCTCTCCTAGGCCATGTCCACACCTAGACGGGTATTTTCAAAAATGAGTTTCCCCCCTTATTTGTTTTAAAAAATACTTTCATTCACACGCAGCGGGTAAATCTGCCAGTGAGTGCGGCTCCAAGCACGCCAAACCCATAACGGGCAGTGTTTTCCTGTCATAAAACCCATGCCAGCCAATCAGAATGAGCCCCCGTCATTCAGCTGAAACGTTTGAGAACCGAAAACTCTGTTTACTGGCGTCTACACAAAACCATGAAATCAGAGTTTTCCAAAATCTTCACTTTGGCCACAGTTTTCAGAAAACGTTGTTTTCAGTGACGTACAGCTGCAGTTTCGTGTGGACAACAGGCGTAAAATAAAATATATGCGGTTTACCAAATACCTGGCTATGTGTGGACTTGGCCCTAGACTCCACCCTTCTGCTCATTCTCATGTTCACACCTGTTACCTGTTTGCTAATCACCTGCCAGTATTTTACCCAGTCAGTTTTTGTTGTTGCTGCCAGTTCGTTGTTTGTGCTCCCGCCTGCTTCCTTCCAGCCTTTTGTAGTGTTCCAGCCTGGTATGACCTCTGCCTGTTTATCTATTTGGAATTTGCCTGACATTTTTGTATTTTTGTCTGTATTCACTCTGATTTCTTGATTTTTGAACACTGCCAGTAAAACCTTGTTTTGGATTTTGCCTTTTGATTTTGTTCTTTTGCCTGTAGGACTGTTTTTGGATTCTGAAAGACTGTATTTGCCCTTTTTGGCAGTGTGAATTAAAGAACTGTTTTTACCCCTGATTTCTGTCACTGCATCAATCTGCACTTGGGTTCCTTCAGAACTGTGACATCTGGGGGCATGTAATTATAATCATTATTGCTTATTTTCCTTTGTCAAAAAAATTAAACTTTTTGGCGAGAGTAAAAAACATAATTCCAGTCTGGAACACTCTCATCATACACCGAACCATTTATTGCCAAATGGATATAGTTACAACTCACTAGCAAGGACCACACATCAACAATGCGTTAAAACGTTAATTTACAAATGTGTGAATGTGTTTGTGGTGACGTTGTGGGGATACTCCGAAAGGAAGTCCGCCATAGCTCCCGGGCACGACAGACCCCCAAAAATAGTGAGGATTGATCATTGGAAGTGAGATTGTGCCGATTTAAGATCTTTGAGATCGGAACAAATGTAATGGTGTCATGCTTGTGAAGACCAGCGACCCATGATTTGAATGGCGCATTCTGGAATGCTGCTGTGTGCGGCTGAAGTGGCGGCCCCGTTTCTGAAAGAATGGCCTGAGTAGTGTGTGGGGGAGATGCCTGACTGAGATAGAACCTGACAGAGGTGAAGGTGAAACCAGAAACGTGTAGCGACTTGACCAGGTTCAGAGACAAAAAGAGGTTCCTCTAGGGATTTGCATTGGGATTTCCTGACCTGCAGGAAGTTTGAAAGTGTTATGAAAGGATTGATGGGTGCGTGGGTGTCGAAATAAAAGATAGGAGTAAGGTGACTGAACTGGTTTGTTTTTGATCTTTTAAGATAGAAAACGATTGTATCTGATGAGAAAGGAGACAGATCTGAAATGCATGCGTGTCTAAGTGGATCAAAGCAGAGGGTAGAAGCGGTGAATTCGGAGCATCTCAGAAAGCCGAAGAAGGAGAGGATAAACATGGCTTCTGGAGTTTGCGCGACAAAACGATTTGTGTAACATGATTGAATGGTATGAATGCATGTGGAAAGAACATAAAAGGTGAGTGGGAGGCGGCAAGGCATTTTGACAGGCTCTTGATGTACGAGTCCCTGAAGAAGCAAGGTTACTTGATGGTGGTTGTGAGCTAGACCTGGGTTACCGGTGATGAGTTTGGAGAAGAAACTGATGCCGCTGAGATAGACTTTAATGGTCTGGGTCGTGATTCTAAGACAGGAATGTGCAAAGGTTATGAAACTGGTCATGGTTATGAGGTCGAAGGACGGGAAAGGTATGTGGTACTGATGATGAAAGTTCCAAAAGCATGTCCATGCTGACCGGTAGGAAGACAGAGTTGTTTGAGAAAGACTGTTTATAATAGAATTACGGGACTTGATGAGCAAGGGAAAGAGAGCAGGATTTATAGGATGAATATCAGTGCCGAATATGGACGAACCGGAGTTAGGTGCTTGTCTGCAAATGGGGCCAAGCTTCTGAACTTCTGGTAGAAGTAAGAGAATCAAGAGAGTGTGTCAGCTATTGCATTGGAATGACCAGGAATGTGAACAGCTTCGGTGGATGTAATGATGTGTGAATGAATGCCACATCAGACGACGGATGACGGGCATGATAGAGGGAGCATTAGAACTACCTTTGTTTATAATGTCTACAGCTGCAAGGTTGTCGGAATGAATGAGGATGGACTTACAGGACCATTCGTGACTCTAAAGAATGGCTGCTGCGACAATAGGATAGATTTCAAAGAGGGAAGAGGATCCTGTCTGACAATTGCTGTTAAACTCAGGGGGGGGGGCATTCCCCTGATTCCCCTGCTTCCCCTGCAAACCATCTTCCATTATAGTAACCCCCAAAACCAAGAGAGGGAGCAGCATCTGTAAACAAATGGATGTCAGCTGAAAGGGTTGGTTTAGTCTCACAGAAGAAGAAAATTCTGTTCCAGTTAGCCAGTAGGTTCAGCCAAAAGTGTAGTTCTGCTCGGCTTGGATGGTTGAGGTGGGAGATGAAAGCTCTGCCCCGGGGAATGATTCGCATGGCGAAATTGAGATGGCCAAGAAGAGAGAGGAGTTGACGTTTGGTGCAGCTAGGTGCAAGGAGAAAATAAGAGATTGGAAAACAGATGCGTTTGAGCTTGTCAGATGGGAGTGAGGCTCATACACATTCTCTAAAGATCTCTCACCCACAACACTGACGATGATAAATACATCAAAGTCAAAGCCATATATTGTGGTCAAATGCAGAACTGCAAGCTTGCCCATGGATGCTTTCGTCAGGGGCCACACTTCATCCCGATACATGACTTCTTGATGAGGCAGATCTTGCTGCACATGAGGTGGTTTAAACAAACCCCGACGGGCGCACTGACCAACGAAGGGCCGCTTATTGCTGCTTGCGTCTTTAATTTTGTTTTGTTTTTCAAGGTTTGTGCTGAATCCCACCAAATCACAAACATAAACCTTAGGCACCAGTTTTCTCCAGAGCAAGAACCAGAACTTCTGTTGATCCACAGACAGAAAGCAGGATGCGCTGGCAAGACATCCGAAGCATTGCACAACAGATTCAAGCTGCATGATCTGGCAAACAGTATATGATATTGGTCTAGTTTAGTATCTACAAAGGATAGTTAAGACTGAATTTCACAATATTGTTGTTATGCAAAGATGGAACCACAAGTTAAGATCATCATCCATAACTTAAAACTTAAATCAGTCCTTGACATAAAGAACACTAATTGTACCATAAAGTGGAAATTCTGTCTGTTCTT
Source organism: Halichoeres trimaculatus (assembly GCF_033239565.1). NCBI lineage: Eukaryota > Metazoa > Chordata > Actinopteri > Labriformes > Labridae > Halichoeres > Halichoeres trimaculatus. The sequence continues at coordinate 2,674,606 of NW_027437198.1, read as the reverse complement.
TCACAAAGTACAATAACATACTGAGATCTAGTGGATCAGGATCTGCACTAAGTGTAAAATTTTCTTGTCCTTTCAGCAAATACAGGATTTTGACATCAAATGCAACACAGCTGTTGGGCCTTCTTAGCTTACCTGTGTGAAGATTACCCTGGTTTCCAGAAAACTTAAAATGTAAGTAATATGTATTAACAGACTTGCTAAAATAAACTAATCAATAATTTAAGTGTGAATGTTCCCCTCAACAATCCACAGTTATGTTATACTCCTTACATCATTATTGATCATCATCTTTAATAATTTTACTACTAGTCTTCAAGTATCATTTAGTGAGCAACACAAAAATACATTTTTAAAGGTCTTACAAGCAGTTTGCTGAGACTAAATGCTGAATACTTAATGTATGTCAGCCAAATTAGGTTTTATACTTTATGTTTTTCAAAGGGAGAATAAGGTTTATCTGATCATCATTTTGTGGGAAACTGGCCACAGTGTATATCAACTTTTTCTCCCCAGAGAAGACTTTCTTCAGTTTATTTCACCGTCTTTAGTATCTGAAGTTCTATGACAAATGCCACATGATCCATCTGTGCCTTGTTTCATGAGCATCATGCAGATTTACATGGATTTGAACTTAGATACTGGATGTACCAAATGTATACATATGTAATGATAATAATGATAGTAATAATTTTTATTTGTAAAGCACTTTATATTCAAATAATCTCAAAGTGCAACAGAGCAACAGATAAAAACTATACAACACAATAATTAAAATTAAAAGGGGGAGCCTCTAGCTAAGTAAAAGCTTTCCTAAATAGATAAATCTTTAGGTCCTGTTTAAAAGCATCTATAGTCTGTGGGGCCCTCAGGTGGTTCGGAAGGGCGTTCAGCCTCGGAGCTGTGGTGGAAAAGGTTCGATTACCTATGGTGCAGAGCTTTGTTCTGGGGGCTTTAAGGAGGTTTTTGTTTCCAGAACGGAGAGAGCATGAAGAGGTCTGGAAGGAGAGGAGTTCCTGGAGGTACTGGGGGGTATGACCGTGGATGCATTGATGGGTGAGGAGGAAGACCTTGCGTTCAATTCTGAGAGGGACGGGGAGCCAGATGGAGAGTTTTCAGAATGGGGGTAATGTCTTCGTGTTTGCGGACCTTTAGCAAGATTCTGGCAGCGCTGTTTTGGATGTACTGTGGTCTCTGGATGTTTTTACTGGAGATCCCAATGAGATGTGCATTATAGTAATCAAGCCTGGAGGATATAAAGGCATGGGTGAGCTTCTCTGCATCTGCCAGGGTGAATGTTGGACAGAGTTTGGAGATGTTCCGGAGGTGGAAGAATGAGGTCTTATGCCGCGGCCACACCAAACGCGAACACGCGAATTTACTCGCGCGAATGGCCTGTCACGCGCCGCGTGAACGCCCGAGTCTCGCCGCTGGACTTTTTTGACAAGCTGAGGCGCGAACACGCGAACGCGCGGTACTGTGCATGCGGAGTAGAGAGCTCGTTCATTTAAAGACCGAAAGTCCAAAAGAGCAGCTGAAAAACAATGAGCTGTGGTTTCCAAAGCACGACAGGAGAGTGTTTGAAAGCTTTGGAGATCACAATCAATGCCTGCTGCCTCTCCCTGGTAATCCACCAGCCCTGCCTGGCTGTTCCCTGCGATCTCATCCCTGATCCCCCGAACCTCCGACCCCCCGTACCCCGACCACCCGATCCCCCGACCCATGTTCCCGGAGGTCTCCCTGGGGATAATAAAGGGGTGGAGGAAAGAGAGGAGCACAGAGAACTTCCATCTTTTCCCTGGCTCTGCCCCTGCCCCACTCTTTCCTCGTCTTTATCAGGCTCAAAACTCCGCTGAGGAAAACACAGTCAGACTCAGTGATGCCGTGCAGGCAGATCCAGCTTGGAACAAATGTTTTCAAAACTTACATTCAAAACCTGTCTCCTCAGAGACTTTCAACCAAGCCTGCTCCTGTTTTTCCGGTCTCTGTAGAGTACACACGTCGTATCGTATAACTCTGGATGATGACACACCGCACAGATTGTTTTCTCCTCCATCCTCCGGCGGAGTTGGAGGATGGAGGCAGGCGGCAGTTGCCCCCCAACGTCGTCAAAACAATGACGTCGTGGGGGAATATTTTGAACTTTAGCGAATTCGCGTCTACCGCCCAAACGCGTGAACGCTCCAAACTCGCCGCGCCAAACGCGCAAATCGTGCTGCCCGAGGCGAATCGGCGGCTAAACGCGTCTTTGCATTGGCTTTGTATGTAATCGCGCCGCAAATTCGCGTATGGTGTGGCCGCACCATTACAGAGGTGCTTGATGTGGGTGTCAAAGTTTAGTTGTGGGTCAATTTTGATACCCAAGTTAGTGACAGAAGGGGGATGTCTTGGCCGGAAAAGCTTACACTGGTGATGGTGGAACAGTGAAGTTGATGTGGTGTTCCAACTAGGATAGCTTCTGTTTTGTTACAGTTTAACTGGAGGAAGTTGAGCTTCATCAATGGCCCTATCTCCTCCAGACAGACAGTCAGTGTGGACAGAGGAACAGTGGAGATGGGGTTGGCCCTTATGTAAAGCTGGGTGTCATCAGCATAGGATTGGTAGGAAACCCCATGCCTGCCGATGAGCTTACCCAGAGAGAGCAGGTAGAGAGTGAAGAGGGTGGGACCTAACACAGAGCCTTGAGGGACACTGCATGTAACAATATGGGTGTGGGACCGTGTTTTTCCATGATCTTGAAGTTGAACTGCAACTGTTTTTTCCAGAACTTTAAAAAGAAATGGAAGATTGGAAACAGGTCTATAGTTGGAGAGGACTTCTGGATCCAGGGTGGGTTTTCAGCAGTGGTCTGATAACAGCAGTTTTTAATTCAGAAGGGATAAGGCCGGTTTGAAGGGAATGATTTATGATCTTGGTGATGAGTGGAGAGATGGCAGAAATGTTGGTTTCCAGCAGAGCTGAAGGAAAAGGATCCAGAGGACAGGTGGTCGGCTTCATTTTCCTAATGATATCCTCCACATCCTCCTTTGTGACATCAAAGAAGGAACAGAGAGGCTGAACAAACTTGATGGTGGGTTGGGGAGACAGGGCTGCAGTGGCAGAGAGTTGTGTATGGATGTTATCCATTTTTTGTCTGAAAAAAGTGATATGCTTATTTCACCTCTCCTTGGTGGTTTCAGGGTGGAAGAGTGAAGGGGGTTTGAGTAGGTAGTTTATTGTTGAGAAGAGTTGTTTGGAATTCCCGTGACTGTTGTTGATGGTGGTTGCTAGTTATTGTGTCTTAATAACGAGGCAGAGAGTAGCCTTGGTTCAACAGTTTACTGGAACACATTACAGGTAACACTTCCTGTCCCTACGTCCTTACATGCCAACAACAAGCCCCGTGATTGGCTGAGGCATGAACTTATTCCACTGGTTCATATTAACGTCACACAACAGTAGTGAGATAAAACCTGGACCGTGCGTCCGTCTGCGCAACTGCATATACCTGCCTGTGTTCTGTGTATGCCTGTTTATGAACAGTCAGTCCAGAGGCCTTGAGCTGCCGCTCAAGGGCACACCCAGCAGCTTTCATATGTATACATTTAATAATTTAAGTTTAGGTAAACATATGTAACGTAAACAACTGTATGTCAGATTATGTGGCTGATAAGCTATAAAATGTCTATGATCAGCACCATTCTTTACTGATCTTTTAACTGCCTTATGATGTTGTTATCTCTAATAGAAATCCTATGCATTTAGGTTGATGTATGTACTGTGGACTAACATAGCAAAGACACTCACACTGTCACATTCATCCAAAAAGCAGTGATGAGGTTTGATTGATAGTAAGCTGCCACCACATATGCTAAACAATTGATAGAAGATATTTATGTGTTATTTATTATTTTAATGTTCAGCAAAGGTTTAATATCTTGATTGGGGGTCTAAATAATGTCCTGTGTTGTGATTACATATTTGAATTTAATAATAAAAAAAGAAAGGAAAAAAAAAAGAAAAAGAAAAACCTAAATTGAATTAAAATAATTGACCAGCTAAAGTTATGTGTTTTTATTGAGGGCTGCTCATTAAACATGAGTTCTTTAAAATTGTATTCTTTGAGTTTGGGAGTCGTAATAATTCAAGCTTTGGTAAACAAACGTTAGATACTTGAGATACTGACTGAGTTACTTACTATTACTACTACTACTACCAATAATAACATTAATAAAAATAATTATAATAATAAAGTTCAACAAACTTAAAATGGAAAAAAAATGACCTAAAAGATTTTAGTAAATCAAAAGTTGATTGACTTAAACATCAACTTAAAGTACACTGAACTTAAATACAACAATGATAAAATGGAAAATTTCAAGTTTGAGCAAGTTGTTCTTTTACTTAACTACTTACTCAAAAATACTAGTTTGTTAGTTTTAATTTTTTGAGGTTTTCCAAAAAAACTTTTGAGTAGTCCGAACTTATTGGGTTTCCAGCTTACCTGTAATTTTTATGACTCAATCATCAGGTGCTTCACACCTCAGCATTTTCCCTGGGACTGGCCTTTGCAGTAGTTTATGTTATCTGTAAGAACCTCCAGCAGTGTCAGCTCATCCATTTCCTGTCCACACCCTTCAGCTCGTACTGAGGCCTACGGAGGCCAGACCAGGGTTACATCACCTCACATGGTGTCCAGGTCTCTTAACTGCTGGGTGTGCCAGGAACATGTCCACAAGAGTCCAAGAGCAGTCTTTGTCTCAGAATGGGTCGATTAACCAGCTCAGCTGAGTCCTTTGAAGGAGGAGGGTGGGTGCTTTCCACAAGAAATTTCCAGGGTTTAGAAACTGAAACTTTGATTTATTCCCTGGAACAAGGCCCACCCCCAGTAATCCCAGCACGTGGACAGGGAAAGGATCCAGGTATCACACATTACATATAACTCTGAACCCTTATCACACTCTCCACAACACGCTGTGCTGCAGGGCACTGCTGCTACTGCTGCTGCTCCTGCTGTTGCTCCTGCTGTTGCTCCTGCTGCTGCTGCTGCAAGGCACTGCGCGGACTTTGCTCTGCCCTCAGTTGTAAATAAACCCTGCCTGCTTCTCTAAGCTGAAAGATCTCCGCTCAGGTGATTAACATGCGGAAAGATAGAAAAGAGGACAGAGAACAGGAGAAAGAAAACAGGAAAAGAGTACTGAAGAGAGAACAGAAGACGGAAAATAAAAGAGAAAGAACAGGAGAAAGAAAACAGGAGAAACAGTAGGGGAAAAAGAATATGAGAGAAAACCAGAGGGAGACCAGGAGAGAGAACAGGAGAAAAAACATGAGAGAGAACAAAACAACAAGAGAGTGAACAGCAGAGAGAAAACAGGAGAGCGAGAACAGTAGAGGGAACAGGAGAAAAACAACAGTACAGAGAGAACAGGAGTTAGAACAAGAACGAGTAAAAACAGGAAAGAGAGAACAAGGGAGAGAACAAGAGAGACAATGGGGGAACAAGAGAGAGAGGACTGAACATGGAACAGGAAAAAGAGAACAGGAGTGAGAATCCGACAGAGTGAGAATCTGACAGAGAGAGCAGGAGAGAGAACAAGAGGGACAAACAAAGAAAAAGAGTTTTGATTTGCAAACCTCTTTTATTTGCTCAAAAAAATCTCTTTCAACAAAATGTGCATCTTTTGCTCCACTTTTTAACTTAGTATTTCCCAATACACCAGATGACCTGCTTAACTCTACTTCGGTGGAGATCTCCCAAAAGCAGCTTCTGAACAAGACAGTTATAGCACCACCTACAGGCCTGGTATGCTAACTACAGCGTTTTCAGTCCAACTGCGTTTCTGTGTAAACGCAGATTTTTATCACTGCATTTTCACTGCGTTTTAGCGTTTTCAGATGAAACGTTGTCGTGTAAATGGGGCCTAAGGCTCAAGGCTGAAACAGCACAGAATACAAACCATGGAGCATGCTGATGGTCACTTTACATAAAACAACTACCCTGGCTGCTTACATATCTGGGTCGGTGACCACCATGGCGTGATGCAAGACCAAAAGCGGACTTTATTTTTTTCGTTTGGTGCGGTTCGTATTCAGATTGTACTTTTTGCAAGTGGACTATATTCTGTAAACACATCCACGTGTGTGACGATCAGTGCTCTCATTGGACAGCACTGACAAAGGGCGGCACACAGAATACAGACCCGGAAATGGAGGTAAACGTGTGTTTGTGCTCTTATTAGAGCTGCAAAATCATTTTCAGTTTCAAGAGCAGCTCCTTCAAAGAAGGCTTAACAACACCGTTTCAAATTTTTGGAACAGCGAAGACGAATGCGCGTGGCAAGGAGACGCTATGCTCTGCGTGTCCTGACCCACAACATGTCAGCAACAGCGTGGCTAAACAGAAGACAGAGGATCAGGTATGAACCAAAGGCGGTTAGGTTACGGTGGCTTTATAGGCCCAAAAGGCGCATGTATCCTGTAGTTAGTTCGGATGGACCTTGGTTTTTATTCAGACCTGCACCGGAGAACCGCGAACTGCACCAGAGTTCATTTGGAAGCGGACCGAGACCACCTCAAAAAAGCTGGTCTCGGTCCGGTTGTTTGGTCCGCACCAGGGTTCGTTTATGTCTATTCACACCTGCATGAAAAGTCCGCACCAGCGTGGGAAACAAACCCTGGTCCGTTTAAAGTGGACCAACAGTCCAGGTCTGAATATGCCCTTAAACTCTTGCAGTCACTAATACACTCTTGGCTTCCCTCCTCACAGGTACTTGGTGTTCTGTTGGTTCTGGTAGGTGTAACGTAAGTCAGGCTGGGACCTGGTTTCGCAGCTCTGACCTAGTCTCCATCTTTAACCCCCCCAAGGAAGGAGAGGTAATAAAGCAAGTTTTGGAAAAACAGACCTCTGCGCTAAAGTGGTTTTCTCCCGAGAGTCTGCCTCATCCCTTCCTCTGATGTTTGCAAGACTATAAAACATTAAGACATCGCTGTAAATTCGAGGACTTTTCGTTGACACCTGGCGGACATGTGAAACTGTACAGACATCCTTCTCTCAGGGAGAGGCTGGAGAGACCTCTCAGCCTCCACCTAGTATCTTGTGACCCTCGACCTTCCTCTCTGGGAACAGGAGAGAAGGAATGCCAGGAGAAGATCTGCTCCCCACCTTCTCCTCAAAGACAAAGACTCTTTGATTCACACAGTTGAGAACAGCACAAAAATGATGTTTTTACACTAAGACTTACATGTATATCTTCACCTTTGCAAACATGTACTGTGTGATGAGAATCATTGATAATGTGTGTGTGAAAACTGCTGTCTTCCCATTGTAATATCGTGGTTTTTATTTTATTGGGTTCTTAAAGAGGAAAACCTATCATGTTTAGTCTTGATGTGAAGCTTAAATCATAAGAAATGTGATTTTGACTATTACATGTAGGAATCTCTTTACAGTTTGAAGTTATAGTTAGTTAGTGATCTCTGGGACAATCTGATCCACGTGCAGAAAGATGAGACATTGAGGGGCGTCAGCCTAAAGTGACCTCACTGACTCGGCGGGAAAAGCTGAGTAAAACTCCACTCCAGGACAAGAACATTGGCTCTTTCCTCTACCCCTCATCCAGGCTCTTGCTCTTTCCTCTACCCCTCATCCAGAGGGCTCTTTCCTCCACCCCTCATCCAGAGGGCTCTTTCCTCCACCCCTCATCCAGAGGGCTCTTTCCTCTACCCCTCATCAAGGCTCTTTCTTCTACCCTTCTTCCAGGAGGCTAGGCTCTCTCGTTTCATCCTTCCTCCAGAAGGCTCTTGCTCTTTCCTCTACCCCTCATCCAGAGGGTTCTTTCCTCTTACTTCTTTCAGAAGGCTCTTCTCCTTCTACTCCTCAACTGGCAATGCACATGCCAACTCTAAGCTCATCACCGGCTCCAGACTCTACAGGCTGAGACGTAAGTCACCTCAGCCCGACTGCATCCAGTCATCTATCGGTGCCTGGGTCTCTCCCTGAGACACCCAGCTGATCGACGGGGATTCCCCCTCATGCGCTGACGTCAGGAGATGAGCTCTGCTCACTGCTTTCCCTGCAGTGATTCAACTTTGGAACTCTGCCAAAGTTTCAACCCGACGCCCCGCATCATCGCCACTGTTCCAGCCGCTACTGCCACTGTTAGAATCGACTCTACGGACTCAACTCATCGGACATCACCTCCGTGACGCTCAGATGACCTGCAGTAGGCCTCCAGCCTCTCCATCATCCCTCAACGGACATCCGCAGACATCTGCAGCGGGACCCAGCCACCTCTGTCGCCCCCTCCGCTCTCACCATCGACATCAGGACTTGTGTAAGACAATCTTGCATTTGTTGGTATATCGTGGTCAATGTCCGAGAGATCTTGGGTGGGTTAGTTAGATTTATGTGGGTTGGTTTATGTCCTTTTATTCCATTTATTCCGGTTTTTATGATCAGTTTCACTTTCCATTTATCAATGCATTTATCCTTTTATATCTTTCACCTGTTCATTTATTCATGCACATTTTCTTCTTTTAGTTAGTGAATAAACTTTTCATATATAAAGAAATTGCTTTCTGTCTTTGTGTGGTTGAAATTAACGGCCTCTGTACACCGTTCAAAAGAATTCACGTTTGATGTAGCGGCCTTTTGATATTGAGACTTGATAATTAATAATTCTATGAATTATTAAATCACAAATTATTACAGTAAACCTTTCTAGAGTTTCCCTGTTTTCTCCAAAACTGGGTGGTGCCCCAACTTAAATTTAAAGTCACCTATTCAAAGTTTAAATGTCTTTTGAAAGTTATACTTTCGCTCCGGTGGAATGCTGGCATTCTGCTGTTAATAATTAATTAGTCATTCTTTGACACCGATTCACGCTACATAGGTTATGATTTCCTAACATTTTTCCTTTGTTTGCAATTAAGAACATACACACTTTCCACTCATGCAGACCACACACAACTGATTCTGCTGACCTTCCACATCTCATTCAGTAAATAATTAATTTTGAATTCTAATTTGGTCCTATTTGATTTAATCTGATTTAATAAAATATCATTTAAAACAAGGTACATGGTGTTTGTCTCCCTTTCTGTCATGATCTTAGAGCCGGGTCGTGACAGGGAGCATCCATTTTTACAACATACTGAAACCTAGATCTAACCAGAGCACCATGAGCAGAGATACCAGCAGGTCCGACAGAGACCATTTTTTACATTTTGTACAACCTCCTGTAGAGTCTGCCTGATCCTGCAGCTCCAACACTTCTCTCTCCAGAGCTCTTATAAATCGGGTCATGTCCTTTGTGACTTTGAGAGTACTGTAGGCAGAGTTGCTTAATTTTTACTTTGCCCACCACTGCTGCAAAGAGCTGTACTCAGACTTTTTTAAACTGTAATTTATCCAAAAAGACTTGAAAACTTTTTGGAAAACATTGTTCGCTAAAAGTGTAACATTGAAATGCTACTACACACTTTTACATTTAACATTTTTTCACAGAAACTGAACACTGAACAAGAGAATGATATGATGTACCTACTGGACTTATTAAACATTTTAATGTGTTGTTTGAAACTATACAACTGGTCAAGTCTAGTCAAAGACAGTAATGTTATCTTTGGATTGAGCCCAAGTGTACTGTTGCTGATCTGTATGCAAATGTCTCCAAAAATCACAAAGGTTAAAGGTTTCTATCATCTTGATGGGGCAGCTCCTGGATGCAGTGTGGCTCCTGATGGTTCTTGTCTACAGCAGGATTTTTTGTGCAGTTAAAATCACCAGCCAGAAGAAGATGTTCATCACTGCTACATTAACCAAGAACATTTTTAATACATCATACAACAGCAGTTTCTCTGTACCCACTGAAGGGCCATAAACATTTTTGAAAACTATTTTAACTTTCTCAAATTCAACACTCAGCTTCAACAACCGACCTGGAATGATTTCATCCACGGAAACAGAACAAGGTAGGAAATCTGTGGAAAAGAGAATCCGGATTCCTCCACTGTTATTGCTCTTATGACTGAAAAAAACCTCCCCTGACCAGTCCCTCTCCCAGTCAGACTCACCATCTGAGCCACCGTGAGTCTCTTGGAGGAAAATAACATTAGTCTTTTTACTGTTCAACAGAGTAAGCAAAGAAGCTCTTTTAGCATCTTCTCAAGTATCATTAATGTTTAAAGAAGCCAGTTTTGCATCACACATGGTTGAAATAAAGCTGCATACTAACAGCGATAGTAACAGTCATAGTAAAAGAAAAAAAGAAAAACAAAATACACTTAGTCATCGGTCACTAATTGGGCTTGAACCTTCAAGAACAGTTTCTTAGGCCGAAAAATTTCTGGATCAGTGAGTGAAGCCTGCTCCAAATTACCAGCATTTTTCATGAAAAAACCTGACTGAGTCATGATATGGTTCCAAGTCTGGAAAAAAGTCTTCTACTTTCAATGCTCTCATCCCCCTTTTTTCTTTTTTTTTCAGAAAGGATCTGGCCCTCTGAAAAGAGTAGCCACTCTGTGTTTCCACCTGCATATTCTCTTCATCACTCTCCCGTGTGCACTCTCTGTTTTCCTCTGACTGAGAGGAAGCACACACTGAAGCTTTCTTTGAGACCTTTTTTGTTTTCACGTTGTGAACTTTGGTTTCGAAACTCTTTCTTTTAACAGATAACTTGCGCAAATTATCATCATCCATCACATTGTTTTGATCTAGAACAGACTCGGTCACTCTGGTTGCAGTCTGTCCTATCTGCTCATTTGATTCATCCTGCTGACTGTAAAGGAAGTCAACTTTACCACTCTGAGCATCACTTTCATTACTACTGGTCCCAGCTGCCCCAGCTGCCCAAGCTGCCCCAGATGCCCCAGCTTCTGTGTGTTGTTCTCTGTGTCATTCTCTGTGTATGAAGCGTCTTTCTGCGTCTTTCTTACGTTGCTTTCTGTCTCACTCTGTATGTTCTGTGCATCACTGTGTGTGGGGAAAGGAAAGAAGGTGCATCATTTTCTTATCAAATCTCTGTAGGGTGCACATTCTGCCGCTGGTCCCAAAAAGCCGGCTCTCCACTTCCTCCTCACCCCACTTCCTGCTTCTGCTGCTGGCCTATGCCCTTATATGGCAGCCCTAAGCAGCCAGTCAGAGCGCAGCGTGCAAATCATTCAAACAGTGAGTCAGAGCTGAGAAGGGTGGGAACGGTAAACAGAAACAGAACAATACACACACACACACACACACACACACACACACACACACACACACACACACACACACACACACACACACAAAACTGCTGCTGGTTGAAAACAATACAGATGACCTATACAACAACAAAAGCATACTTTACTCAGCAAATTACAAACAGGAGAGGAGAGGAGAGGAGAGGAGAGGAGAGGAGAGGAGAGGAGAGGAGAGGAGAGGAGAGGAGAGGAGAGGAGAGAGAAAGAGGGAGGAGAGAGGGGGGAGCTAGAAAGAAAGAGAGAGAGGACAGCTAGAGAGAGAGGAGAGCTAGAGAGAGAGGGAGATAGGGAGGAGAGAGCTAGAGAGAGAGAGCTAGAGAGAGGAGAGCTAGGGAGAGATAGAGAGGAAGAGGAGGGCTCGAGAGAGAGAGGGGGGGGTAGAGGAGAGGAGAGGAGAGGAGAGGAGAGGAGAGGAGAGGAGAGGAGAGGAGAGGAGAGGAGAACCAACTAGAAGGCCTACAGTAAACAAAAGCTGTTTCCACCAAGCGGTTCAGTTCTGCTTGTCTTGGTATGGCACACATTTTCTGACGTTTCCACTGACTAATCACGGGACAGATACCCAAATAATTGAGACAAGCCGTCCCACTTTGTGACCTTTCTTTTGGGATGCCAGTCAAAACCCATCTGATCCCAGAAGGTTGAGCACACCTCAGTCCTTTGATTGGTGGAAAGAATGGTCACTTCCTATGCGACAGTGACTGCTGTATTTCTCCTGTTAGCACACAGCCTTCCCTGAAACAAAGCTCGATTGTTCTTTGTAACAAAGAGCCGCATGCCAATCACAAAGAAGACAAATTGCTAGATGTCTTCAATCAGTGTTCTTCGATTACTGTGTTGCCTTTTTCTTTTCCGTTAGATTTATTAGCGGGGTACACTGTGTCGCTCTGCTAAAGTGTCACTTTATAATTTCACTAACGCTGATTGGCATCCACCTTACTGATTGCTAAACCATGAGGGGCCACATTGGCTGTAGAAACCCAAACAGGATCAGGCTTCACCAGTCTAACTCGTACCAAACTGTACTGACCTACACTGGACTGCTTGGCGGCAACAGAGTTTAAGAGCCAATCAGAACCAGCAGCCCACCTCCATGAAGACAGATGGCCCAGGGCTGATTAGTCTCCCTGAGTTAGACTACTGGGGATGAATAAGGAGTGTTTGTGTGTTTGTGTGTGTGTGTGTGTGTGTGTGTGCGTGCGTGCGTGCGTGCGTGCGTGCGTGCGTGCGTGCGTGCGTGCGTGCGTGCGTGCGTGCGTGTGTGTGTGTGTGTGTGTGAGTGTGGAGGGGGAGTTTCAGGGTTTATTACACAGATGGAAAGGTCCCTCCCCACAGTGTGACCTCTTCAGCTTGTCCCCTCCTTAAACTTAACCCTTCTCTCTAGCCGCGTTTCCACCAAGCAGTCTAGTTCTGTTCAGTTTATGGATCAGTACGGTTTGATACAGTTACGCCCAATCCCATTTGCGTTTCCACAGCAAAACTGTGCCTTCTTGTGGCAGGGGGCGTGTAAGCCGGATGCCGAAAGCTGCAGCTGTTAAACAATAGTGTGACGCCGTAGCAGCGTGACACAGTTTACCCCGCTTATAAATCCAAAGAAGAAGAAAAACGCGACACAGTAAACAAAAAGCGTAGATGAAAGACATGCAGCATTTCATCTTCTCTGTGATTGGCATGTAGATCTTTGATACAAAGTGCAATTAAGCTTTGTTTCGGAAAAGTCTGTGTGTTGCCAGGAGGAATGCAGCTGCTGTCATGGAGTAAGTGACGATTCTTTTGACCAATCAACAGTCTGAAGTGTTGTAGCTCCACCTGCCGAGAATGGATCGGTTCAGTCTGGCACCCATACGAGAGGATCCCAAAAAGTGGGACGGCTCGTCTCAGTTATTTGGGGATCTGTCCCAAGATAAGTCAGTGGAAATGCCACAAAATGCGTACTTACTGAGACAAACCAAACCGGTTTGCTTGGTGGAAATACGGTTTCTGTCTTCAGCAGCTCTGTGGGTTGTCCTCTAACATGCCTTTGTTGGTTTATGGTTACCCTCCATGACACTACCAACCCAGAGTTTGGGAAGAAACTCACACAAATCCTGCACCTCGTGCTGCACTCTGGGCTAATCAGAGAGAAGAGCAAAAGGAAGTAAGATAAGTGGAGGATAGTGTTTATGAAAAACAGAGAAATAGAAGTTGACCAGTGTGTGTGTGTGTGTGTGTGTGTGTGTGTGTGTGTCTGGGGCATGTGTGTGTGTGTAAAAGAGAAAGAGAGTAGTGGCAGGAGGTAAGGATCCATTTGGGCCTTAAATTGAAGCTAATCTAATCAGAGCACGAGCAAGCCAGCTGGCAGGCACAACACACACACACACACACACACACACACACACACACACACACACACACACACAAAACACAGCTGGTAACTGGCCCGTTACCACGGTGACCTGCAGATCAATGATACTGCAAACAACCTATTGGCCAGAGGAGGGAAAAGAGTTGAAGGATAAGGAGGAGAAGAAGAAGAAGGAAAAGGTAAAGGTTGAGGAGGGAAGGGAGGACAAAAAGAGTTGAAGGTGGAGTAGGAGGAGGAAGAGGAGAAGAGAAGGAAAGGGAAGAGGGGGAGGTAGAGAAGGGGAAGTGGAGGAGCAGGAGAAGAAGGAGGAAGAGAGGAAGGACAGGAAGGAAAGGAAGGAAAATGGAGGAAGTGCAGGAAATGAGGAGAGGGTGGAGAATGAGGAGGAGGAGGAAAAAGGGAACGTACTGGAGGCATACTGAGAGTAGTACTGAGAGACAACTAAAAGGCTAACTGAGAGACGTACTGGGAGCATAGTGTGAAACAAACGGATAAAAGCACTGAGATACATACTGAGAGATGTATTTAGAAATGTACTGACACACTTACTAAAAGACGAACTGAGAAACTAACAGTTTTTCTCACCGACGTTCCCTCCCTACTCACCAAGATGGAGGAGATGAAACTACGGGACATTAAAAACAGGATAGACAGCTGCATCATGGTAATAACAGAAACCTGGCTGCACAAAAACATCCCGGACACAGCGATGGAGATAGCTAGCTGCACAATCTTCCAGGTACACTGCACATCAGACTCCAGTAAGACGAGAGGAGGGTGTGTGTGTCTATGTTAAGGACACGGTCACACTGGCCATCCAAACTGTGCCGTGCTTAAGCATGATTGCCACCCCCCCACCCCTGCAGCGCTGTTCCCCAGCTGGAGAGTACAGCCAGCAGTCACACTACCCCTATATGAACCAGACTTTAGTGGGTATCACACATGCGCATTGCCCGCCTACGTCATCGTGATGCATCTGTTTACATGAAGTGCGATCTCATCAGAGTCAGCACAATGAAACACACTGCAATGACTAGGGAGACTTTTCAACTTATGGTGAGTCGTTTTCACCCAACACAGCCCTCCAACATCCTCGCTTCATTTAAAATGATTGTCGAGATTTGTGCTTGCGGTGATTATATGTCATAGATCACACGCGCTGTCTCCGTGCTTGTGCTCGTGCATGAAGTAAACCGTGCCAAAGCCCACCTCTCCAAAGCGTGCCAAAGCAGAGAAGTGAATCGTGTTCAAGCACGGGATGGTTGCGGTCACACTGGCCATTCGAAACGTGCTTTAAGGCTGAAGTGTGCTTAAGCACGGCACGGTTTGCCGTTCTAACAGCGGGTGCATACATACTGCCATTATAGAGAGACACTGCTGTCCAGACCTGGAGTTTTTATTGCTGAAATGCTGACCTTTTTCATCTTCTCCAAGAAATCACTCAGGTGTTTGTAGTTTGTACTGTGTACATCCATTCACAATCTAACGTAGCTATGAGTAGGCTGCATGACAGCATTGGCAGGCAGCAGAACAAACACCCAGAGTTTTTACATCGTGGCAGGAGATTTTAACCACATCAATTTAAAAACTGTGCTCCCCAGATTTTACAAGAATGTGGACATTAAAACCAGGAAGGGCAGAACACTAGAACAGGTCTACACCAGTATTCCTGGAGCCTACAAAGCACGCCCTTCCCCTCACCTTGGACACTCAGGCCATCTTTCCCTGTTCCTTCCATCTGGCTACAAGCCTTCATGGTAAGGCAGGTCCAAGCCAAAATACAAGACCATGCAGTATTGGACTGAGGAGACAACACTGTCCCTGCAGGACTGCTTTGAGGACTCCACATGGCAGCTCTTTGAGGAATCAGACACTGAGCTCCACTCCTCCTCCGTACTATTGTATATCAGTTTCTGCATGGACAATGTCATTCCAAGGAAACAGGTGAAAATATTCCCCAATCAAAAACCCTGGTTCAACACCCTCATCACAACACTACTCCAGGCCAGGGACTCAGCGCTGAGGTCCAAAGACAGGGAGGCCGACTGAAGGGCTAGAGGGGACCTGAACAGAAGTATCAAAGCTGCTAAAACAAAATACAGAGAGCAGATAGAGGTCAAATTCAGGGAAAGACAACCCCCGCTCCATGTGGAGAGGCATACAGAACTTAACAGACAATGCCACTCCACCCCCTCCCCCACCGATACTTCTCTCCCAAACCAAACCAGCTAAACACCTTCTTCTCAGGCTTTGAGGAGGAAAGTAGGCAGGCAGCGGACACACAGCTGACACTTTCAGAACACGACCAGCCCCCGGCCATCCAACAATACCAGGTACTGAGGGTCCTGCAAAGCATCAATGCCAGCAAAGCAAGATGGCTGGATGGAGTACCAGGGAGGGTGCTGAAGTCATGTACCCATCAGCTTGCTGGTGTATTTACCACTGTCTTCAACCATTTACTACAGCAAGCCTCAGTCCCTACCTACCTGAAAGCCACCACCATAGTTCCCATGCCCAAATCCTCCATCATCACAGTGTTGAATGATCACAAGCCTGTGACCCTGACACCAGTAATCATGAAATGTATGGAAAGACTGGTGTTGCAGCATGTCAAGGCCCACATCCCACCTGGCTTTGAACAACATCAGTTAGCCTACAGGGCCAACAGCTCCACAGATGATGCAATTTCTATTACCCTCCACTCTGCCCTCAGCCATATTGAGAGCCCCAGGACACATGTCAGAATGCTGTTTGTTGACTGCAGCTCGGCATTTAATTCCATCAGCCCCAGCTGACTGGTCAACAAACTGCAGACACTGCAGCTTGGAACCTCCCTCTGTCTATCTGTGGATCAAAGACTTCCTGACTAACAGACCCCAATATGTCAGGATGGGCACCTCCACATCCTACACCAGCATCCTCAACACTGGTTTTCCCCAGGGCTGCGTCCTGCGGCCTGGTGCAGCGACAACCACTTCAACCTCAACACCAAGAAGACAAAGGAAGTCAATATCGACTACTCAGGCCTGGCTGTCAACAGGAAAGAAGTGGAGCGAATCAAAAACTTCAAGTTTCTCAGCCTGCACATTTTAGAGGACCTGGGCTGGACTGTGAATACTAACCACACTATTAAAAAGCCCAGCAGTGTCTTTTCTTCTTTAGAATGCTGAGGAGAAAAAAAACTCCCTCCAAGTCTGCTCAAAAAATTCTTCCACTGCACAATAGAGTGTCCTGACTTACAGATGCACAGTGTGGTATGCCTGAGCCTGAGAAGAAACAACTGCAGCGAGTCATCAAGACTGCTCAGAGGATCATTGGCTCCCCACTCCCACACGTGGAGGAGATCAATTCCAAATGTCTCCTCTGAAGGGCCCAAAAGATTTGGGATGATCCTGCTCATCCAGGGCACTCTCTATTCCCTAGCCTCTTCGTAAGGTTTAGAACTCTGAGAGCCTGCACCAACTGGCTGAAGAACAGCTTTTTCCTCATGGCTGCTAAGAGACTGCTGCGGGACTTGTGACCTCCCCACCACCACAACCTACACCACCACCACACACGCACACTCACACAGATACACACACAGATACACACACACACACACACACACACACACACACACACACACACACACACACACACACACACACACACACACACACACACACACACACACACACACACACAACTACTACCCTCCAGCCCAAAGGGCAGCTGCAAGAAACCTGGCTTGTACAGTCTATTTATTCATAATTTATGTGTATTTATATTTTCTACACACTTATAACTATTTATGTGAACACTTGATTTGACTTGCACCTTATTTTTGTTGCCTTTTTGAATGATTTTGCTGCTGCTACTGAGAGATGCTGCCTAACGAAATTTAGTTATTTTCTGTACAATGACAATAAAGCTTCAATCTATCTTTCTGTCTATCTATCTGTCTATCTATCTATCTATCTATCTATCTATCTATCTATCTATCTATCTATCTATCTATCTATCTATCTATCTAGGAGACATACTGAGAGATGAACTGAGAGATGCACTGAGAGACAAACTGAGGGAAGCACTGTGAGATATACTCAGAGAAATACTCAGAGACGTACTCAGAGACGTACTCAGAGACATACAGAGAGACATAATGAGAGATGTACTGGTAGACAACCTGAGAGATGGACTGAGAGACGTACTGGGTGACAACTTGAGATATGTATTGAGAAATGTACTGGGAAACATAAGCCACGTTTCCACCAAGCAGTCTGGTTGGGTTCAGTACGGTTTGGCATGTTTTGGTACAGTTTAACCTGACCCCGTTTGCGTTTCCACAGCAAAACTGTGCCCTCTTGTGGTAGGCGGCGTGTAAGCCGGATGCCGAAAGCTGCAGCTGTTGAACAACAGTGTGACGCCGTAGCAGCACGACACAGCTTACCCCGCTGTAATAAATCGCGACACAAACAAAGAGCATAGATGGAAGACATGCAGCTTTTTGTCTTGTCTGATTGGCATGTAGCTCTTTGATACAAAGTGCAATCAAGCTTTGTTTCAGAGAAGTCTGTGTGCCGCCAGGAGCAATGCAGCCGCTGTCACGGGGTAAGTGACGATTCTTTTGACCAATCAACGGTCTGCAGTGTGTTGCATCACCTTCCGAGAATGGATCGGTTCAGTCTGGCACCCATACGAAAGGATCCCAAAAAGTGGGACGGCTCGTCTCGGTTATTTGGGGATCCGTCCCAGGATGAGTCAGTGAAAACGCCACAAAATACGTGCTGTACCGAGACAAATCGAACCGGTCTGCTTGGTGGAAACGCGGCTATACTGAGAGATGAACTGAGAAAAGTACTTGGAGCGTACCGTCATGTACTGAGAGACAAACTGAGATACAAACTGAGAGAAGCACTGTGAGATGTACTTAAAGACATACTCAGAGACATACTCAGAGACGAGCTGAGAGAGGTGCTGAGAGAAGTACTGAGAGACATATTAAGATCTTTACTGAGACTAACTAAAAGATGTACTCAGAGAGGTACTGAGAGACAAACTAAAAGACGAAACAAAAGATGTACTTAGAGACTGAGCGATGTAGTGAGAGATGTACTGAGAGATGTACTGAGGGGCAGGGTCATGCTGGTGCCTTAAAGGGATAGTTCAGTTTTTTTGAAGTGGGGTTGTATGAGCTCTACGTGACTACTAAGGACATTAGATACAGTAGAAAGTTGTCTCCTCTTTCTCAGTAAGATACAAACTTTAATCGATGGTGACGAGGAAATAGACGCTAACAGGGACAGACGGTACCAAATTCAAAGGCTATTTTCTCTGCCTACAAGAACTAAAATCAAAAAGTAATACCACAGTTTAAGAGTACGATACATAAAATATTTTTTAAGTGCATTAAGTCTTCGGAAATATAAACATTTAACGGGACCTAACTAACTCATGTGTCCTTACGCGCAGCGCTAGTGCGCTCTGTCCCCCCTCCTCCTTCCAGCTGTAGGGAATGTAAACAAGCTACGCTTCGAGCGCTGGTTTTAGCCTCGTGTAAGTTTGATCAAGTATCGTAATTCTTTTGTTTGTACTCTAAGGATTGTGAGGCAGCGTAGGAAATTCAAAATGAGTGACTATGACAGCGACGATGAAGTTTCATTCACTTTGGAACCAAAAGGATACCTACATAAACAGAAGTAGCTACACAGAGCTGTTACAGATAGCGACTGAAAGGAATACAGAGGAAACATCTGCAGACACTGGACATCAAGACAGAGTTGGAAATACTCAGTGGTGTAAATGTCTGAGCTGTGACTCAATGCCCATGGATGCTGAGTGTTACTGCTGCCACGAGTGGAACTTGGTTACAGACACTTCAGGATTTGTCTGAGTTAGAGGACACTGCTGGCTCTCAAGCCGTCTGTATAACTCATCACACAGATTTCCCTGCTCTTCTGAATTCTGGAGTGTCCTGTAACAGCTACAACAACAACAACAACAGTCGTGGCAGCAGTAACACTCAGCATTTCGATGTAATGGAGGGATGGATGGATGGAGGGATGGACGAGCTAGCCATGCTAACCCAGCGGCATCGTGCTGTTCACGGACGTGGCTGACGGAGCTGACATCGGACGCCGGCGCCACATTGGAGGAGCTTCGCCTGCTGTGAGCAGACAGGATCCAGGAGACAGAGACTGAACAGACTGCTGGGGAGGCTCAGTCCTGGACCCTGTGGAGGTGGAGGCTGGCTGGGCTGGAGAGTGGTGGACGAGTGGTGGACGGGATGTCGTCATCTGATTTCTTATGGACCTTTTTGCACTTTCTATGCACTTTCTTACTTTTGTTTTCTTAAATGCTGCGGTGACTCCTGAATTTCCCCTTGGGGATAAATAAAGTATTTTCTATTTCTATTTCTATTTCTATTTCTAATGTCCGTGGATGTTTCCTCTGTATTCCTTTCAGTCGCTATCTGTAACAGCTCTGTGTAGCTACTTCTGTTTATGTAGGTATCCTTTTGGTTGCAAAGTGAATGAAACTTCATCGTCGCTGTCATAGTCACTCATTTTGAATTTCCTACGCTGCCTCACAATCCTTAGAGTACAAACAAAAGAATTACGATACTTGATCAAACTTACACGAGGCTAAAACCAGCGCTCGAAGCGTAGCTTGTTTACATTCCCTACAGCTGGAAGGAGGAGGGGGGACTGAGCGCACTAGCGCTGCGCGTAAGGACACATGAGTTAGTTAGGTCCGGATAAATGTTTATATTTCCGAAGACTTAATGCACTTAAAAAATATTTTATGTATCGTACTCTTAAACTGTGGTATTACTTTTTGATTTTAGTTCTTGTAGGCAGAGAAAATAGCCTTTGAATTTGGTACCGTCTGTCCCTGTTAGCGTCTATTTCCTCGTCACCATCGATTAAAGTTTGTGTCTTACTGAGGTAGAGGAGACAACTTTCTACTATATCGAATGTCCTTAGTGGTCACATAGAGCTCATACAACCCCACTTCAAAAAAACTGAACTATCCCTTTAAAGCTTCTGGCGGTGGACACAGGTCCTGCACAATGGGTAAGATAACAGCTAACCCCCTGGAATCTGAATGAATCAAACACTCTGAGCAGCAGCATCACAGAAAGCTCTCAGACCTGCAGACCTGACGCATGCTCTGCTGTCTGTAAGGATCATCTAGAGGTGGTTTGGTACTGTTATGCTGTTAGTCCCTGAAGAAGAATGCAGCTCCTGAACTGAACTCAGTTCTGTCTGTGCTAAGCTAAACTAAACTAACTGCATCTAGGGCTTCTGTTTAAGTTTATCTTCAGCACAAATGCCTCTTATACTCCTTTCCTCCAAGCACTCCACTTGTTGCTCCAGTTAGAGTGTCACTCCATTAAAAGAGCCAGCGCACACCTATGTCATTTATATATCTATAAAACACACTCATGTTTATCATACACAGACTCACTGACACTATTTATTACATACGGACATCCAGGGTCAGGTTTTGAAAATGCCTTCCAAAAGCTGTTCTGTCCAAAGTCCAGGTTATACTCACACACACACGCGCGCACACACACACACACACACACACACACACACACACACACAGAGAGAGAGAGAGAGAGAGAGAGAGAGAAAGGCACTCCCTTCAGGTTGGATTAAATATTTCGGCCTGTCCTCGGTCAATCCGTTTGAGCGTTATGGAGTTGGAACAATCCTCTCAGCATTCCTCAAGGCGCTCACAGGGCCACCTTTCCTCCCTCATTCCTGCTCCGCAAGACCAGAAGGGGTCCAGGGACCAGGTTTGAAATCCAGCCCTTCACAATAAGAGTTAAAGGTTGTGCAGATTCGGAGGGCCCAGCTGACCTGGGACCAACTAACACACTCTGCTTTGGATCACACTGAAACATCATTAAAAAGCTGTGTTTGTGAACAGTAACACATTAAAAGGAGGCTCACAATAAAACACAGGCTGCTTCACATGCTGCAGTGTCACAGTGCTGTGTGAGCTCCACCATACATTCATATATGTCCTTTTAAAGTTAGCTCAGGTGCATGAATGAAGACAAGGAAGAGAAGACATGGGTGCAGCTTAGACAGAGAGAGGAAGAGGAAGTGGTGAATGGGGAAGAGAAGATGTTTCTGCATGAGTCTGTGGCCAAAGTTAAAGCTTTAAAAGGCTTCAAACCACTGCTCTTTAATCTGAACTGTTATAACGTTCACATTGAGTCTGTGCTCAGCACGGGGGAGACAGAGGAACAGTCAGGACAGGAGAGAGAAGAACCACATCACATATACTGTATATTCTTTTAACAACAGTTCCAGATATTTGAAGCCTGGCAGACAACCTATCACTGGGCTCATGAGTCTGATACAAACACAAGTCCAGCCCCCCTTTAACTCACAAACAGAGAACAGGTGTGTGATAAGAGTTAGTGACAGCAGGTAAAAACTCTGACCTGGAGGGTCTCTGAGGAGGTCACATGTCATCAATGCTACCAGGTGTTCTTCTACCTGACTGAGCAAAGAGCTGTTTGCTAACATGTTAGCATGTTTTTGATCCTCCTATTTAGTCTACATTAATGATCTGAATTCATCCAGAACCAAACCTGACCAGCAGCCTGTGTGATCCTCCTCTGAGACCACACCACGCCCTCACACTGAGACTCTCACAGCTGATCCTAACCTAACATTCAAACAGTCAGCACCGAGACCAAGACAGAACCAAGACAGGGCCTACCACAGCCTGTGTGTGTTTGTGTGTGTGTGTTTTTGTGTGTGTGTGTTTTTGTGTGTGTGTGCGTGCGTGCGTGCGTGCATGCGTGCATGCGTGTGCGTGTGCGTGTGTGTGTGTTTGTGTCTGCGATGGGATGCAGCGGCTTCACCATGGACTGTATAAAACATGGACATAGCATCCACAATGTTACCAGTCCGTTACTGATACTATGAAATGAAGCCAATCCATGGACACAGCCACATTTGATATGACGCCGGCTGTGAGTTTCCTTTCGAACAGCTAAAGGGCACCTGCAGTCACATGACCTGAGCAAAGTCTCTGATTGGACAATCAAACAATCCTCATAACTTCTAAAATGCCTAGTTAGAAATAAATTCACTCACTGTATAGTGTGTGCTGATAGTAAAACAGTGGTTTAGACCCAAGCCATTTTTTGAACCAGACTGTAAATATGATTTTAATGCAGAGAAAGTCTGTTTTTATCACTGGGTTTGTATGTGACTTCAGGCCTTTCTGCAGGCAGACTCAAGCGGATTCTCGATGAACAGCAACTTTCAGCACTTCTGCATAGGCTTCATTTTAAGTAAACAGATGTTGCCCCCCGGGCTTCACTGAGGTAACAGCTAGTTTTCAAATGCACCTCCACCCAGCTAATGTGAACATCAAACATGGAGGCAGCATGGACAGAGGATGGAGTGAGGAGGCTGAGGAGTAAGTGTGTGTGCTAGAGTGTGTGTGTAGTGTGGAGTATGGTGGATGGAGGCCGGTCAGGGAGGAGTCCTGTGTGCTGCCAGTGGTCGCATGTTTAAACACTGGGAACAGGTGCATGGAGGACCTATTCCCAGATCTGGAGGTGTAGACCTACCTCAGTCTGTGGATGATAGAGAATGTGAGATTAGGATTTTAAGGCTCTCTGTATTTCTTCCCTCTCTGCTCTTATCGCCCCCCGTCTCCCTCTCTCAGATCGCGAGCGCCCAGTGCAGCACACTGTGCACGCGACGTGCCCCAGTGCATGACGCTGGACCAATCAGAGCGCAGTATTCCGAAAGTTTACCTTTTATGGCTCGAGCCGGGCAGCGGACACGGTATAAGACCGGAGCGCCCACAGCTAACGGATTCACTCTGAGCGCCGTCACACGCAGCTTGTGCGGGACATCATTTGCCTGAAAGCAGTTCCCTTATAGCGAAAAGCCCCCCACCCAAAGGTAAGACGCACGCACATACACACACACACACACACAGAGACACACACTGAGAGCTTACCTGTTGTTCAGAAGTGTTTGTCGAGCGAACATGAGTCAGTGTGTCACGGACTACAGTGCTCTGTGAAAGGGCGTTTTGAATGGGAGAGATGGCGTAGACCACGAGGCTCTTTGTCCTGTCAAACCTTTGCACTCATTAGGTTCAGCCCTTTTTACAGCCTGGGACAGAAGCCATCATCCTTGTGTCTTCTGTTAACCTGTGTAGAGCAGAGACTGCTAACGGTTTAACCTCAGGCTAACCGGTGCTTTTTGCTGAATAGTCATCCGGCGTATGATAAACACGGTGAAGCTACAGACTGACTGAAACGGGGCTTTTCATGGTGTATATGAGTGAAATAGTGAAGTGTACATGCTCATCTGCCTCCTTCGGCAGTGTAGGTGAGCTTTGAGCTGGGAGGTCTGAAACCAGCTTTTCTTTGTGCCCGCTGCGGCGGGGTGTGACCTACTTTTACTAGCTTAGCCACATTATGCCAACTCAGCCATTCGGAATTCAACTGTTAGAATCCTGATCTTTGTTCTCACGGACACGCCTGTTCAGTTCAGCTCTTTAAATATCCTAAAACAAACACTTATATAACCTCTGAGCCCTTCTAAGAGGCCTGAGATAAGAATTCAGGGCCTCAAAGAGGCAATATGACTATCAATGAAAACACCTGTCTTGCTCTGAACTCTGACTTTCTGCGCAGGAGGCAGAGGAAACCACAAATCCTGCAGTGTGAGGAAAGGTGTGGCCTCCAGGAAGTGGAGCGTCAGTCAGGGACCTGTAACCTCCATGAGTCACGTAAACTCATTATGTAGCTTAATCAGTCTCTCGTTTAGCAGCCTGTGTAAAGGCAGAGACAGGGCGGGGGATGTGGGAGGCGGGCAGCGGGCCGTGGGCCGTAAGTGCAGCAGAGGCTGATAGTGACGCAGTGATACTAAGACGGAGGTCTGTGTGTTTAAACCTATGAAATTGACTTTTTTTTGTGAGAAGGGGGGCAGCTAACGGCAGAGAGGGAGTGGTCTTGTGCTGCGGCGTCAGTTAGCGTTGAGCGTTCCTTTCCCTTGAAGTGTAGTTCAGGCCGCGCGCTATGTCGCTCTGCCGCACGCCATTTCGCTCTGGTCGCGCGCTATGGCGCCGGTATCCTCGAAGCTGCTTAAACCGAACATGCCCTTATATGGTAATGATAGAACGCAGCGCGACTTCCTTTTGTCTGGCCCGGTCGGAATGTGTCGCGCGAGCTCCACCCAGCGGCTGGTCTTGTGAACTGCTGCAGAGGAAGTGAGAGCTTGGTGAGGGGCGGATGTGAGACTGGAGGGTGTAACTGTTCCTCTTCTCCAACAGTTCAGCCATGGAAGATGAAATCGCTGCACTGGTTGTTGACAACGGGTCCGGTATGTGCAAAGCTGGATTCGCCGGAGACGACGCCCCACGTGCTGTCTTCCCCTCAATCGTTGGCCGCCCCAGGCATCAGGTGGGTCTTTTACCTGTCACACACTTGACCTGGTGACATCAGAGACTGATGCTCAAGATATTGGAGAATGTAAAGTAATGTCAAAATTCGTTATTGAATATGAGATTACTTTTTCAGCTGATATCACACTTTACACTCAAGAAATAAGTGTTTGATTAATACATTTTATTTCTAAGCTCCTTTCTGAAACTCAGGGTCACTTCACAGTTGAATAAAACAGTTCAGAAGTAATAACTCAATAAAAATAAATAAAAGTAACATGAAGGGATCCTGTAGTTAATGCTAACAGACGTGTGCTGTGATAAAATAACCTTAATCATCCAGCCCACAGGGATGTCCTGAGATTAAACAAAACAGTTCAGTTAGTGTAGAGTTAGACTAACCCTCGGGTCTAAGCGCATTTGTGTTCCTGTAACTGAGCCAACTGTATTGCATACATGTGTGCGTGTCTGCATGTGTGTTCATGAACTGATGTGTCCCACAGGGAGTGATGGTGGGTATGGGCCAGAAGGACAGCTACGTTGGTGATGAAGCCCAGAGTAAGAGAGGTATCCTGACCCTCAAGTACCCCATCGAGCATGGAATTGTGACCAACTGGGACGACATGGAGAAGATCTGGCATCACACCTTTTACAATGAGCTGAGAGTGGCCCCTGAGGAGCACCCTGTCCTGCTCACAGAGGCCCCCCTCAACCCCAAAGCCAACAGGGAGAAGATGACCCAGGTAAGCATGTCTTCAAAGTCCAGACACAGAACATCAGTGTTTACTGTTACCTCATTTCCCCTTTAGCCCTCTTCATCCCTCTCTCACCTGCTCCTTCCTCCCCTCTCCCCCAGGACCTCTCTCCTATAAGATGGTCTCTCTCCTATGCCCTCTCAGCAGCAGGTCTTTGACTGTGTGCTTCTCTGTCTGTTTAGCTGAGTTAGTAAAAAGTTACCTGACATGCACAGGTGTGGTGGATGATGACTTTTTGCACTCCTACTAACTTGCCTGTGAGGCTCACTCTGCTGCATGTAGTGAGTGCAGTGTGTACCCAGGCTGATGCTCTCTGCTGTGATTCGTACTGACCTGTTCTCTGCTTCTTCCTCAGATCATGTTTGAGACCTTCAACACCCCCGCCATGTACGTTGCCATCCAGGCTGTGCTGTCCCTGTATGCCTCTGGTCGTACCACTGGTATTGTCATGGACTCCGGAGATGGTGTGACCCACACAGTGCCCATCTATGAGGGCTACGCCCTGCCCCACGCCATCCTGCGTCTGGACTTGGCCGGCCGCGACCTCACAGACTACCTCATGAAGATCCTGACAGAGCGCGGCTACTCCTTCACCACCACAGCTGAGAGGGAAATCGTGCGTGACATCAAGGAGAAGCTGTGCTATGTTGCCCTGGACTTCGAGCAGGAGATGGGCACCGCTGCCTCCTCCTCCTCCCTGGAGAAGAGCTACGAACTGCCTGACGGTCAGGTCATCACCATTGGCAATGAGAGGTTCCGCTGCCCAGAGGCGCTCTTCCAGCCCTCCTTCCTCGGTATGTTTGTCCCCTGAACACACTCTAGATGCTGCTCTGTGTGTTCCCTCCAGTTCTCTGATCAGCGTCTTGTTTCTGCTCTTAGGTATGGAGTCCTGTGGTATCCATGAGACCACCTACAACAGCATCATGAAGTGCGACGTCGACATCCGTAAGGACCTGTACGCAAACACAGTGCTGTCCGGTGGTACCACCATGTACCCGGGCATTGCTGACCGCATGCAGAAGGAGATCACAGCCCTAGCACCATCCACCATGAAGATCAAGGTGAGCTGAGCTGCTGCAGAGTGTTAGCAGGTTATCTTAAACAAATCGTCAGTGCGCTAACATGTTTGTCCTGTCTCCTAAGATCATCGCCCCACCAGAGCGTAAGTACTCTGTCTGGATCGGAGGCTCCATCCTGGCCTCTCTGTCCACCTTCCAGCAGATGTGGATCAGCAAGCAGGAGTACGATGAGTCCGGCCCCTCCATCGTCCACCGTAAATGCTTCTAAACAGACTGTTCCTTCTCCCCTTACCCGACCAAATGCCCAACAACTTCAGCTCTGTGCAAAACACACACACCACACATTTCATACTCTCAGGCGCAGAGCCTAGATCACCAACTCATTGGCATGGCTTCAGTTATTTTTGGCGCTTGACTCAGGATTATAAAAAAACTGGAACAGTGAAGGAGTAATGTTTTTTGGCTAGGTTTAAAGCACCCCAGTGTTCTGCAGTTGCATCTGGGGACTTAAAAATGTACCTTTTGTTTTTCTTTGAGTCATTCCAAATGTTTGTTAACTGCATTGTTCAGACACATGATTCCAAATGTTAACTGCATTGTTCAGACACGTATTTGCCTCTGTGAAGGCTGCCCAGTGGTTGGCGCATACTTAAACATGGTTGTAGTATGGCTTGTATGTAAATTATGTCTGGGGTTTTTTTGTACTTTCAGCCTTAAAAATATCTTGGTCCTGTTAATTTTTTTTGTTTTTGTTATGCAAACCCGATCGTGACCTCTTCTACCCCCTGATGGAGGTCCATCCGCGGGTGGTGGGGCAGGGGTCTGGAAGCGATGGGGTAACATGGGGTGCCAGACTGGTGGGGCCAACCTGTACACTGACTAAACAATCCCAATAAAGTGCACATGTGTTCCGACATGACCCCTGACTCTGTCCTCCTTACAGTCCTTGCAGTCAACACCTCACTCTTAAGTTGTGTGGTATGTAGAAATTAGAATTTTATCATGTAGTGTTCAGATTTCAGAATGAGCCCATGTGTTGCTAAAACATCTCATCACTAAGTGACAGCTCAGCCTTTGCAGATCAAGAGAGTTTATGAGGATTGTGTCATTTATTCTGATCATAATGTTGATCGGCATTGGTGCTCACGGACATGTCTCATAGCTGGAGAAACAACAGGCAGAAAGCTCCATGATAGCCACCTAACTCTCTGATAAAAGTCAGAAAAATGCTGACGTTTGTTAGACTGTACCATAAAAAATGACCCTTACAACCAATAAAGGTTGCTATGGAAATGTGCAACAGTACATTGCACCTTAACCTGTTAGACAGAAAACGGCCAACTTTAGCATCATCCTTCAGACCCAACTTTTTCATTGATTACTCCCAGCTTGGAAACTCTACACCCATGTTCACTCTCTTTTCAGTCTCTGTCTGTCCTGGGGTGTGTTTCACAAAGTTTCAATGAACTCTGAGTCTAATTCTGAACTGTGAGTTGATCTACTTTGAGATAGAAATCTGAGTTTTTGGTTTCAGAACAGCTGATTGAGTTAGTTAAGTAGTAGGAGGAGTTTTAACTGGAGTTAAGCATGTGCAGCCCAACCATAAAAAGCCATCACCAATGTAGCCCAGATTCAATGATACACCATGGCAACAGAGAGGAGAAGGGATGCGTTTTTCACCCCATTTCAACTAGAAAATTTGATGTGCTCATTTGAAGAGTTAAAGCATGTTTTTAGAAAAAGAGAGCAACACAGCTGCAGCTGCAAGAGAGGGAGACAGCATGGGATGACGTTGCTCGGGGCCATGTGTAAGTATAAATGTAGTCCTTTGAATCTCAGTAAAATAATGGGGACAATCAGTTTGAATTAAATAAATTAAACATCAATATAAGCATAGTAATTTGTTTAATTTATTTAATTTAGATGCAACCCTATGGGGCTGAAGCACGCTTGGCAGCAGCTAAGAAAGAAATAAAATAACATTGTACAAGCAGGTAAAATCTCAGCATAATCTCATGGGGGGTACCTCATTTTTAACATGCTTCACATTCTAGATTAAATACTAAGTGGCTGTTTGACTGTGCAGTGGTTTTATCCCCCAAATAATGCTGTTTTCACACACATAAATGGCTTTCTCTTTAATATCACATTCTGCTAAATAACCAAGCCCAATTAAACTAACACAGACTTATACTCAGCTAACAGAAAGAAGAGTGAAAACAACAAAAACTGGTATCTGCTGGGAAGTAAGTGCATGACTGTGAGTGGCAATGTTGCAAATGTAAGGACAGATTAAGTTGTGTATGTGGATGACTGACTGAGACGTGAAACTGTACCGCTCAAAAAGCTAACTGTCTGAAATTGCGAGTACATCTATGCGCGGTCTGATGATCAACTCCAGTCTTCTCTGCGCAGTAATGCACAGGATTATTGACAGAAGGATGTTGGCGAAAAAGGTCAGTAGCACGCACTGCTCTTGATGAACTAGTACTACTGACTGATTTTTTAAAATGACTTTTTAATAACAGGCGGCTAAACAAATCTATGTCGAAACTAGCTGCTGACTGAATAAATAAGGAAATAAAATGGCGTGTGACTCTGAAAGAGGGCGGAGATAGAGAAAAACTCGAAGTTCATTGAGAAAAACCTGCCTACCAGGTTAGATCCAGATTCAGTTGCCAGAGTATACAGACACAGAGTTTTAG
The DNA here is from genome assembly GCF_033239565.1 of Halichoeres trimaculatus. Classification (NCBI taxonomy): domain Eukaryota; kingdom Metazoa; phylum Chordata; class Actinopteri; order Labriformes; family Labridae; genus Halichoeres; species Halichoeres trimaculatus. The sequence continues at coordinate 2,645,154 of NW_027437198.1, read as the reverse complement.
TTACACCTCTTCGTGAAACAGGCTCAAGTTTCCCCTCTTTCTCAGGTTTGATTAACCTTCCTTTCTGAAACCGAAAACCCAGTTTCTCTATTTCAGGTCATCCTGAGGCGCCCTGAAACACACTCTGTAGTGATGATGATGATGATGATTATAATGATGGGCCTTACACTCAGGGTCTTTATCTGTGCGGCACAGAGTTAGGAGGTAGACCTGCGGTTAGATGAAACAGCTCTGAACTCTGAGAGCATCACTGCAGCTGCACAGATCAGACACCAGGTGGCAGCAGAGCTACATCTTCTTTTGCGTCAACAAGGCTTTTACACTTCTTCACCAAAGATCATCAAGTAAGGTCAGACACACACCCATGCACGTGCATTTCATACTGGGCTTTATAGAAATCGTGCTTGAGCACGGCATGGTGCGGTCACACTGGCCATTCCAAACGTGCTTTAGGGCTGAAGCGTGCTTAGGCACGGCACGGTTGGCCAGTGTGACAGCGTCCTAAACCTCAGGTCAGGTCATTGATAAAAGTAATGATAATACTTGATTTGATATGATATTTATTTATCTCAAACCTGCAGATAGGCAAAAAACACAAGGACACAACCCTTAAATTGTTGGATCATTTTGGAGCGAAACAGGACCGCGGTGAGCGAAGGTCCGTTTTTCAATGTATTTGTCATCTAGGAGGGCTAAAAAACAAATTTAGCTGGGGTGTATTTTTTAAAATGGTGGGGAAAATTTTTTAGAGGCCAAAATCCAAAATGGCTGTCATGGAAATGATCTCTTTAAAGGCCCAACCTACAATGATGGACAATTCATGTTTTCAGACCTTATTTTTGTTGAGAAATACATATTTCAGGGTTACATAATGATTTGACCTTATCTTAACCTTCAAATTCAAGATGGCTGCCACTTTTGGTGTTTTTTAGGGTTTTTGTGGGGAGTTTTTGCCGTTTTTGGTGCATTTTTTTCACTCTTGTTACAGAGTCTCTATAGGGTTATAATGGAAGCTTTGCTCATGATGAGTTGAATAGTATGCAGATAAAGTTCACAGAAATAACATCTGAAGTCAATAAAGTAGATGTTTATGTACAAACAACACTTGTTGACTGCCCATTTCCCATTTAAAAGGACTATGCAGAAATGATTTTTCAGGTCTATACCACAATATTTTTGGCTTTATTAAATTCTTTTGCAGTTTCAGACCAATGGAAATAAAAATAGATTCCTTTATTTTGCTCCCATTTAAATGAAGGAGATGTATCATCACCATGGAAACCACAGGAGCAAAGCCATATGTGTGATGTCACAAGGAAGATGCAGGCTGTTTTCGAATTCGCCTGCTATACTGTGTATAAAAGTAGTTTGTAGTAGGCACTGCATACTGCATACTACACTTGAATGTAGTATGTACTATGACTGTTCTGTTTGGTTCATTTTGTAGTGAAGCGGAAATAGGATTCATTTTTTTATAAGATTTATTTTTCAAACTTAATTCTGATTGTACAAAACAAACCATGAGTAGCCAACATGTTGACATTTCAGTTATTAATCTGCAAAAATATAGCCAGAAGCAGTATTTTATATGAAACAGTCAGAGGTGGCGAATTGTTATTATTTCTGAGATGAATTACTTATCATTTCGTGACGGTTAGAAACAGAAATAGAAATAGAAATAGAAAAATACTTTATTTATCACATGATACATGTTGATTTTAATTACTTTAATTACTTTAATTAAAAATAAGTAAATACATCAAGTTAAAAACCATGTCTCTGAACTTGTGGATGAGTTAAATATTTTTATAATTAATTTAGATGGCAAGCTATTTAATTTAGAGAAAGCCCAACAACTGAGCTTTTCATGGGAACTATCGACCCTGCCGTTGGGGTCGGTTGCTCCGATGCGCATTCTTTGTTTGACATAAAATTGTGGCTTTTCCGTTTGAGATTGAATCAATTAAACGCCACCAATAGTTGACAGACATATCCAAGTTATTAACTTTGCATTTTTGTCTCAGTTAAACAAGTATTTCTTTGGTAATCAAGTAATATGTAAAAAAAAAAAAAGGGAGCAACCGAGGCTTTCTCCCCTATTATCCCCTAGGCTGGGCTGGAGAGTGGTGGACGAGTGGTGGACAGGATGTCGTCATCTAATTTCTTATGGACATTTTTGCACTTTCTATACTCTTTCTTACTTTTGTTTTCTTAAATGCTGCGGTGACTCCTGAATTTCCCCTCGGGGATAAATAAAGTATTTTCTATCCTATTCTATTCTATTCTATTCTATTCTATTTACTAAGGATGTTGCTGGCATATCTATCATACACTTCAATAGAATAGAATAGAATAGAAAATACTTTATTTATCCCCGAGGGGAAATTCAGGAGTCACCGCAGCATTTAAGAAAACAAAAGTAAGAAAGAGTATAGAAAGTGCTAAAAGGTCCATAAGAAATTAGATGATGACATCCCATCCACCACTCGTCCACCACTCTCCAGCCCAGTCAGTCTCCACCTCCACAGGGTCCAGGACTGAGCCTCCCCAGCAGTCTGTTCAGTCCCTGTCTCCTGGATCCTGTCTGCCCGCAGTAGGCGAAGCTCCTCCAATGTGGCACCGGCGTCCGATGTCAGCTCCGTCAGCCACGTCCGTGAACAGCACGATGCCGCTGGGCTAGCACGGCTAGCTCGTCCATCCCACCAGAGATAGATTCCACGTTCCCAATGACGATGGATGGAAGGACAGGTTAATGTCGTCACTTTTTAGCTCAACCTAAGAACCAGCATGTTGTCCTCAACTCCTCCTCCTCACCTCGAGGGAAATCATCAAGCCCTACACTAGTTAGCATTGACATGCTACAGGCTGCTAACAGCTAATTTCATATGTAAACAATGCAGCCATGGTCACATGTAGGATCTCTGGACAAACACAGGAGAAAAGTAGTAAAAATATCGCTCAAGCCACAAAAAGTTTGGTGTCCATGACCAACAATGAACCATACAGAGTAATGATCCACTTCAAATACAGAGACGACAAAAAAGAGACAAAAAAATTACAAGAAACGGACAAAAACGAGAGAGCTACTGCAACAGGCAGTTACTTTGGCAGCGCCTAGCAACGGAGAAAAAGGGCCACTTAAAAGAAAAAAAAACACATCAAGGATAAACATCACACACACAGGATGACGTGAAGCAGGAAAATTTAAGGTGGTGGAAATATAGAGGTGAAATACAGAATGTAACAGTAAAATGTCATACTATAATTGGCAGTGGTTTACACTAATAATGCCGCAGTCTGGCCGTAGCAAAATAAAGAAATCTATTCATTTCCATTGGTCTGAAACTGCAAAAGAATTTAATATAGCCAAAATCATTGTGGTAAAGTCATTTCTGCATAGTCCTTTTTAATGGGAAATGGGCAGTCAACAAGTGTTGTTTATACATAAACATCTACTTTATTGACTTCAGATGTTATTTCTGTGAACTTTAACTGTATATTATTCAATCATGAGCAAAGCTTCCATTATAACCCTACAGAGACTCTGTAACAAGACTGAAAAAAAATGCCCCCAAAACGGCAAAAACTCCCCACAAAAACCCTAAAAAAACACCAAAAGTGACAGCCATCTTGAATTTGAAGGTTAAAATAAGGTCAAATCATTATGTGACCCTGAAATATGTATTTCTCAACAAAAATAAGGTCTGAAAACATGTATTTTCCATCACTGTAGGTTGAGCCTTTAAAGAGATCATTTCCATGACAGCCATTTTGGAATTTGGCCTCTCAAAAATTTTCCCTGCCATTTTAAAAAATACACCCTGGCTAAATTTGATTTTTAGCCCTTCTAGAGGACAAATCCATTGAGAAACGGACCTTCACTCACGAGGTCACGTTTCGCTCCAAAATGACCCAACTATGAACTTGGTTTTAATCAAATTAATTGTCAGGTCATTTCTATCAAACTAATTCTTTAGTTTCTGTAACTCTTCATTGACCAGTTTGACTAGCTCTCTAGCTCTTACAAAACACACACACACACACACACACACACATAAACACACACACACACACACACACACACACACACACACACACACACACACACACACACACACACAATGCTAGTTTCATCTGCAAAGATGATAGATTTAAGTTTCTCATAATCCTTACAAATATTGATATACAACATGAATTATTTGAGTCCCAGCACGGACCTTTGTGGGACACCACAGTAAATGCTCAGGCATTTAGACCTGTGGTCTGCATTCTGTGACTAATATAGTTCTTAAGCCAGTCCAGTGTGGTCTCCCTGGCTCCAATTCTCTCCAGCTTGTCTGTGAGGCCGTCATGGTTTATTGTGTCAAAGGCTTTTTTAAACCAATAATAACACCTATTGTGGGCTGCTTTTTTATCAATACTGGTGGTAATATATTTCTTTACCCTAGTCCCACTGCATCAAATCATTCTTAAATTTATCTGCTGTTACTTCTGTCCTTATCCTTTTAAGTTTAGTTTCCTTTGGCTGTTTCTTTCTTGTACTCACACTAACAAATAGCAAATACTGGAAGATGGTCCCTAAAATCCATTATCAATAAGACACTCGTATTACTTTCCATATTATTTGTGAGTATATTGTCAATAAGAGAGGCGCTTTCTGTTTTAATTCTGCTAGGCTTTGTAATTTCTAGAAAATGACCCAGACTGTAAGTCATTTCTATAAAATCACAAGTTTGTCTGTGCGTATGATGTTTCAACAAGTCAACATTAGAATTGCCACAAATGTAATTAATCTAGTGCTGTGACGCACTGAAAAGCTTTTCCATCTTATCACTGAAGAAAACCATGTTGGATGCAGGTTTCCTGTATACACAGCTTACAATTATATTTCTGTCTCTATGAGTCCTTATTCCAATGCTGATGCATTCCATCACGTCATCAAAGAATCCAGAAAACTCATCACTAAGTGCATATGAAACACCATCATCCACAAAAAGAGTCCCCCCCCACTGCTTCTGATAATTCTATGAAAGTTATAACCTTGTAGTACAAAGTCTGATCCTCTGTCTGTATCAATCCAAGTTTCAGAGACAGCTATAATGTTTAAGGGCTTCACAAACAGTTCTAAGTACTCCTTTATCCTCTCAAATTCTGCATATGCAATGGGGAAAATAAGTACTGAACACAACAACTTTTTTCTCATAACATTTATTTCCAAATATGCAATTCAAACGAAATTTTTATCAGACATTGTTATTAACGCAAACAATCCACACATGAAAAGAAATCATGACATTCAAGTCCATAAATAATGATTATGTGGAATTAGGTACGATAACACAGGAAAAAAGTATTGAACATACCATGGAAAGGCTGTATACTTTGGCAAGGAAATGCACCCTACCACCTAAAATGTGTCAGTAATTATTACTCAAACTTCCAATTGGTGCAAACCAACCAATCAGCTGGGTTAGAGCAAAATTTGTGACGGTGAGATAACCAGCTGAGGTTTCTGGGACCCGAGAGTAGTCGGAGGCAAAACAGGTTTGAAAGAGTTTTATTGTCACTTGAATAATGGTTGGGGGAAAGAGAGCATGGCTGTCGTAGGCTACTGCAGGAGTATCCTCAGAGGCTGAGTATCCTCACTGGGGAGAGGCAGAGGAGAAGTCCAGGTTAGTATCACAGGTATTCAAAAAACACACAAGCACCAAAAGATCACGAGGAGAACAATCACGGCCTGATTACCACACGAAGAGCTGGAATCTACTGGCGCCGGCCCATCCTTCCAACAACGCTTAAGTGCCGGCGCTCCTAATCAGCAAACTCGAAGCAGGTGTGAGAGGTGCAGCCAGAGGAGTCAGCGCAGCTGCTCAGGAAGGGGAGGGGGAGAAGGGAGAGCAGCCACACTGCAGCCAGGATCACCACAAAATTGATGGTCCTATAAAAAAGGTTGTTTTTTCACCAAGCAGTTAAATACGACACACCTCATGATGGGTAAAGACATAGAACTCTCTGAAGACATTTGCAATCTGATTGTTGCTCAGCATCAGAATGGATCTGGTTACAGACTTATATCAAAGCACCTGAATATTCCAGTCAGCACCATTGGGCCCATTATTTGCAAGTGGAAGAAGCACCACCTTACCATCAGCAGGCCACGCACAGAAGCACCACCTTACCATCAGCAGGCCACGCACAGGAGCTCCTTGCAAGATTTCTGACCAGGGAGTCAGAAAGATAGTCAGAAGCAACAAGCCAAGAACCACCCTGAAAGTGCTCCAGAAAGACCTGGAGGCAGCAGGTACAATTGTTACAGAGAAAACAATAGACAATGCACTCGACCGCCATGGCCTCTATGGACACTCAGCTCGCAAGACTCCATTCCTCAAGAAAAGGCATGATGAAGCTAGTTTAAAGTTTGCTAAAAAGCATCTTGGCAAGCCTGTAGAATACTGGGAGAATGTTGTCTGGTCAGCTGAAACCAAAATTGAACTTTTGGGCTGTCATACTACATACCATGTTTGGAAGAGAAATGGCACTGCACATCACCCCAAAAAACACTACACCAACAGTGAAGTTTGGAGGTGGAAGCATCATGGCATGGGGTTGTTTCTCATCTCATGGTATTGGCAAAATAATTGACAGAGCAATGAATGGAGCCATGTATGGGGAAATTCTTGACATGAATCTGCTGTCATCCAACGGAATGATGAAGATGAGACGTGGCTGGACCTTCCAGCAGAACAGTGATCCAAAGCACAGGGCAAAGTTGACTCTCAAATGGTTTCAAAAAAAGAAAATCAATCCGTTAGAATGGCCTCGTCAATCACCTGACTAAAATCCAATTGAACATTTGTGGAAAGAACTAAAGAAAATAGTTCACCAGAGGGCACCAAAGAATATTCAAGATTTGAAGACAATCTGTGCAGAGGAATGGGCCAAAATCACACCTGAACAGTGTGTGTGATTAGTTAAAACATACAAGAAGCGTCTGGAAGCTGTCATTGCAAACAAAAGCTTCTCCACTAAATATCAGATGAGTCTCAGTTAGCGTGTTCAATACTTTTTTCCTGTGTTATTGCACTTAATTTCACATAATCATTATTTACGGACCTGAAAGTTGTGATTTCTTTTCATGTGTGGATTATCTGTGTTATTACCAATGTCTGGTAGAAATTGTGTTAAAATTGCATCTTTGGTAATAAATTTGATGAGAAAAACGTTGACGTGTTCAATATTTATTTCCCCCACTCTACATACTTCTACTATTGTATTACGAACGAACATATTACCATACGTTGCTAGGCGCTGCCCAAGTAGCTGCCTGTTGCAGCAGCTCTCTCGTCTTTGTCCGTTTCTTGTAATTTTTTTCGTCTCTTTTTTGTCGTCTTTGTATTTGAAGAGGATCATTACTTTGTATGGCTCATTGTTGGTCATGGACACCAAACTTTTTGTGGATTCTGTGATATTTTTTACTACTTTTCTCCTGTGTTTGTCTGGAGATCCTACATGTAACCATGGCTGCATTGTTTACATGCAAAATTAGCTGTTAGCAGCCTGTAGCATGTCAATGCTAACTAGTGTAGGGCTAGATGATTTCCCTCGAGCAGAGGAGGAGGAGGTGAGGATGACGTGCTGGTTCTCGGATGTGAGCTGGGAGGTGACGACGTGGACCTGTCCTTCCATCCATCGTTGTTGGGAACGTGGGATCTAGCTCCGGGGGATGGACGAGCTAGCTGTGCTAACCCAGTGGCATTGTGATGTTCATGGACGTGGCTGACGGAGCTGACATCGGACGCCGGTGCCACATTGGAGGAGCTTCGCCTGCTGTGAGCACACAGGATCCAGGAGACAGAGACTGAACAGACTGCTGGGGGGGAGCAGGACCCTGGACCCTGTGGAGGTGGAGACTGGCTGGTCTGGAGAGTGGTGGACAAGTGGTGGACAGGATGTCGTCATCTTATTTCTTATGGACCTTTTTGCACTTTCTATACTCTTTCTTACTTTTGTTTTCTTAAATGCTGCGGTGACTCCTGAATTTCCCCTCGGGGATAAAAAAAGTATTTTCTATTCTATTCTATTCTATTCTATTGAAGTGTATGATAGATATGCCAGCAACATCCTTAGTAAATAGGGGAGAAAGCCTCGGTTGCTCCCTTTTTTTTTACATATTACTTGATTACCAAAGAAATACTTGTTTAACTGAGACAAAAATGCAAAGTTAATAACTTGGATATGTCTGTCAACTATTGGTGGTGTTTAATTGATTCAATCTCAAACGGAAAAGCCACAATTTTATGTCAAACAAAGAATGCGCATCGGAGCAACCGACCCCAACGGCAGGGTCGATAGTTCCCATGAAAAGCTCAGTTGTTGGGCTTTCTCTAAATTAAATAGCTTGCCATCTAAATTAATTATAAAAATATTTAACTCATCCACAAGTTCAGAGACATGGTTTTTAACTTGATGTATTAACTTATTTTTAATTAAAGTAATTAAAGTAATTAAAATCAACATGAAATCATGTGTCATTAATGTCACTTCTTTGTTTTTGCCTGGAAACATTTCCACTTACCATCTTCATTGTGCAGTCGATTCCTCGTCCAGAAGTAGTATGCCTACACTTTAAAAAATTAGTCTAATTAGCCTTCTGATATTATCACAAAAATTTAATAGATGAATGTAGGCAAGCCTGTTAACATAATTCAAATAAGTATAGGCCAGTTCATCACACTGTAGGCCTATTGGGAGGAAAAATGTGTTACAGGCATCGGATACAAGATCAAATTAAGAAAACACAAACCACCATTTGATAAATTCAAGGTGCAACAGCTGCAAAAGAGGCAACAGTCATCTGTCCGCCTAACAGGGGCAACAATGCCGGCAAACAGTAAACATGGGCAACAAGGCTGCGGTAGAGACAATAATAAAAGTGCTAACCAGCTCAAATAATACAATGAGTCACAACAGGGGCAACAATAGCCGCAAACAGTAAACATGGGCAACAAGGCTGCGTGTGCATAGAGGTAGAGACAAAAATAATCGTGCTAACCAGCTCTATTAAATAAAATAAGTAACAATGTCACAGCCTCTAATCTGAATACTCACACCTGTCACAGATATAAGCTGAGCCAGGGGCTTGGGCGCACTGTTCATGTGACCACTCCCTACAGCTAGTGCACTGGATCCACGTCTCTCCAGGCTTTGAATCGCTGAAATCTTCTCCACAGACCTGACAAAGATAGTCTTCTTCTCTGCCTTCTGCTTTCCTTTGGGCGTCTTCTTTTTGGCTTCTGGATTCGACTTCCTTACCACTTTTGGCCTCTTGGTGCCTCTCTCTCTTACGTAGGCTTCAAGGGCTTCTTTTACCGGGGTGTCTGTCAGAATCTGTGTTGTAACCCTTCCTTCTCTTTGTTGCTGCAACTCTTCTGGAGAGAAATCCTGCTGGGGGGCTGGAGGTGATGACAAAGCAGAGGAAGGGGTTTGATCGCCATCTTGAGCCTTGTGTAGAACCATATCTTCTGGATTATAGGGCACTGGTGACAGGACAGTCCAATCTTCTGGATTATAGGGCACCGGTGTCAGGGCAGCAAAGGACGTACCAGGCAGGTCTGCAGCTGTGTGGAAGACGAATGAAAAATGACATCACTTCCAGTCCCTCTCCAAAGTTGGCTATCCCAGTCTAGAACATGGGCAAATCTTTAAGTGTAAAAATGTAAGTTGACACTTGAATGCTGACACGCCATCCGTTTGCTCGGATCCAGGGGGTGGTGAGGTGGGCATTGTGAAGTCCTCTGTGAACAGGGCTACAGGGATCTCAGTGGCACGAGGGTCGTGGTTAGACGCGTGTACCTGGGCTGGTCTACAGCCACATGGACCAGTGGACCCCTGGCGAGAGGGTCCACTGCCTGCGCTGGTAGACGGTCCAGGCCATGGGTTGTGGAAGTCTGTACCTGAGATAGACATTACATTAGCTATATAAATAGATAAGAGTGAATACACAACACACCCGACAAATAAAAAAGAGGCTATCTGAGCTGTAGGGGTCAGAAGTGCCTCTTCGAAGGGGCGGAACCAACGACCCTGCCTGACAAAATTTATTTAAAGACTTAATATAAGGCATTTCTTTTTTATACATGCAATTAAAACTTACACGAAGTGACCATGGACAGATAGACGATTAAAATGAGGTGTATTTTGACAGTTTAAACGATAAAATCTATTCAATACATGAACAATTGCGAAGAGACTGATACTGGCATTATCCGTGCCATTGGTGGGGGTGGTGACAAAAGGAGGTGATCAGGTCTCCGCACAGGTTTGGGATGGTGATAATCCGGAAGAGGAGGTCCAAAAATGCCAGAGAACTGATTGACAGCATTTGATTTGACTCATGATTGGCTTAAATTGAGAATAGCTATTGACCCCGAGGAACTACTGACCCCCAGTTCCCCTAAATTGAATTGTTTGTTTGAATAGCAGTTACAGTGTAAATTGATTTTATCAATGAAATGTAAATCAGGATCAATTTCTTATTCAGGATCTGTCATGTCCATAGTCAGAGTTGAAGATATACTTTTGGTAAAATTACTCAAGCGAATAGGTAGCATCTCTTAACCAACTGTCCTGTTTCTAACTTCTCTCACTAAGTGAGGTGCTCATTTATATCAACATTTGTGCCCTTCAACTTTCTGCCCTGCCTATTTAAAAGCACCTTTCTAGACACTCAAGCTCAATTTACAGTTAATTCAAAAACACAATTAAAAAGAAACAGTCACAGTAGAAATAATTATACCCAACAGACAAAGGTGACATGAGGTCAAATGAGTCAGGGGGTTAGGAAAATTCAGCTTGGAACTGATGTTTTTAAGTTTGGATTTGAATGAGGCAAGAGAGTCAATGTTTCTGATGTGTGGCGTGAGAGGGTCCCAGAGTTGGGGAGCAGAGTGACTGAAAGCTCTGCTCCCCATGGGCACAGAGAGGGGAAGGGAGAAGGAAGACCTGAGGGAGTGAGAAGGGGTGGCAATGTGGAGAAGATCAGACAGATATGGCAGGGCGAGGTTGTGGATGGCCTTAAATGTACACAAAAGGATTTTGAAGGTGGTTCTGAGTTTAACTGGGAGCTAGTGAAGCTGCCGGAGAACAGGGGTGATCTGGTGAAAGGAGGGAGTTCTGATGTGGGCTACAGAGTTTTGGGACAGCTGAACCTTATGGAGAGATTTATGGAGGACATCGAAAAGGAGTGAGTTACAGTAAGATAGTAAGATACCTGTAGAGTGAGGGGTGAGAGAGGGCAGAGATGATTAATTTTACTTAGATCGAAATATGCAGACTGGGTAATATTATTGGTGAAAGAAAGTAAGCTGTCAAGGATGACTTCCAGAGGAGCTGTATATGGTGAGAGATAAACTGTTGGCTTTTGTGCTGACAAAGTTCTGTTTTTTTTCACTGCTGATTTTGAGGAAGTTTGAGGTGAACCAGGCTTTAATCTCAGAGCGGCAGAGAGTGAGGGAGGAAAGTGGGAGAGTAGAGTCAAGTTTACTGGACAGATAGAGCTGAGTGTCATCCTCAAAGCAGTAAAAGGCCAGGGGCCCCAGATGTTATTGGGGATTTTACCTTACAGGTCAGGTCTTTGAGGGGACCTTACCTCAGTGAGGTTTTTGAGGAGTATTACATAAGGGCAGGTCTTTGAGTGGACCTGACCTTGCAGGTCTTAGGTCCCGTTTACACGACGCCGAAAACGGTCGATTCCGCAAACATTTCGTTGCGTTTTGGCCTTCTGTTTAGACGAGACCACGTTGCGTTTTCAGTGAAAACGCAGACTTTTGAAAACGCTCCCCAGAGTGGAAAGATCTGAATCCGCTCCTCCATCCAGCTTCGTGTAAACACAGAGCGGAGCGTCTCAGGGTGAAACACTGACGTCACCGCATGCGCACTCGCAGTTTCAGGTAAAGGCTCCGCGCTCAGCCACATTTCCAGTTGAACCAGTAGGTGGCGGTAATACGCGTTATGGTTGGATTGCCGACCGTCTCACACAACAAAATGGCAGAAAAAGAAAGAACAGAAGACTTCTCCTCCCGGAGTCGTATGAACGCGGATCGTTTTCATGCTGTCCTCATGTAAACGCGGGTGGCTTTTGAAAACGCAAAGGAAGAATCGTTGCGGGAGTCTCCGTGTAAACGGGGCCTTAGTTCTACAAATGACTTTAAGTATGAATTAGTCCAACCTGTGTTTCTAAGGGCCATAGCTTTAGCAACTTTATTTTATCCAGACTTTATCCTAACACCATCATCATAAACAGTTTAACTCCTGTACTGGCTGAGGGAGTCCCTCATAGAGTGGATGTGACCCCCACAGACACCAGAGCAGCCCATAGAGTGGGGCTCTGCGTCTTGTAGCTGCAGGCTGAAGGAAGGCCGACCCTGGAGCTCTGTTCTACAGACACCATCTGAACCCCAAGAAGATCCCCTCAGACTGGTAATCCCTGCCTGGGTCCTCCAAAAACAGTGAAGCTATAAGAAGGGGACACTGCAATCAAACACAAACCAGGTAACACCTCTGCTCTGCTCTGCTCTCTTCTCCTTTCCTCTGCTCTGCTCTCTTCTCCTTTCCTCTGCTCACCTCTTCTCTTCTCTTCTCTTCTCTTCTCTTCTCTTCTCTTCTCTTCTCTTCTCTTCTCTTCTCTTCTCTTCACATGCAGTGTTTGCTCTCCACAGTCCCACTCCATGGTCTTATCGACAGGGTGCCTTGAAACTGTCCCCATGTCGGGAGGAGGGGTGAATTTGGAAGACGAGGGGAGCTGGAAACCGTCTCAGATTTTTATATCAACATTTTCTAACTGTGAGCGTGTGGATTACATCAAAGGGAATCTACGGTTCAAAAAACCCCCGCGAGAGTAGGACACCATGCAAGAGAAGCAGACCTGTCACATGACCATGTGACAGGTCTGTAGTTCACACAACACCCCCAGCACAAATAAGGAAGTGAGAGAGAGACAGAAAGAGAGAGAGAGAAAGACTACTGTTCTGATGCTAATGTGTGAGTCCACAGATTTAACAGGGGGAGTTGCTAGATCAATCCACACAGGCAGAGAGGAGAGGCTCATTACTGTAACACTTAAAACCAGCTTCGTTTTGAGAGTTCAACTATCACTTTCTGTCAGTCAAGATTCAAGATGCAGAAAGCTTTATTGATATTACAGGGAAATCACTGTTGCCAAAGCACAACAATAAACATTTATATACAGTATTTACATACATGTGTTTCTACTGGGCTCTGGATTCATTGCATGAACAGAGTTTCATTAGTTCAGCTCCTGGCTTAAGATCAGTCTGTTGAAATGAAACCAGGATGAGGACACTGACATCAGAAATCTCTTGAAATCATTTACTGCTGGTCGTGGTTCATGTCTCTTGTTTCAGGATCTTGGCCTGCTGTCAGATGACCACCAACGGTACCTGAAGGTTTTAAACGTTTAACACACATAAAGTGGTTTGAACCAACAAATTGACCCTCTATGTCACTATCAAATGTCCTGACAACACCAGAAACAAGCTGCGGAAGCCTGGGAAAGTCGCATACATGAACCAACCCTTAAAACTCAGATAAACAGGTAGTGTCCTCAAAACGTGCTAGACAAAAGCGTCCATAGTTTTCTCCTATCATTATAAAATGTATAGGAAAAAAATTAAGGCAGAAAATACTGATATTGTTCATCTCTAAATGAGTTTTCTGCACATTAAGCGGTTTTGATTGGTGGCGGGGAAGGGAAGGTTTGATCTCTGGATAGGTGATAATACGTAAGATGCTCTGAGTGAGAGCAGTTGGACGCCCCCTGCCTTCAGTCCGCCAGCGTCTGCCTTAAGCAGCGTGAAAAGGGGTGAGTGGGCGAACGTGGGGGAGGGGGTCCTGTTGTTCTGATCGGTCCAGTCCTGGAGGATGGGGGACCTTGAAACGGATCAGCTTCTGGCTCCATAATTGGTTTTGTGGAGCTGGCGTTAGGCCAACGTGTTTTCTTTCTTTCTTTCTTTCTTTTTTTTAATGTTCTCTGGGACTTTGACTGATAGTCCTCTTAGCGAATCAGAGGACGCAATCTGACCGTCCTGGGCGGGGCTCAGGTTGGGCGGTGGAGAGAGAGGAGGTGGGCGGGGTCTGGAAACAATGCTGCGTTTCATTAGAGAGGAGTTTACGAAGCGGAGGGTCCGTCTCCCCCTAGTTTTCCCCCAGATACCTCCGGACCAGCCGGGAATGGACCACCACAGCTCCCCCAGCCGCCTGGACGGATTTTAAGACTTTATCTGAGCTCGTTCTTCACATTTCCCTCTTCGAAGTAAGCGGTCAGCATGTTCCCTTTCCTCCTTTCTTCCTTTGCCTCCCAACTTCTCCAAGTTTCCGCTGTTTGAAACGAACCGAAGCCCGTAGAAACATGTAAAAATGGCGCGGGCGGTGTTTGTCGGGACGTTTGGTGTTTTTAGGGGGGGGGGGGGGGGGGGGGGGGGGGGGGGGGGGGGGGGGGGGGAATCCTGCTTGGTGTTTACAGCTGCCTTTGAAGACATTTCCGTGTCTTCAGAAGTTTTCGTGTCGGTAAAAGAACCGTGAAAAGTTTGAAACGTGGCTGAACACGGAGCTCCAGTCCACATGGATCTCAAAGAGAAGGATCTATGACCTGCAGGTTTATTTAGACCCCGGACCCGCAGTGTTTTTGAAAATAGGGGTTGTTAAATAAATATGGGTTTACGGTAAGGGTTTTTAATTTGAGTTTAATGTTTTTTTTCTGATATAGATTACCCCCCCCCACCCGTTTCTGTTTGTGTCTCAAGGTTAGCTCCACTTTCTTAGTCTTTACCGTAAACTCACTGATCTGTGGGTTGAATCAGCAAAGAGTCTTAAACATCTCTTCTTATCCTGCTGTTCTATGAAAGAGACAAATACTTATTTATATCGGATATTATTGTACCCAAAGGGAATTTAATTGTATTTACATTATAACTTAGGACAAAGCCTACTTAAAAAAACGGTAAAATTGTGTTAATCACGTTTGTGAATTAATCAACCTTTTAGCAGCTTTAAGGAGCGTTGTTTTGGCCAGTGCAGTTATACTTTATAAATCTGGCAGTACAAAACAAATTTTAACATTAAAACTTATGTGTGTTTAATAACCGTGGATGAGCTGAACAGAGGCTGAGGTTTTTCTTAGAATTCAGTATGTTTTTAGTGTTTTTAGTGTAATTGCTTTCCTTGTCTTTATTGTTTTCCTTTTTCTATTTTTTCCGTGTTTTAAGTGTTTTCGGTGTTTTTTGGTATTAGGGGAGGAAATTCTGGTTTGATCTATCTTAATTGGCAGCTCCCTGTCTTTCTGATATGAAGCTGGACTAAACATCACCTCTGTGGGCATCAAACCCCTCTAACCCTACTGATGAATGATGCAGGCCCTGGGAGCTTATTTATTTTTAACTCGTTTGAAATTTATATTTGATGCTTCTTCAGTATTTATGGCGTATTGGTTTACAGGGGGCTCGGCTCGGTGCCTTCATGGCTGCTTCATGGGCAAACAGCTGTGTCAGAGAGAGAGAGGTTATTAAAATTTGTGTTTCCACTTCGGGACTGGGGGTGTTTTCAGGCCCAGGGCAGAGCAGCTGTCCGCCCCTCTCCTGCTTGTGTTTCCCAGGGAAGCAGAGCCCCGGAGTGGCCGCTGCTCGCTGTGCGGAGGGGGTGGAGCTGCTGCTACTTTACAACATTAGATCCTAAAATTATTAAAACAACTTAAGGCTGCATAATGACCTGCAGCTCAGATGCTTCAGGGTCGACTATAATTATCAATCAGTCGACCTGCTTCTTTCCATCGTGCAGTTTTTAAGCGCTTTTCCAAACTGCGTCATTGCGCGTTTGCACCGCCTGGTCGCTGGAAACAGCAGAAATTCGAAAACAAGCACTTCCCAACAGTTGGCTCAGCCTGCCCTCTGAATGCAAACCGAGCGATGTGTTTCTTGTTGTTTTGTAGGTCAACAGGATGGCTGAAAAGGAGCCCGGGAAACTAAAGACATTATTATAGCCAGAATTGGCTTTCTTCGGAACAGGGGGCCTATCCGAACGGACTATATCTTTTCCAACTTTCCCTCTGTGTATAATGGATGGCAGAGAATTTGGACCCCCCCGATCCGTCCATGTACCACCTCCGTTGTTGGCAGGGCTCGCAATGGAGTCTCAACGCCTCGGAGCAGCAGCAGCAGCAGCAGCCGGGAGGATCCCTCCCTCACCCGGTCAGTTGGACACGAGTCATCCGCCGCCTCTCCACTCCGGGAAATTCTTGCCATCGGCCATTAACCTACATCCACACCACAGTAAGTGCAAGCAGCCTGCTGTATTGCGTGTATGATGTAATGTTACAGCCTCACATCGAATATTAACTTAACGCTGCGCCACAATGCGCAGTTTGTGTCAGCATGTGCGGTCATTGCTCAGATGTCTTTACGATGTTTTGGGGGAATAGACCCAGATGCAGGTCTTGTAAGGAGGTGTGGCTGTTCAGATAAGTTGCAGATGTAAAGTATGGGGTCATGTGAAGGATCTCGAGCTCAGAGAAGGGGTGAGGGTAAGCGGAAAACGACTAGACATTTAATTTCTACGCTTGGACGGCTCCAGCGGTTGGGAGAGTGTTTCTGCAGCAGGATGCAGGTCAGGGGCAATGGCCTTGGACTGCATGCGGCCCGTTACTGAGACACTGCTGTTGTTTTAAATTATTGTAATTTTTATTTTTATTGGGGGTGGGGGTGTAAAGTTCTGATCCTGCTGCGATGACAGATCACCCCTGACCCTGTTTGGTAAATGAGGGATTGTGAGCTGTGCTTCCTCTGCTGTTCAGCTGTCTGCAGCTCTCAGGGAGGATGCTTTTTGCAGCATTTGCACCACTTCTGTTTTACATCCTTCGCCACGGGGTCCTGAGGGGGTCCGACAGAGGGGGTGTGTGCTCGATGCTTTGCATGTGTTTGTCTTAAAGAGGCAGAGTCTCCTTTAAAGCCAACCACTGTGTGTTTGTTTGAAGCTTGCAGACCTGTGTGTTTTCTCTTTCAGATCATATATAGTGTTTTCTAATCTGAGCTACTGATGGTCTCTTTGACCGGACTCTCTGCTCAGTGATGTCTGTTCTTGCTATGAATGTGAGAATAATGTGCGGTATTGTGTAGAAATGTACAGTAAGGGGCAGATATAGAAATGTGCATTGTGGTGTAGTTATATGTAGAAATGTGCATTATGGTGTAGTAATGTGTAAGGTACAGTAATGCGCAGTAAGATGTAGTGATGTGAAGAAATGTGAACTAAAGTGTTGAAATGTGAAGTAATGTGAATTAAGGAGAAGGTACATTTTTGTGCAGTAACATGTGCAGTAATGAGAAGTAACATTAAGTACAGTGCTAAATACCGACTGTGCATAAAATGTAGTTTTCCAGCTCAAAGCAGAAGTAATTTAGAGTTTCCTCTCTCATAAATTAGGTCTACACCTTGTGTTGCAGACTAAATAGCTTTATGTTTTTTATCTAGTTTTAATGATGGAACGTCGTTTATGCATCGTTGGGTTGACATTTCTCCTCAGTGGACTTCACCATGTGCGAAGGAGTTCGTCTTTAGCGCACGGTGAAGTCCCGCTCTAACGCGTTCACAGACACACAAACACATGCCTGCATTTACACACACAGACACATTCCGTGAAGATACATCTCCCAAGCCCCCCACCCCCTCACCAAACACACACGTCACCCCCCTCCCAAGGCTGTTAACCTAGAAGAAACACTGAATAATGTGTTCTGATATTAGCTAAGGTGCAGTTATGTGCAGTAACATGTAATACTAGACATTTCCACGGAAATTGCGAGAGGGGCTCAAGCGGCGGCTAGGTTTTTGACACACATCACACAAAGTGAAACAGCTAAGAGACCCCGGAGAGATGTCACCAGACCTTATCCGTGTGTTTTAGACTGACTTCACCTAACACCCCCACACAGTTCTGGTTTCTGGTTTAACTGAGGTCAAAATTACTTTATACACAGTAATGCGTGCTTCACACGCACACTGTCAGATATATAAAAATTGTGGCTTCAAAACAATATGTCATGAAAATACACCAACATGTCATGGTACATAGGGGGAGTGGCTGCAAGCCTCAATCAGTACATGAGAACATTTAAAAGTATCTGTGTGTGTGGGCGTGTTTGTATGTGTGAGGGAGAAAGAAGAGAAATGGAGAGAAAGAGGGGAGAGAGAGAAAGGGGGTAAGGGGGTGAGAGAGGGTTGTGTGTGTGTGAGTAAGGCCCCGTTTACATGATGCCGAAAACGGTCGATTCCGCAAACATTTCGTTGCGTTTTGGCCTTCCGTTTAGACGAGACCACGTTGCGTTTTCAGTGAAAACGCAAACTTTTGAAAACGCTCCACAGAGTGGAAAGATCTGAATCCGCTCCTCCATGCAGCTTCGTGTAAACACAGAGTGGAGCGTCTCAGGGTGAAACGCTGACGTCACCGCATGCGCACTAGCAGTTTCAGGTGAAGGCTCCGCACTCAGCCACATTTCCAGTTGAGCCAGTAGGTGGCGGTAATACGCGTTATGGTTGGATTGCCGACCGTCTCACACAACATAACGGCAGATAAAGAATGAACAGAAGAGGAGACTTGTCCTCCTGGAGTCGTATGAACGCGGATCGTTTTCACGCTGTCCTCATGTAAACCATGGTGGCTTTTGAAAACGCAATGGAAGAATCGTTGCGGGAGTCTCTGTGTAAACGGGGCCTAAGAGTGTGAGAGACAGAGAGGGAGAGTGTGTTGTTGGTGAGGCAGTTCATCCTGACTGTATGTGTGTGCAATTATAGTAGTTGAGATGTTGTAACCAGATTCACCCTGTGTGAATGTCTGTGTGTGAGGGAGAGAGAGGGAGAAAGACTGTGTTGTTGGTGAAGCAGTGGTTGCTGATTGTATAAGCAGTTGAGATATAATAGCCCAACCATTACATTTCTCAATTATTTTCGTTATCAATAAAATATGTGCTAACAAAAAACATGAGTTTTGCCGAACTTTGGCGGAGTTTAGGCATAAATAGCTAGCCTGCTCCGGTGTGTCCGGACGGAGTGGGCGGTGTCATGTCAGCAGGTGTTTCTGCCGATGGGAAAGGTACAACAGGCGTTGTACTAGTTTGCTATAAGATTATTTTCACTTTTTTGTCCAATAATCATTTAGCTACAAAATGCCTTTGATAGACTCTTGTCTTGAGGATGAAGCCTGAGCGCTGTCCAGCACCACATCATGTTGTTCTGTTGGGACAGGTTTTTGCTTTTACTCCTTGTGAGTGATGACGATAAACATCTTAAAACAGCATTAAATGATTCATAAACCTACCCGGGATTGATAAAGCTGTAGACCAGGGATGTTAAACTCGTGCCATGGAGGGCCGAGAGGCTGCAGGTTTTCGTTCCAACCCAAAACTCTGCCAGGTGATTCCACTGATTACCTCGCCTTCAAGCAGAGAGCAGGGACAAATCAGTGGAATCAGCTGGTGGAGTTCTTGGTTGGAACGAAAACCTGCAGCCTCTTGGCCCTCCATGGCACAAGTTTGACATCTGTGCTGTAGACCGAGCACCTGCCTCAAAAGTGTTTGTTTTTTTGGTCGTGGGCTCTGAGTCCGAACTCTCGTCCTCTGTTCTTCAGTCAAAATCACTGATCTGTCAGTATCTCTGTCTGTCTGTTTGTTGTCCGAAAAACATGATAGCTGCAGTAAATTGTTGTTGTAAAATGTTCTGTTTCATGCCACAGCCGTCTGTACTACTGCAGCAGTGTTTAGAGAAATAAAAGATAATAAAACCTCAAGCGCCTCATCAGACAACCTTACAGGCTTCAGAAAACACACAGAACATTAATTTAGGAAAACTCAAGGAACGAAAAACTAGAAATGTTAATTTTAACAAATTTATTGGCATCTAAAATGTTATTAGTTAATTGCTCTCCCCTTTTTAAAAAAATGCAAAAGCTATTTTTTTCTGAAAGTATTTTTTATTTCTCAGATTGCTCACCAGTACAGTGCACTTCAAGCTTGAAATGGGAAAAGCTTCTCTTCCAAAAGCACATTGTGGGCAAAGGTCTTTTTCTATTACAGTATAAGATATTTTCCGCCTGCTAGGTAGGATGTGCACACTTATAGCACAGAACAGAGTCAGAATCATGTTTTAAAAGACTTCCCTTTTTTACATGTTGAAAAACTGTGATATAATACCATTATTGCAATATGAAGGAGAAATGCCGTGAAAGATCACAGTTCTGAAGACGTGGCAGCTTTTATTTTGCCGTGGCAATGCACCACTATCATTTACTTGAAGCGGAACCCCTGTAGTAAGTAGGTCATATCCAGAGGAAATCTGACGTTTTGGAGGAGGAAAAGTTAGTCTTGCAAGTGACACCAACAGAAAGGAGTAGGCATGAACTGAAGGTGCTGAGGAGTAGGTGTGTGTTTTACATTAACAACTGTTGTACTGACACAGTGACTGTAGACAGCCACTGCTCCACGGAACTGGAAAATATGACTGTTGAATGCAGGCCCATCAACCTTCCCCGGGAGTTAACGGCGTTGTTTGTGACTGTTGTGTACATCCCACCCCTCCCTGCCAATGCTAGTGCGGCTAACGAACTACTCCACAGCAGCATTAGCAAGCAGCAGAGAAGACACCCCGAAGCAGCATAGCAGGGGACTTCAATCATGTGGACCTTAAAACGGTGCTACCCAGGTTTCTGAGCTAATACACTGGACAAGGTGTACTCCAATATCAAACTAGGCTACAAGGTTAAACAGCTAGCACACCTGGGCCAGTCTGGCCACATGTCCTTGCTCATGATCCCTGCATACACCCCCCTTTGGAAAACTGCCCCTAGCACCAGAGAGAGGATCACAACTATAGACTGTATAAAACATGGACATAGTCTCACCAACGTTACCCGTCTGTTACTGAAACAGAAAATCAGGGTCCCCACTCTTTTCTAGAGATTATTTTCCAGGACATTTCCTATAATTTTCCAGGACGATTTTAACCCCCCTCCCCCGGACACACGCACACTTTGCAGTGTGCTTTTCTAAGGTTGGACCATACATTTTGTACAAGATGTTTGTTTACAAGATGTGCAGTCTATGGCTGCTATCATACATTTCAAATAATCTCTTACATTCATACATATAGTAGAATAGGGCAATCACACCCACAGCTTCCAGTGACACATAAACAACTTAAGTTACAATTTTGGTTTAAGCAATTCTCAACTCAGCTTTTCATTTTCTCCCCCCTCCTTTCCTGTACTTTCTCTACAGAATATGTTTGTTTTTTAATAATCACCAAAAACTGTTTCCTTTTTTTCATCTCTGTTTAATGCAGTTGCTTTTGAACATCTTATACCTGCATTTCCATAAAAAAATCATTGCCAAATTGCCTTCAAAAAAATATGGCCAAAATACTTCTAAATTTAATATGAACTTGCAGTGTAAAAATGTTAACATAAAACAAGCCAATGCAATTAAAAGAATGTTCCTCCAAAAATAGTTCAGTTGTTGAATCTGTTTCAGACTCTCCTGCAGGTTTTCCAATGTTTTTGCTAGAGTTTGCAGCTCTTTCTTTTTCTCAGTCACACTTTTCCGAAATGCATTTGATTTAGTCAGTAATGTGTTTTTAGGACTGCGCTAAGGAAACATGCAAGAATGATTGGCTGGCACAACACGTGGGGGACTGTGCCGGCTTGACGGCTGGAGGCAGAGAAACACTGCAGCTCAATTTTGCCAGCTGAGAAAAGACATTTAGGCTATGCGCAGAGGGACAGGGGAAAGCTAAATAATTTTCCAGGACCATTCAAGCTTTTCCAGGACATTTTACGTTTTTTCTCATTTTCCATACGTTTTCCATGACTGGAAAACTGGTTGATCATTTTCCAGGTTTTCCAGGTTTTCCAGGATGCGTGGGAACCCTGAAAATGAAGCACATCAGCTATAGCGGCCATATTGGTAACCCTAACCCTAACCCTAACCCAACACGGTTTTTCGACGTTAGTTATCAACCTGATAAGTGGATCCAGCTAAGCAATGAGCGTGTGCACACATATAAGGCAGAGCTCGCTGCATCTGACCAATCGCGAACATGGAGCAGTCTGGAGCGTCAGAGCAGGCCGGAGAGAGAAGGACCGCATACTTCACACAGGAGGAGCAGGAGGTGATCATGAAGTATGATGAGGTGAACAATGTAATTAACGTTAAAAGCAGCACCGTCGCCGCTGCTAAAGCACGGAAGGAGTGCTGGCAGAAAATTGCTGACAGTCTAAATGCGTAAGTGTAGTGGTGTAGTGCAAACTCTAGTGTAGTCCTGAAATTGCACTGTTCAACATGCACTTTTACTGTAACATGCAACATACCTAATTTATGTCTTAGATGAATTTATTCATTTGTTTATTCCTATCGTGTTTACATTTTTTGTGTGATATGTAGCCCACATGAGCCCCACATGAATACCTGTCACAATTTTAATACGGGCAATAAAATATTGTCATGGAACAGAAGTGTTGGCATTGAAGATCTTATTACAGCAATGAGAGTTCTTCATTCCTTTTAATTACCTGTAGAAAGTGTCATGTACTACCAACCCCTTCCTGGAAAAGCGGTAACTTTCATAAAGGTGGTCATCCGAAAAACAGAGTGGGTCGGGCTCCGATGTCCACGTGATCCTCTAAGAACGGACGAGCCATTTTTTCGTGAGGGCTCATTGCTCAGTGGGCGGGGTTTTTATAGTCCGCGAGTTCAATCTGGAACCTAACCTGCCCCGGAGCAGGTTAGCCTTTCAGCGGACGTTGCCATGGAGACTCGCCTCGCTGAAGAGTGATCCCGTGTCGTAGAACAGGGAATCTGAAACCTATCCTCAAAGCTACCTCGCTAGGCAGTAATCCTGCTTCGTAGAACAGGGCCCAGAGGTTGCCTCTTGATCACAACCTGGCCTGATGATGCCTCTGAGCAGTTATAGGACTGCTTTGAAAGAACAAACTGGGACATTTTTGAACACCCAGACCTGGAGGTGTTCACAGACAGTGTTCTGTGCTACATCAAAAACTGCACAGACAACATCACAGTGGACAAGACCTACCAGGTGTTCCCCTTTCACAACCTGGCTCATAGGTTGCAACAAAAATAAAGGGTGAGCACATGATCAACTTAAATTTAACAAATATTTATTTAAAACGTGCAAAAGTTTAAATGATCAAGATAATGATGGGGTGTGTGCGTCAGTAGATCAGTATGTCTGGTGTGGGTGAAGTTAATGTGTGTGTGTGGCATGTTGTCCAAGTGCAAAACTAAAACACAAAGAGGGCCAAACGAAAAGCATGCTGCCGCTCAGAGCGCCTGGAGGGAATGAGAAAGACAGAAAGCAGGTGATCAGCCACGGCTTAAATCCACCTGGGAGACTGGCCAGGTACTCCCAGATGCGCTGAAACCCCGCCCACCAGCAACCTGCAACAGATAAGACAAGACACAGAACCCGGGAAAGACAAACACACTACAGCAGGCCCTAGTGGGAGGGCCGTCATACCCCAAACAGGAAGCCCTGGATGACACAGAAGGCTCAGCGGCTGTTTAAAGACAGAAACACTGCCTTCAGGGCTGGTGGCAGCGCTGTGTACAGTGCAGCCAGAGCCAACCTGAAGAGGGGCATTAGAGAGGCCAAGAGAGACTACAGGAGGAGGATCGAGGACCACCTGGAGAGTAACAACAGCAGACAGGTGTGGCGGGGGTCCAGCACTTTACAAACTACAGGGCCAACACCGGAGCTGCTGAGGGAGGAGCCTCACTGGCAGAGGAGCTGAACAGCTTCTTTTCCCACTTCGAGACAGGATCTCCAGAGGCAGCTACACCACACCCTGCAGTCCAGAGCAGCTCCAGCCTCACACTGGAGGAGCACAATGTGAGGCGGTCAACCCTTAAGGGCGGATGGACCTGACGGTGTCTCTGGACGGGTGCTGAGAGACTGCGCTGACCAGCTGGCTGGAGTGTTCACCAGACTCTTAACCAGTCCCTGTCCCAATCCATCGTTCCACCGTGCCTGAAGTCCTCCACCATCGTCCCCCTGCCCAAGAAGCAACACATCCCCAGCCTCAATGACTACCGGCCTGTAGCTCTCACTCCGGTGGTGAAGAAGTGCTATTAGAAACTGGTACGTGGTCACATCACCTTACTCCTCCCTGATAGTCTCGACCCCCACCAGTTCGCCTACAGGTCAAACAGATCAACAGAGGATGCAGTAGCCACAGCAATTCACTTGTCACTGTCCCACCTGGAGCAGGGGGCCTACATGCAGATGCTCTTAATGGACTACAGCTCCGCATTTAACACCATCCTTCCTCCCAAACTGGTGGGTAAACTGGTAGACTTTGGACTTCCACATTCTATCTGTATGTGGATCTACAGCTTCCTGTCTGACCGCAGGCAGAGGGTGAGGGTAGGAGACCACACATCCGGGTTTGTCAGCCTCAGCATCGGCTCCCCCCAGGGCTGCGTGCTGAGCCCTCTGCTCTACACCCTCTACACATCTGACTGTACCTCTGCACACCCCAGTAACACCATCATCAAGTTTGCCGATGACACCACAGTAGTAGGGCTCATCTCTGGGGGGGATGAGTCTGCATACAGAGCTGAGGTGGAGCAGCTGACTGGGTGGTGTAGAGATAACAACCTGCTCCTCAACACAGCTAAGACCAAGGAGCTGATTACTGACTTTTGGAGGACTAAAACAGACATTCCACCCCTACACATCAACTGGCTCAGTCAGTCTCCTCTACCTGAACTCTCTCCTGTTTTGAATTGTTTTATACAGTCTATGGTTCTGAAGAGAGAGCGCCGCCATGTACACGCGCAGTGGGTATACGCATCACACACTGAAGACACAGAACTTCACAACGACAAGCGTTTCACTATTTTAGAGTCAGCCTTCTTCTTATAGTGATAAGATTCACACTGCTTTAAACTTTCCTTATTGAAGAGGATGTTACGTTGGAGCATGTCGAAGCTTATGTTAGATGTAAGAGATCAGGGCAACCAACTTTTTAAAGCAGTACAAGAGTGACTCATAACATGTCGTGTCAACACGAAAAAAAAAAGAAATAAAAAACGCAAAAAAGAAAACAGCTGAGGCTCTGATAGACTTGGGGGGTGGATGGTTTTTGAGTTTTGATATAACGCCCAAGTACAGGACTTGCTCTGACCTAGAAAAATATTAGAGATCACAAGAGCATACTTAAAGTTGGGGATAATCGGGAGAAATCACAAGCCAGGAGACCAGTGGGGGAAAGAGTTCAAAGATGGGAGACTCTCTCCATATTCAGGAGTGTTGGCAGCCTGCCAGCACTCTTGATCGGTAAAAGTGAGTTCATGTATGACACAGACTGACAAAGACAAAAACTAAAGACATTTTATTCATCATCTTAGGTTATTTTAGTAATTTCACTGAAGAATTTTAGTTATTTTTTATGAAAAGCCTCCTTTTTTATCAATTTCAATAAAAATGTTTTGTCAACCAAAATAACCCTGCATGTTTTGTCTTCCTTTAAAGTTACATAAAACAAATAACCTGTTTTTTCAACTAGTGCTTGTTGCAAACTTCATATATACAATAAAATATTTAGCAAAATCATTGTATATAACTTGAGTTTGTATCCTATGTATTTTTTTCTACTTGTGTGCTGGTTCTATTCTTTAGTGCAACTGCTGCTGGAATCTGAATTTCCTGTGGTAAGCTTCCCCAGGGATTAATGAAGTTCCTGTCTGTCTGTCTGTCTGTCTATCGATCTATCTTAAAGGACTCTGAATCTGTGTATGGTTCGTTCTTTCGTTATTCTGTTTCAAAACAAAATCAAAAAAACGAAAAAAACTGACTTGTTTTTTTGTTTTTCTGTTTCAAAACCAAAACCGAATAACGGAATAATGGAAAAACGAAAAACAATAAAAGATTGTGTCAAAATTGTTTGTGTGATATTTTGATTTTAAATGTGAACATCTCTATACAAAAATTAGACAGATAACTCACAGTGAAGGTTTATACAGAAATGTTCCTGAGCTTTTTTTTTTTTTTTTAAAGGAGCAGATCGCTGACGATCCACACCATCTTATCCGCACGCATTTGTGCACTCCCGTGTGTTTCAATGAGACAGTCAGTGCACAGTCTGCTACTGTCTGATCTGTTCTCAGATAAACCAAGAAACATCAGAGAAGATGAAGTTTTTTATCCTTCCCTCTTTTTCACCTGTTCCGCAAGCTATGACTCATTTCATGTGTAATGGCTTTGCGCCTTAATTTTTCTCCCACAGCGCTCTCTCATCCGTAAAGAGGCTGTATTTAGGAAAAACAGAATATAATTATAGCAATAAGTAATTTTACAATGGCTCACTTCATGCGTAACGTTTTTTAAATTTTGTTTTGAAACAGAATAACGAAAGACCAAACCATACACAGATTATTCTGGCTTCTGGTTCGAATCAAATGAATATCTTTTCACTACAGTAAATAAGGTTCATTTATTTTTTTCTGCAACTTAAACGTCGGAAATAATTAATAATGGAGACACCAAAATTTCGCAAAACCACTCAAATTTGAATAAAAAGTTTTTTATGCTCTCATGAGGTGATTTTTCAGAGAAGTTTATCACAAAATATGCAATAGAAACACCTTTATCGCTAAAACATGTCACGTTATAATAACAACGCACCTCCCTCACCTGCACGTACGTGTCACAAACGTACTCTGGCGTTCATACTGTAACAGCTCTGCTGTTAGTTCTGTGCTCAGTGCAGATGTTTGTGTTTTTGACCGTCAGTATGAAAGCATCATGACGGCTGTGAGTGGGTCAGAGAGCAGCAGGAGGGAGGGGCGGAGGTGTGTGTGAGTAAGATCTCACTCAGTGTGAGAGTATGTGAGCTGAAGATGATGATTTTCATTCAGTGTTTTGTTTGTGCTTATTTTGAGTTAGCATGATCACAGTTTGACCAGTGAATAAAAACTGTAATGTTCATGAATCCTCATCATCCTCAGTGCAGTGCCTGGACAGAATTTACACCTTACTTTACTCAAGTTGTGCGTGATTCTAGTCGTAATGGAAACACCGGCAAGGCGCAATTGTACTTTATAGAAACTGCAGAAATATCGCTTTTATTTTGTGAGAAGGTGTAATGGAAACCCAGTGAGAGACAGAGAAGGAGAGGATAAGCCACAAGTAGGGATGCTCCGATCAGGTTAGATACTGCTGATTCTGATACCGATCAGCAATGACAGCTGATCACTGCTGATCACCGATACCAATCACATTGGGTGTAAATTTTTGATTTAGATATGATGAGTGGTACCAGCTACATGATCTGGAAAAAAAAGCACGAAACGCCCTCAATTTAGACAATAACATGTTTTACTTCCTTCTTTAAAGGGAAACAACACAGAAACAGCTGGCACAATGCAGCAGTTTCTCAGTCAAAAGGACAACTGAAAAATTTCAATTTACCTGGAACCATTAATACAACATTTAACAGATATTAAGGTTTTCAACAGGCTAAATAGTGCAAATTCAAGTAACAAATGCACTATATATCTCACAGCATTGCTTAACTTATATAATGTCAAGTAAAAAAGGATACATTCAAGTCAAATGCAGGGTTCATTCTAATGAAACTATAAGTTCCAAAAATCAAAAATATCACAGACCATGGCTGAATGTTTTGTGCATGAGCAAAATCTGTTGTGCATTGTCAAAGAAAAAAAATCCTGTGTTTACCTTTCTAATGATTCACCAGAGAAACAATATCATGGGTCGGTTCATAAATAAAATAAACGGCACATTTTTTACTTAAACAACATTAGCACGATCTTAAAGACCTCAAAACAGAAAACAGCAAAAGTGAAATTAAAGTGCATTTGTTTTGAAACAGGGAAAAACACAAAAGTTTAATGGCATTTTGAATGCTTACTGTCTCTTGCTTGTTGATTAGCATTGTGGGGAGGTTCTTTTTAATAAAGAGGAGCATCTCTGCTTTTTTCAGGCATGAGTCTATTCCTGTGTTTGTCAACAATGTTGGATGCAGCGCTAAATAAGCGCTCACTTTCCACACTTGTGCAGGGTGCAGACAGGTAAGCTCTTGCTAGTCTAGCAAGGTCTGGAAAGCCTTCCTTATTACTTTCCAGTACTCCAATGGTGATGAACTTCAAGAAATTGGTGGCTCTGAGAGGTACATGATCATCCCTGATGGTACTGTAATGTTGGCATTAGCCTGCTGCGTGGTTTCTTCTGCCAAGATTTCACCAAACATTGAGGACAAGGATCCTGGTCGTGGAACTTTCTCTGCTGGCTCACCTGTGTGGTTAGCTGCAGGTTCTTGGTTTGGGCTTTTGTGAGTGGCCTCGGTCATCAGATCAAGAAGCAGTTTGTGTGTTTTGGTCTTGAGTCCTTCGGAGTAAAATCTGTCTTTGTACCTTGGAAAACAAAAATTAATTAAAATTGCATCTCTAAAGAATTAAACCACTGACGTTGTATATATAAATGACTATTTATTGTTATTTGATGATAGTTTTCTCACCGTGGATCTATGATGGTCGCTAAACTGTAGAGGGGTTGCTTTTCAATGTCGGCAAATCTTTTGGTAACAGCTTCCAGCAACGTGGCCTTAGTTGTCTTCACACCATGATCTGCTGCAGCTTCTTTGGCAAGGAGACACTTTTAAACCATAACAGATGGTATAACATCTGCAGCAGACGCAGTTGATGAGCTTATTTCTTTCGTCAGCTCTTCAAATGGTTCCAGGAGTTGTATGTTTTCAATCAATTCCCATTCAAATGCTGTGAAGGTAGCAGGTAGCTCAAAGTATCTGTGTACACGCCCAATGATCATTTTTGCTCAAGGAGACTGTGGAGCATATAGTAGGTGCTATTCCACCTTGTGCTGACATCTTGTTGCAGTCTTTTGGTGGGCTGGCCAAGTTGTTTTTGTACACTCTGAAGTCTTGCATATGCTAAGGGTGAGTGCCTGAAATGCCCCACAATGCGTCTCCCTTTGGCAGTAATGTCACCAACACTGTGCTGTGACAGCACTGCACTAACTCCGTTGCTAGGCGCTGCCCAAGTAGCTGCCTGTTGCAGTAGCTCTCTTGTCTTTGTCTGTTTCTTGTAATTTTTTTTCGTCTCTTTTTCGTCATCTTTGTATTTGGAGTGGATCATTACTTTGTATGGTCCATTGTTGGTCATGGACACCAAACTTTTGGTGTCTTCAGTGATATTTTTACTACTTTTCTCCTGTGTTTGTCTGGAGATCCTACATGTAACCATGGCTGCATTGTTTACATGTGAAATTAGCTGTTAGCAGCCTGTAGCATGTCAATGCTAACTAGTGTAAGGCTTGATGATTTCCCACGAGCTGAGGAGGAGGAGGTGAGGACGACGTGCTGGTTCTCGGGTGTGAGCTGGGAGGTGACAGCGTGGACATGTCCTTCCATCCATCGTTGTCGGGAACGTGGGATTTATCTCTGGTGGGATGGATGAGCTAGCCATGCTAGCCCAGCGGCATCGTGCTGTTCACGGACGTGGCTGACGGAGCTGACATCGAATGCTGGTGCCACATTAGAGTAGGGCTGCACGATTATCGCAATCGCAATGTCAGCACATGCAATTACGTAATCGCAAAAGAGGATATCGCAATCGCAATGTCAGCACATGCAATTTAGATTTTTCTCCATGATAACCAAGCAAGTCTGTAGACTCACCATGACACAACTTTTTTTATTAAATCGCAAGCACAATCGCATTCGCAATATTGTCCACCTAATCGCAAATCGCACCTTTTCCCCAAATCGTGCAGCACTACATTGGAGGAGCTTTGTCTGCTGCGGGCAGACAGGATCCAGGAAACAGAGACTGAACATACTGCTGGGGAGGCTCAGTCCTGGACCCTGTGGAGGTGGAGACTGGCTGGGCTAGAGAGAGGTGGACGAGTGGTGGACGGGATGTCGTCATCTATTTTCTTATGGACCTCTTTGCACTTTCAATACACTTTCTTACTTTTTTTTTATTGATTGCTCCTGTGACTCCTGAATTTCCCCTCGGAGATAAATAAAGTATTTTCTATTTCTATTTCGATTTCTACAGAGAGCAGAGTCTTATCCTGGTAGTTAGCCTGGTCTGCAGCAGGCTAGCTGCAGAGAAAAAATCACCATGGTAACTAGTCTGGGATAAACTTGACCAGCTTTTGTTCAACCGACTTGGGGCTTACTTCATCAAGGATAACCAATGTTTGTGTGTGTGTGTGTGTGTGTGTGTGTGTGTGTGTGTGTGTGTGTGTGTGTGTGTGTGTGTGTGACCTTTGAATGTTGTTTGACTTATAGGGAGGAATCTGAAACACAGTGAATGAGCTAATGATTCAGGTATGTTGACATGCAACAACATACAACACACTTTTTCTCATTGATCACACACACACCTATCACGCGCCTGTGTAACGTGTGTGTGTGTGTGTGTGTGTGTGTGTGTGTGTGTGTGTGTGTGTGTGTGTGTGTGTGTGTGTGTGTGTGTGTGTGTGTGTGTGTGTGTGTTAGGGTTGTCACGATACTAAAATTTTCAACTCGATACCGATACTCGATACTATTTTCGATACCACAAGGATGAAAAAGAAAGAACCTAATATTCAAAAGAAACATTTTTATTAACAAAAAAATGCAAATATAACCTCTGTTGCAACATGTAACAATTAACAGTACCACACACACAACAAACTGTTGTGTAAAAAGAAAGTTTCAGGCCTGAGGTAGTGCAAAAAATAAATAAAATAAAGACATTTTTACCAAATTTTGCCTGATTCATGCACTGTCCACTAAAAACAGCCCTGAGACCCACTTATGGGCCTCCAGCCACAGGTTGAGAACCACTGCACTAGTAGATTGTATTTGAAGCTTGATCCTTAAAAGATTGCTCACATCATGAACAATATGTGACCCAGGGAACCTCAGGATGAATTTATCATTTAGAAAACAGTGAGTGAGTGAAAACAGCAGCTCAGATGGACTGATGATCAATGCTGCATTTTGATTCATCAAAAGGTTGACTCGTCTTTTTTAAGTCTCTGTGTTCATTTAAAATGTGCTCATGAGCTATCAAGACAGTTTGAAATGTAAAATCACACAAAGTGACTGACGATCTCTCACTGTCTGCCGGGATGCGTGTCTATCTGCGCCTTTACGCACGCCGGCACAAAGAGGAGCGCGCGTACACGGAAAGTGAAAGTATAAGTTACACAACCATCCTATAATTATTATGTTTTATAGTGGTTATATGGTATTTCTTGGGGGTTTCTAGTGGGTATAGGGTGCATACCTGCGTATCTTGTATATTACACAACACGACCACTGCGTCCTCTGTGCTCCTGTGCCTTTGACTTGAGCGTGAGAAATCGGAGGTGTGGCATGAGTGCGGGTGAAACCATCCAAATGTGTGAGTCTCACGTCGAATGCGTGACAGTTGGCAGCCCTGTTTATAATCATTAACGTTACGTCATCCTTTAATCGCTCGTTGTGGCTAATGGCTAACAATTATTTGTGTCCTTCGGTTTTCCAAGCTCGTTAGCCTCGAAGGCAAAATACCCCCAAACAACACTTTTACCTTTTTCTTTTTTGACCAAAACTGCTTGATTTGGCCCGCCTGCAGCAGCACTAGCCATGCTGTTTTCTTATAGAGTGCTTCACGGGGAGGGTGCCTGCTCTCGTGTGTGTGTGAGGAGGCAGAGAGAGAGGAACGCAGCGTCAGCGGCCTGGCATCGGGGGTGGGGGGTGGGGGGTAGTATCGATACTTTTGAAAGTGAGTATTGTATCCGGATACAACATTTTAGTATCGATACTTTTTTAAGTATCGATACTTTTGACAACCCTAGTGTGTGTGTGTGTGTGTGTGTGTGTGTGTGTGTGTGTGTGTGTGTGTGTGTGTGTGTGTGTTTGTGTGTGTGGTTTTCTGTAGCCCAACCAACCTTGTACTCTCTCTCAAGTCAAGTCTCTCAAACACACACAGGATAACACTGTGTCTTGAATACAAAGACTCAAAATATTGATTTATAGGTACACAAACATAGTAACCAAGCAGAGCATCACAGGGAAAACCCAGACTCACACGCTCCTATTTTCACAAACACACACACAGACACACACACATATAACATAAGCTTCCTGTTGGTGGCTGGAGCCCTAAGAGGAGAGTTACAGCCTGAAGACGTGTCTGTGAGGACCTCTCAGAGCGGTGGTTGATGTGAGCTCTGAGGTGATCAGCTGGCTGAGGGGACATCATGGAGGAGATGGGATGTTGCTGGTTCTGTTCGTGACAGCATCTTGTGAACTGATCGTTTTAGGGCTGCACTAAATATTGTTTCAGTATTATCGTCACAATGTACACAAGAACAATATACATAGCCCAAGGTTATGTGGGCGTTGGTGGTGCAGTCGGAGAATGCGCTTGGTCGGTAATCGGAAGGTTGTAGGTTCAAGCCCAGCTCTGGGCGACACATGGCGATGTGTCCTTGGGCAAGACACTTAACCCCTAGTTGCTCCCACTGCTGCGTCAGTGGTGTGTGAATGGGTATGAAAGGGCGTGACTGTGTTAGATGTACTGATGGATAGCTGTCATAGTAAAGGTTGGATCCATCAGTGTGTGAATGTGAGAGCGAATGGGTGTGGATGGGTAAGTGTGACCTGTGGTGTAAAGCAGCTTTGAGTGGTCCATGACTAGAAAAGCGCTATATAAGCTCAAGTCCATTTACCATTTACCATATGAAAACAAGAGATCTGTCTGGAGCTTAAAATGTATGTTTGAGCCTTTCAGTTGAGTTTTATTGCCTGTCTATGCCCAATCACATTACGCAATACTTGTACAGCTGGAGCACCTCCTTGACCATCTGTCATCTCACACCTGCTGTTTTTTGACAATCCGACAGTTTGCTTATAGTTAAAATCACTAAAGGTGCTAGATTTGACACTTTTGGGGTGAAAGCCAGTGGCTTCCAGATGTGTGCAATACTTTTTCAATTTAACATATTTATTTCTCTGTATGTTACCTTGCAATGCTGTGTTCATGTCCAGTTTGGAAAATCATCTACACTTACTCACAGTCACAAGGATGCATTGAGGTACCTAAACATGGCATCATTTGATTTTATGTAGAGCCCCACTAATATGGGATTTTGGGGGACGATGCCGATATCAATACTGGGGGCAAATAAAAGCCGATATTAGATATTTCGGCAGATATATATATAATAAATTCATTGATATACACAGGATATATTCTGTATATAAGCACAAATCATTATAATACCCATATGATTCAAGACAGAGACAGAACTCTATTAAATTAAAACAAGGAACTTTAATTATAAAACTGTCAACATAAGAACTGTAGTGTAAACCAATGATGAATAAGAACAAGCTGTAAACACAATAATAAATAAAGAAGTCAAACTGTAAACACCTTAAATAAGTAAGTCAAACTTAAAACACAGTAAGTATGAAAAAAAATAAAAATGTAAACACAATGAGCAACTTACACAACGTTCAAACGCTGTATTATAGCCTTACATTACATAATGGTAGATGTTTGAATTAACAGTAGGATTTATCTCTGTTTATTTCACAAAAAAACTCGAGCTATGATTTAGCTAAATATTTTATTGTATATATGAAGTTTGCAACAAGCACTAGTTGACAAAACAGGTTATTTGTTTTATGTAACTTTAAAGGAAGACAACAAAACATGCAGGGTTATTTTGGTTAACAAAACATTTTTATTGAAATTAAAATTAAAAAATAAAACTAACTAAAATTCTTCAGTGAATTTACTAAAATAACCTAAAATGATGGATAAAATGTCTTTAGTTTTTGTCTTTGTCAGTCTGTGTCATACATGAACTCACTTTTACCGATCGAGAGTGCTGGCAGGCTGCCAACACTCCTGAATATGGAGGGAGTCTCCCATTTTTTAAAACTCTTTCCCCCACTGGTCTCCTGGCTTGTGATTTCTCCTGATTATCCCCCAACTTTAAGTATGCTCCTGTGATCTCTAATATTTTTCTAGGTCAGAGCAAGTCCTGTACTTGGGCGTTATATTGAAACTCAAAAACCATCCACCCCCCTCTCTTTTAGTTAGTTTGATCCAAAGATGCTGCAGGACACCTCATAGAGAGAGACAGATAAATGTGCAGCACATGTTAAGAAAGAGTCTATCAGAGCCTCAGCTGTTTTCTTTTTTGCGTTTTTTTTTTTGTTTGTTTGTTTTTTGTTTTCGTGTTGACACGACATGTCACGAGTCACTCTTGTACTGGTTTAAAAAGTTGTTTCATCATGTGGTTGCCCTGATCTCTACATCTAACATAAGCTCCAACATGCTCTAACGTAGCATCTTCTTCAATAAGGCAAGTTTAGAGCAGTGTGAATTGTATGACTATAGAAAGAAGGCTGACTCCAAAATAGTGAAACGCATGTCGTTGTGAAGTTCTGTCTGTCTTTGGTGTGTGATGCGTATACCCACTGCGTGTGTACGCGACGGCGCTCTCTTCAGAACAGGAGAGAGCTCAGGTGGAGGAGACTGACTGAGCCAGAGAAAGAGAGGGAGAATTGCAGTCGCATGAATGCGACCATGTGAAATCTTTACTTGCACACGCTGAAAAAATGGTCGCACGTGCGACCATTTTGGTCGCAGTCTCGAGCCCTGGTGTGTTCTCATAATTTCAAAGAGAATTCAGCTGAACAGAGTGAAGCAGTAATCTTAAAAAAATATTGCACTATACTCCCACTAGCTACTGTCCAACTGCTTGTTAATACAAATTTCAAACCAGTCTATCACCTGGTAGCAACACAATGCATTTAGGCATGTAGAGATAGCCAAGACGATCTGCTGCAGTTCAAACCGAGAATCAGAATAAGAAAGAACGGTGATTTAAGAGACTTTGAACGTGACGTGGTTGTTGGTGCCAGATGGGCTAGTCTAAATATTTTAGAAACTACTGATCTAGTGGTATTTTCACACACAA
Organism: Halichoeres trimaculatus; assembly: GCF_033239565.1. NCBI lineage: Eukaryota > Metazoa > Chordata > Actinopteri > Labriformes > Labridae > Halichoeres > Halichoeres trimaculatus. The sequence goes on along the minus strand of NW_027437198.1, from coordinate 2,610,066 downwards.
CCATCTCAAGGGTTTACAGAGAATGGTCCCAAACAGAGAAAATATCCAGTGAGCAGCAGTCCTGTGGGCCAAAATGTTTTGTTGATTCCAGAGGTCAGAGGAGAATGGACAGACTGGTTCGAGCTGATAGAAAGGCAACAGTAACTCAAATAACCACTTGTTACAACAGAGGTATGCAGAAGAGCATCTCTGAACGCACAACACATCAAACCTTGAGGCAGATGGGCTACAGCAGCAAAAGACCACACCGGGTGACCCTCCTGTCAGCTAAGAACAGAAAAGTGAGGCTACAATTCACACATACTTTGGATTTTGGCCTCTTAAAAATTTTCCTTGCCATTTTAAAAAATACACCCCAGCAAAATTTGTTTTTTAGCCCTACTAGATGACAAATCCATTGAAAAATGTACCTTCGCTCACCGCGGTCACATTTCGTTCCAAAATGACCCAACTAACATGCTCACCAAAACTGGACAATAGAAGATTGGAAAAGCTTTGCCTGGTCTGATTAGTTTGGTTTTCTGCAGCAACATTTGGATGGTTGGGTCAGAATTTGGCATCAACAATATGAAAGCATGGATCTATTCTGCTTTGTATCAACGGTTCAGGCTGCTGGTGGTGTAATGGTGTGAAGGAGATCTTCATGGTTCACTTTGGGCCCCTTAGTACCAACTGAGCATGGTTTAAAGTTCACAGCCTACCTGAGTATTGTTGCTGACCATGTCCATCCCTTTATGAGCACAGTGTACCCATCTTCTGGTGGCTACTTCCAGCAGGATAACGAGCTGTGTTAGGCTTGAATCATCTAAAACTGTTTTCTTAAACATGACAATGAGTTCACTGTACTTAAATGGCCTCATCATGGATGTTCAGCCGACAAATCTGCAGCAACTGCGTGATGCTGTCATGTCAATATGGACCAAACTCTCCAGAATTTTTCCAGTACCTGGTTGAATAGGAATGGAACTGTTCACAAAATACACGCATGCACTGGAGAATTTTTCTGGGTGGGCGGGGCAGTATGGTGCTCACTGTGAGAGGATCACCGGCTGAGCAGCAGAGAGTGAAACGAGCGAATCATCTAAGAGATTTACTTTCTGACAACTGAAAACATTTAGTTTTCTGTTTATACTGGATGATTGCGATATAGCCGTTTTATACATCTTGCCTGCAAAAACCTGCGATACATTGAGTATACTCGATATATCCCCCAGCCCTAGTCGCAAGAATTTTCGTTCTTTAAAAACACTCGCCAGAGGGGTCTGAAATCTAATCGAAGTGCTCCCGGGCAGCAGAACAACTTAATGCCACAGGTACATCCTCTAACTCAGCCTTCTCCACTCGTTATGTACATTACACACGCCTTCCCACACAACTGTTCTGCCGTATCCTTCTCGCGTTGCGCATGCGTATGATCAGAGCTACTCACTTCAAACTGAGTTGTTGGACAAAAAAAAAAAATTACGAACCAAACTGAGTGAGGGAAACCGAACGTTTTTTTATTTTATTTTTTTTATAAAGCGTTCTATCCCTGTTGAATCTATGCCACAAAGGATTAAGGCTGTTCTGAAGGCAAAAGGTGGTCCAACCCCAAAGTGGCCAATATCCTGCAGCCCTACATTGTTTCATCTATGGTCCTCCAAAAAGCTTAAAAGAGAAGCTTCCTGTAAACCATTGTCTCTGTGGATGAGTAAAGCAGCCTGAGCTGCCCACCTACAGAAGGAACACCTAACCAGCCCTCCATCCAAATCTGGATGAAGATTTTAAAGCGTGCGATGGAGCCAGTTCTTCTGTACAGGAGTCTGGTGTTCTAATGAAAGCAGAACTCTGGGGGGGCTGTAAACATATGTATGTCATGCCAATAAAGCTTTTTCTGAATTAAGAGAGAGAGAGAGAGAGAGAGAGAGAGAGGGAGAGAACCAGAGAACCTGTTACCATGCAACTATCGTGTACGCGCGCGTGTGTGTGTGTGTGTGTGTGTGTGTGTGTGTGTGTGTGTGTGTGTGTGTGTGTGTGTGTGTGTGTGTTTGTAAAAGAGAGGGAGTGATATTTCATTGGCTGCTACAGAGGAGTTGGTCAAAACAACACCTGCTGTCTTCACACACAGGTTTTCTGAGATGCGCACACGTACACACTCCTGTGATGTTCCCATCACTCTGTTGTGTTTTTTACTTTTTCAGTCTCAGGTAAAATGTTTCAGTCCCATCATCAGTTCGGACGAGCCATCTCATCCTCCTCCACCTCCACCACATTCTTCCATTCTGTACATTCTGTACTACACACACACACACACACACACACACACACACACACACACACACACACACACACACACACACACACACACAAGAGCAGAGTGTATAGATACCAATAAATCTATGAAAGTAAACTGAGTGTGGAGAGATCCACCTCCACAGTGTTTGAAGAGCAGAGGAAAAACACACACACACACACACACACACACACACACACACACACACACACACACACACACACACACACACACACACACACACACACACAAAAGGTTCACACAAAGAGTTTTATAGATTTCATGCAGAATCAAGTTCTGGAGGGAATATGAACACATTTATTATTCTTAAGTACAATTTCACTAAATATAAACCCAGAAAATAGTTAATGTCATACTGTAATGAGCAGGTCAAATAATCCCACCAGACTCTAACATCCATCTTTTGTTTTCATGCTCAGCACACTGTAGTTTTTCCTACACTGTGTGTATTGACACTGAAAAGCAAACTTTTTACATGCTAAAAAAAAAAAATTGTGTTATTTCAGCTCCTTTGCGGATGCAACACTTTTGTGTCTCCTTTAGATTTCCATCATAATTAATGTTAGAAAACTACTTGTCACTTATTTGAACTGTGTCGACACCACACAGCTCTGTGACTCAGGGCTTTGTGTGCACTACAGCTCAGGGGCCTCATGTACAAAGACTTGCGTGGATTTCTTACTCAAACTTGGCTCAAATCCAGAAAACGTTGGAATGCACAAATATATCCAGATGTGTGAATCTGTGCGCAAGCATGAATCTAAGCACATTTTCTTTGGTCATCATCTCTCTCAACAACAACCAAACGGAGGAGGAGGAAAAGAGAGATCTCTCTCTTTTCCTCGCCTCTTCCGTTGGTTGTTGTTGAGAGAGCCATGCATTTGAGATTTTCCTCTCAGCACACTCAGAAAACTGAAAAAAGAATGAGTAAAAATTTATGAAAGGCAAATTGTAGGTGCTTTGCAATGAAGTTGAGACAGCCAAAATGTGCTTTTTTGGCATGCTGTCCTCCAGCATCAGTGTCACAGGAGTGAGTAGGAGAGTGTGAGTGAAGATGTGTCCTATTGAAAAGGTGAGGCTTATTTAAGAGCATATTGCAGGTTAAATGTTTTTTTTGAGTTAACGCTTAACATGGTCTGATCAAGGCATTTGATTGCGTGTGTGATTGCATGTGTTGATGGCGTACAGTGGCTCTGTATTATGTGAAATTATGTCATAATGTAACAACAGACTGCGTCAGCACACGCAGAGTCAGCTGCATTGATGTTACACTAACACACACACACACACACACACACACACACACACACACACACACACACACACACACACACACACACATTAACTTTCTTCTGTCCATTCTTGTTTTTTAAATGTCTAAATATCAACCCTCCTCTAGAAGTGACCATGATGAGACACACACTTGCGTGATTTCATCTGCTGCAAGTGAGGACTGTCTCTGTGTTTTGGATAGGGGGAGGGGCTCACGATAGCACACCCTGCCCATTCAGGCGATCAAAACACGCTTTAACGTCAGACTCCAAACTCCCAAAAAGTTGCAAGTAGGGCTGCACGATATGGCCAAAATCCAATATCTTGATATTTTTAGGCTATATCTCGATACACGATATACATCTCGATACTCTGATTTCTCCTCTAAATCACTACATTAATAGTAAATCCAACCCTTTGATGCATAAAATGACATCAGTATAATGGTTAAAGCAGACCTTTTAGTTGGATTTTTAAAATTTGAAAGCAAAAAGAGAAATCTCAATCAGGTAAAGTTGATCAAACCTTTTATTTTAAACCAAACTTTATGCAGTTACATATTGTTAGTTCCAGTAAAATAATTTATTCAAATTTATTCAACTGGCTGATAATATTATATTAGTTTATATCACACTTTGAAAATATAAACTAAATTTGGAGATAATGTTACTTTTATTTCTATAAATCAGCTACCTGGATAATGTTGGTCATGCCGAAAGGACTCTAGTGACTTTAGTCTTTGAGCTTGGGGTCTGTTTTGATTGTATTGTTTTTGGGTTTGTCTTCTGATAATATCCTAGCTTCACACACACACACACACACACACACACACACACACACACACACACACACACACACACACACACACACACTCAATTGATTATTGAGGTAAGCTGTGGCCCTGGTGACTGACTGGCTATCATTATTCCTCTCCAGGTAATGCCTTCCCAACAGGGTCCTCCCCCTTCCTGTCAGGTTACCCAGGCCCCTCCTCCTTGGCCTCTGACCCCACATACAGATCGTCCAACCCAAGTAGTCTGCAGATGGCTCAGCTCTGGGCGTCCCACACACACGAAGGTAAAGGTAAAACTGTGGTCTGTTTTTATCAACTGACTGATCAGCAGTGGTTTGTTTACATCCCCTGAATAATCAGCTGTGATTTGTATACATCACCTGACTGAGCAGCTGTGATGTGGTTTGTTTTAGGGCTGCAACGACGAATCGATAAAATCAATAAAAATTGATAAGTAAAATCATCAGCAACGATTTTTCATAATTGATGCACTGTGCTGCGTCATTACTGTGTTAGTTTCTCTACAGTTTATTTGTCTTCCTTTCTGTGGGATTATTTTGCGGTTGGCAACTCACTGAAGGTGCATTACTGCAGGGCTCTACACTAACTTTTTCACTGGGAGTGAAACAGGGCTAACAATGAATGATCAGGGCTAACAGTCAGTGATAAGGACTTATAGTTAGTGATCAGAGGTAATAGTTAGTCAAACATGTAATGTTTACAGTAAGTGATTTGGGTTAATAGTCAGAGATCAGGGGCCTGTACTACTAAACTGGATGAAGTCATCCAGGATAACTCTGCAACAACTCGCTGAACTTCACCGGATCTCCGTCATCCAGATCTGCTGTACTGCGAGGCTCGTTATCAACTTGATAAGTGAACTGGCTTCTGCGCACACACTTAAAATGGGCGTGGTTAGCGGCCCCTGAGCATTTTCTACAATGGAGAAGAGAGCAGCCTACTTTAGGGCGGAGGAGCAGCAAATAATCCTGCAAAAATACAAGGAGTACAGCAGGATTATCCAGGCCAGGAGCAACATGACTCTTTGAATGCGTAAATTTCCAAAATGCTGATATTAATAGACCTATCTCATCATGTGACGACACGGGCAGTTAGGTCCTTATTCATTCATGTTGTCAGTCAGTGTGTGTGTGATCAGCATCATATCCGACCTCATAATTAGAAAGAGTCCACTTTACTACAAATCCCAAGGAAAACGCTCATTATAGGCAGTTTGTATTGTAGATGCAATAGCAGTGGGGAAAAAAGGACATGGGAGCAAATAAGAAATAAATATAAAAACATCCTTCAAAGTGGTCAGTGCACACATTTCTACTTTTCCCTGACAATGTCTCAGTTATGATGATCAGTAAGACATTGTTTGCCAAAAAGACAGGGGGTGGTCCAGCGCCGGAGGACTTCACTCCGGCTGAGCAAATTGGTGACTGTGCGGTCTTTTATGCCCAACCGAGATAACCGATTGGTTAGCGGGCGGTCTGTCACACCCCATGAGCTCTTATCCTGGAATTTAACCTGCTCCAGACCAGGTTTGGCGTTAACCAGGGCAACGTGTCTGGATAAAAAAAGAGATCCACATTCGTAGTGCGGAAAACCCGAAACGTATCCTGGAAGTTATCTCTCTAAGAGCTAATCCAGCTTCTTAGTACAGGCCCCAGGGCTAACAGTTAGTGATCAGGGCTGGGCCTGGGCCGATAAATTTTGCTGGACGGTATATATACAATATATTGTCCCACAATTATTGACGATGAACTAGGGGTGTAAATCACCAGTTTCATGACGATATGATACGATATCGATTCTTTGGACAACGATATGATATTTGCCGATATCACAAAGTCTGTCCCGATACGATTTGATTAGATACGATTAGATACGATACGATACGATACGATATGATACGATACGATACGATACGATTCAGGGACCTTCGATCGATTTAAGATGATATTATGTAGTCACTGAACACAATCAGCAACATTTCACCTGAGGCAAGAAAGAAATACAAAACAATTTTGATAGTTTAATCACTGAAATGTGGAACGATGTGCTGACCTTTGGGTATGATAGTTTGTAGAGGATTATAGCCATCTGTATGATCTAATCATGTTTTAAAATTAAAACTGGTTAAATTCAGGTAAGGTGCTTTTTTGCCCCCACAATTATCTTATGGGTCTTACTGTTATACTGTAATGTTTGTTTGTAATTATATCAAGTAATGATGCAACACTATAATTAAAATGACTGATTACATAAACTTTATCATTGATTGCCAACATTTGACCATTTAGTGTCAAACCAAAATTGTGAAGCTTTGATTTTAATTAAACCCAAACATTTCTATTGTTCAAAATTAGAACTATCAACTTAACTAACTTAACATTGATAGTTTTTTTTTACTGTGATGCCTGATAACCACAGATTGTCAGCGTGATCAGACTTTGTTTCACTGTGTAATAGTCGATGTGGAGGAGGATTGACACTAAGCTCTCGCCGTTTTACTTTTTAACTATATGAAATTTCATGAATCAGTGCGCTACAAAATCAAATTATGAGATAACTCACTGCAGTCGTGTGGTGATGCACTCCTGTCATGTGTGCAGCATGCATCCTCTGCAGTCAGGTCGACCGTATCTTACCCGGATACAGGAGAGCTATTTTATGATTGGCCGATATGTCTGGCTCCCTTTTAGCTCTGTGATGCTAACAGCGTCTTGCTACACATTTGCCTACAGAGGTGTGGCTCGGTGGGTGCTAAACAGTACATTTTACAGCAGGAGAAATATCAGGCATGGCGTGTCAGAGAGTGAAAAGGTTCAAATGTGTGTCTCATACCCTGAGTGCGCGAGGCTTGAGAGGAAACTTCAGAACAACTCGCGGTTGGCCGGAAACGGACATGCCTGTCCGGTTGTGATTTCAAAATAAAGGCGTACATGACAGACCACGATGTTGATCGATGTTTTGACTTTCCATCGATGTGATTGGATCATTGCTTAACCAATCGATGTATCGCTGTATATCGATGGATCATTACACCCCTACAATGAACGTCAAAAATTGCACTTTAACAAAAAAACAGTATTAAAGACCAGCATTACATTTGGAATGCAGCAAACTAAACTTCTTGTGTCCATGTGAAATCTTAACATCCAGGTTAGAATTATCCTGAATGCTGCAAACTGAGGCAACTGGACTGTTCAAAGTTTGTGAAGACGTTTCTCCTCTCATCCATGAGACTCCCTCAGCCTCATCAGCTGGGTTTCTGTTATTTGGTAATTACCGGACTTTGACCGGTAAAATCTGCTGAAGTCCGACATATTTCAACTCCACTGGTCAAAATGTCCGGTGAAAAATATTCCCTCTTATCTTTTATGGATAGGCCTGGTCTATGTGGAACAAAGCATTTTTTTTTTTTTTTTTTTTTTTTTGTCAGGCGGTAGGTAGCACGGGTGTCATTTACTTGGACAAAGCGCGCAGAACAACAACAATACAGCGGGAGACACATGTCGAAACAGGCAAAACTTAAAGACTTTTTCACTAAAGAAAATAGTTCAGAGGAGAAAGATGGTGGTGAGGCTGAAATCACGGAGGCTGCAGTAGATGATGTCTTGCCTCCTGCCGAGAAGAAAAGGAAAAGTCGGTCGTTTCAGACCAAATGGAAGCTTCTGCTGTGCAATATTAATTTTAGTTAACCAATTGAGCCAGTTGATGGCACTCATTTTATTTGATACAGCCTATGCTTTAAAAGATAAATTGGCATGCTTTGGTATTATTCTTATATATACGTCGTATCATTTTAAGTCTGCCCCTCTACGTAAACGTGAGGATCCATGTAAACTTAATGGCATGACCAGATTAGACTTGTAAAATATAACTTCCATGAGGCTATTCACTCATGCAGTGACAGATCACCCTATAGAGCCCAAATGTCATAGTCGCTGTCGAGGTGCGGATCCTAACTGTCATTATTCGGGAGCTGTCCGCGGGACTTCGCTGTTTGACTCCTCATTACCCATTGACGCACAGTGTAGGGTTTTATAATCAGTTTTTGTCATCAGTCCACTCAGGTTGTTACACAACTTTAATTTGAAGATAGAACAAATGTTTCTAGTACCAAATTATTTATGTTTTTAAATGGCTTTGTCACATAAAGCGACAAAGATTACATCGATAGAAAATACACCCCCACTTAATAACAGGAATAGATTTTTTTTACAGGCTTGCTTTGTAGGTGAGTAGACTTAATATATATGTCCTGATTTTTGGGCATATCTTTAAATAAATTCCCCTACCACTCTATTGAAATTCAGTCCGCACGAAATTTGACAGGCAAGGGCGGGGCCCTTCGAAAAGTACCCCCCCCCCCCGCCTCGCGGAAGCTGCGGGGGTATACTTTGCAGCATTTAAGCTCAATAAATTCAGATAATATTTGACCGGGAAATCAAACACTTGTCCGGTAAATTGAAAACCTGCTGGTAACGTTGTCCGGTGCCGTTTTTTTATTGCGGAAACCCTGCTCATCAGCTTCATCCCAAACTATAATCAGTCCAGTTGTCTCAGTTTTAAACACTTAGAATACATTTTCTGTGAGCGCACATCTTTTTGCGTTGTTCCGTTTTTATTTACTTTGTCCATCAAACACCTCAGTGAGTGTTGACTGTCAGGACAAAGGCTCTGCATCTGCAGGTGAAGTTTCTTCCCCAGCTGGGAAAACTGGGTGTGTTTTAGGTGGTCATATGAGTTTGTTGTGTTGCTTCTTTTTGTTGCTGCACATTGGCTCTTCCGCGTTGATGGGCTCACCTTGTGGGGGTGGGAGAAAAATGGTTATACGGTATATCAGGATACTTTGTTTGGCAATATCAAAATCGGGGTTCTTTATAAAGACTTTTTTTTTTTCAAATTCTTCATTGCAGTCTTTGTTTGTAAACTGGATTGGCAAAAAAATTACCACTTTTCTTCAGCAGAGGGTGTAATGTTTCTCTCAAACCCACGTGATGTGCACTTTATGGGAAAATATGGCTCCTGGCTGTAGGCATTATCATCAACCAGCAACTTTTTTCACATGGTCCGGTGTTAAAAAAGCAAACTAGTGAATCGCGAGAATAGCATATTGGCCCAGCTCTCTCACCTCGCTTATTTGGTTTCAAGCCAAAATGTTTCTACACTGGGGCTGTAGTTTTGCTTTACAATTATCTTTCTTCCTTCTAAATACTACTACGTTAATCAGCATCCCCCCAAGCTCATAAGGCTCACTTGTTGCACTCTGTGTGTTTACGTTAGCCTGATGCTAGCGCCCAAGTGCTGGGAGCTATGCACAGAGTAGAGCCTCTTAAAATCCAGCCTGTTTGGAGCTGAGAGGCGAGGAAAACAGACACACATGTACATGGCAATATACTGAGACCAGCAAAATTATCGAGATCATTTCATTTAAAGTACGGTTAATTGATTTATTGACTATGTCCCAGGCATAATCAGGGCTAACAGTTAGGGACCAGGGCTAACAGTTAGGGATCAGGGCTAACAGTTAGGGATCAGGGCTAACAGTTAGGGATCAGGGCTAACAGTTGGGGACCAGGGCTAACAATTGGGGATCAGGGCTAACAGTTAGGGATCAGGGCTAACAGTTAGGGATCAGGGCTAACAGTTAGGGACCAGGGCTAACAGTTAGGGACCAGGGCTAACAGTTGGGGATCAGGGCTAACAGTTAGGGATCAGGGCTAACAGTTGGGTGGTTACAGGAAGCTCTGCCTGGATCAGTCCTGCTGGGCTTTGCGTCATTATTTCTATGTCCTGCCCTGAAAAGAGGCACTGACAAATTTATTCTTGGGTGTCTTGGCACTGCTGGGTGGAATGACTGCAGCCTCTTTGATGTTTCTGGGAATGGCTGGAGTGTGGGCACAGGGAATATCTCACCCCCCCTGGGAGGCAGACCCTTCCTCTTTATTTGAGACACTGCCCAGCAGATAGGAGAAGCCAGCTCAGCACTAAAAACAGAGTCAGTCCATCAGGCATTGGGCTAAATGAAGTGCCGGTCTCTGGGAGCAGCAGCTGGTTGCCGGGCAGATTCTATACCAATGACAACCACAGAGTGACCTCAGGCAGCACATCGGGCCCTCCCCTGTCAGAGGTTAAATTTGTTTAAGGTGGTTAAGGCTGGTGACCAGTCTGAGGTTAAGGTGAGAGTAATCTCTCCAGATCCAGATGATGCACAGGCTGCAGCTCATAGCAATAGTCTCACATCTTAAAAGTTTTTTGGACAGTTTAGCACACATTTCAGCTCCGAAGAAAAAACTGCAGCACACATTCTAGCTCCGAAGAAGGCACCATAGCTCTCGTTTCAGCTACAGCAAGACAGTACAGCATATATGTTAGCTGGCAAGAGGGCACATCAGTACACATTTTAGCCCCAAAGACGGTACCTGAGCATGCATTTTAGCTTTACAGAGGCTACTTCAGCACCCTTTAGCTTTAAAAAGGGCCTATTAGCATGCGTTTTATCTCCAAAGAGGGAACTTTTGCATGTGTTTTAGCACCAAAAGGTGCACTTCATAATATTGTTTTAGCTCCAGAGACAACACTGAAGCACATGTTTTAGCTCCAAAGAGGGCATTCTAGCATGCTTTTAAGATCTAAAGAGGCTACTTCAACATTCTTTTTTTTTCTCCAAAAAGGGCACTTTAGCATGTGTTTTAAGCTCCAAAAGGGACATTAAGAACACTTTTAGCTCCAAAAAGGTTCACAGGTTTGTAGTGCAAAAACAGCGCAAGGGAAAGGCTGGGCTCAGGATATTCATTGACTTGGTCTAATCAGTTGTAAAAGGGTTAAACACCTAGCAGAAACCCTTGTGTGGCAGCTAACAGTGAAACTGAGACTGCTCTCTTCAGGTTACCCTCACCTGCACAGCAGCCTCTTCCCCACCCCCTACCTGTCCCTAGGAAACCTGGAGCCTCAAGCACTGAGCTCACATCCTCTGTACGACTCACATAAAGGTCAGTCAACAACACATGCACACACACACACACACATACACACATACACACATACACACATACACACATACACACATACACACATACACACACACTGTGAGTCAACACAAACACACTGAGGCAACATTCAGCTCCTGATCTGTGTCTGTGTGTCTGTGTCTGTGTGTCTGTGTCTGTATGTCTTTGTGTGTTAGATGGTTTCTACCTGCCAACCTCCTTCTCTCAGCTCCCTTTTCACCCACCGGCGGTTCCTTCCAGTTCCACACCCCCTCAGAGAATGTCCAGTGATGCCAGCAGAGAGCCCCATTACCGAGGTGAGAGGGATAGAGGAAGAGAGCAAATGAGGGAGGAGCAGCGGCCGCACAGCGTGGTGGATCTGACGCAAGATGGGAGGAGTGCGGAAGAGCGGCGAGGGAGGAGCGCTGATCGGGATAGGGACAGGGACTTGGAAAGGGATAGATACATTTGGCCTCAGAGTCCTCAATCAAGCCAGACGAAACCACAATCCACAGCAGAACACAGACCCAGACCCTCACCTCCACAGCCCTCCTTCCCCTCAGGAGGAGGGGGAGGAGGAGACAGGTATCATGGACTAGAAACCGACAGAGGGGCCGGGAATGAGGAGTCTCGACCCCACAACCAAAATGACTTCAACCCTGACAGACAAAGGAAGAGCGAAGCATCAGGGACGCCTCGCGCCCCCTACCCTTACCCCCCTCCTGCACTTTACCCTCTCTCCTCTACCTCCACCTCCATGCCCAGGGAATCAATCAGAGAGCTGCGAGTCAGTGCACCAACATATGTACCTTCTGTGGAAGTCTATGATGAACGAACCGGGCCGATTCAGATCGCATCTCAGGCCCGGGACAACAAACAAAGCGAGAAGCAGAGAGAGCGAGAACAAGAGAGGGAGAGAGAGAGACACAGGGAGAGAGAGAGCTACAGGTTCCCTGAGAGGAGCCTGATGGATCATCCTCCGCACTCTGGCGACTTCAGCAATCATCGAGAGGAGGGTTCAGTCATTTGTTCGAACGGGTCGTCTAGAAAACAAGACTCTTCCTTCTCCTCCAGCCATACACTCTTCAGCCTGGACAGCAGAGGTGCCCACAGACACTCCTCACGACTGGGCATCGAGCGGGCGGGGGCAGAGTCAAAGTGGAGTACCACTATCAGTCCGTTAGCTAACTACGCCACCAGTCACATGGCTGCTCTTGCAGCTCAACATGGTCACACACTCTCCCCTCCCACACACACACATATATCCCCACACACAACACACCGACCCAGCAGCAACACACACTCCACCCACAGGCACTCCCCCCAAACACACCCCTCCCCTCACACAGCTGAGGATGGGGGCCAGAGACGCTATCTGGACCCAGCAGTGCTCTACAGACCTGAGGGAGAGCGGCCTGGGGGTGAGGCCTCTGATCACTCAGGGGTCTCTGCCATGCAGAGTCTGATCAAATACAGCGGGAACTTTCCCTCTGACAGCCCTGGGTCCTCCAGGCAGGCCACAGATGGAAGAGGACCCTTTGGAGGACTGGGACACATTGGGCAAGAAGAACGAGAGCAGGACCAGGTAAGAGAGCAGGACTTGGAAAGAGAGCTGGACCGGGAGAGAAGGCAAGACAGAGAGAGAGAAAGGCAGTCAACTGGATTGGGAGCTTCAGGGTCATTAAGAGTCCCCCCCCAGCTGAAGAAGGAGCAGGAGCGCCCGGACAGCGCTCGGTCTTTTGGCCGGGAAGGCGATGGAGAGGTACGTCATCCGCCAGTGGGCATTGCCGTGGCCGTGGCCCGACAGAGAGACAGCAAGAGCAGCAAACTGAGCACTGGACTGTCAGACACCCAAAGGACGCTGCTGCAAACCACCATTAAAGGTAAGTGTGACACCTGCACAGTCTGTCAGGTAAGCATGCATACTAAACTCTTATTGGCTGTGGGGCGTCAGATTATTCCCTACCTGAAAACACAACTATCAAAACTCCCCTTTTCAGCCCTCTGGAGGATGTGCTACCTGTGTTGTACTGGGGCAGGGCTTCTCAGTCCCAGAAGTGCTCTGGTTCCTGTTTGAGTATTGACCAATCAGGTGTTGGCAGAAAAAACGTTCTATAAATAGAGTAACAGTAGGTCGTCTCCTAACCCCTGACCTTCTGTCAAACATATGGTCTAAGCCCCGCCCCCTACCTGCTGTAAAACATGTGGTCCAAAACCCAGCCTCTAGCATTGTTTAGTGACAAACTCAAACCATGCAGTTATTCCTGGACCCCAGGGGCCTATATCAGGAAGCGGGATTAATGTTTTAGCAAGGTTATTTCAGGGTTGGGTCAGGGTGTCTACTGTGCTGCTTGCTAATGCTGCTGTGGAGCTAGCATTGGCATCGGGTGGAATGTAAACAACAGTCACAAACAATGCTGTTAACTTCTGCAGAAGGTAGATGGGCCTGCATTTACATATTCCAGTTCCGCGGAACAGTGGCTGTCCACAGTCACTGTGTCAGTACACCAGTTGTTGTTTATGTACGAACACACACACACCTCCTCCTTAACTCTGTCTGGAATCCTTCGTTCTATCCTGTAGATGGGCTATGTAGCCAGCTAGCTCGATAGCTGAGTCTGATACGGATGAGTTTAGCCAAGATTCTGTGATCAGAATAATGCAGCTGTCCTTAACAATGTTGTTAACTACAACCTGGAGCCTAGGTTCATCCATTTTGTTGGTGAGGGATCGTGCATTCTGTACCCGCATAAGCACTCAGGCCCTGCAGCCCCTCTTCATGGTGATCCACTAAGACCCAGGAGTTCTTGCTGTGTCCATCGAGATGTTGTGCGAGTCAATAAAATCAGCAGTGACGCTCTGTGTGACCACCTGTCCTATCTGGAGCAGTTTGCGTCTGTCATATCTGGTTTTAAGATCGTCCATAAGTCTGTTTTCAACGTACTGGTTGGGAGAGCAGTTAGCTGCAGCTATTGTAAGCACTGCCATGCTAACAAAAACCATAGTAAGTTAATCGCGCTTTGTGTTATAGGCCCCAAGTCACTCAGAGCTGCAACCCCCCCCCCCCCCCCCCCCCCCCCCCCATCCTGTGTGTGTGTGTGTGTGTGTGTGTGTGTGTCTGTGTCTGTGTGTGTGTGTGTGTGTGTGTGTGTGTGTGTGTGTGTGTGTGTGTGACTTCAGGAGAGTGTATTAATGATTAATGTAGCAGAGTGATTGGTCTGTCAGCATGTCCCTCCCTCTTGGAGAAGAGCTCACAAAAAACAGCAGTGGGAGTTTTCACACATACACACCTACACACACAGATGGATGAATGATGGAAGGTAGTGTATGCACAGGAAGTGTGTTTGTGCATATATGTGTATTTGTGTTTGTGTTTGTTTAAGGTGAGGTGGTCAAGTTATGTTCCTGTAGTCAATAGGTGTGGATTAGTGTACATCATACGTTACCTGTGTGGGGTCTGTCCTCCAGGTAACACTCTCAGTGTTTCCCACAGGATTTTAGGAGACTGTGGTGGGAGAGTCTCTGACCCTTGGCAGTTTTAATGTGTGTGTACATTTTTAAGCGCAATGTATCGCCCTTACAGTAAGTGCAGTTTGGGACCATGGACATGAACATACGCTGATAAATAAGAACTTACAAAGGCATATCAGAAATATTTTAAATTTGATTCAGAAACAAAACCAGAAACTCCGTGATCTGTGATCCGTAACCAGGCTACTGAGACTGTAGCCTACATTTATTCTCTCACCTGAGTTAACGAGGTGTGTGTTTGAAGCTGATGAGAGAAAAGAGAGCACGAGGATGTGAGGAGGTGAAAGGGAAGCAACGTGGAAACCCTTTATATTGTTTTAACATCTTAAATTTTTTTTTTTTTTGGATTAAGGGTCAGATTACTATTTTTCTTCTCTCTGCTCCCTTATTTGGATTTAGGAGTGTTGTGTTTTCATTCTTTTTTTTTTTTTTTTTACAGTGACTGCTGAAAATTGTCTAAATAAATAAAGATTCCTAAATTTGCTGTGGCCCACTTCATCACAAAATGTTGCCTAAATCAATGCAAGATCATTTTCTGACTGATATTTCCTGATATTGCTGTGTATCTGGCTTTGAGAGAAATTCATCTTCTTCCACGCTCTCTCCGTCTGTTGTGTTCACCATCTTACCCTGACGTCACTACAAAAATCACAGAGCGCACATGGCTACTTAATATGCACGTACTGATTTGCACGCGGCGCGCTGAAGGCGGGAAAGGAGGCGCGCTCACCACATTCATACTTTTCTCGGAGCGGTGTGATTTATCACAAGGAATAGAGTGCAGCCGTGTGTACGCAGAGTTTGATAGATCTGAAAAGAGTGTTGGTCGTCTGCACGTTTTGCCTTTTCGTCGTAAGTGAAACTTAAGAGGACTTCGCTGTAATAATTTAGGCCCCAGGAGAGGAGAATATGAAATAATAAGCCGCGTCAGCTCGTTGGTATTGTACAGGTAATTGTACTGTGGGCCTCCACTGACTCTGAATGCACTGTGATATTAAAACAGTGCGGCCACTCTCGTCATTGAAACTCTGGAACCGAGACGTGCGCGGTGCAGCCGTTCCTCTTCCCGAGCAGGGGGGCAGAGCAGGGGGGCAGAGATACTGTGTCCACGACTGCAGTTAGCATGGGCGCTAATGCCCAAAAAAGAAATTGCACTGAAACTTAGAGTCAGACGTCCCACTCCAGTGTCGCTGGAATCTGGTTTGCGCCAAACGTACCAAGTAAAGAGCGACATCTATGAGCGCACTCTTGTTCTCGCTTTTTTACGGGCGGTAGGAAAGTACAGCTGTGTAATGGTCTGACAGAGTGACGGATCGTATTTTTTTTCTCCATATGAGACTGTGGCGGGGCCAAATGAGACTGTGGCGGGCCGCCACAGTCTCATTAATTAATGGGAAACACTGACTTTGACAGACATGCCTGAGGGAGTAGGTAGAGCTGTCAGGTGTTTTTTCTTCTAAAAACAGAGAGAGAAAGAAGGACGAGAGAGGGGAGGGAAGGGGGGCAGCTGCTCTCTAAAACAGATGGACAGACTAAGGGCTGCACAATGTAGCCAAAAACCAATACCTTTTTTTTATTTTTAGGCTATATTAAGATACACAATAAATATCTAAATATTCTGATTTTTCTTTTAAATCACTTAATTAATGTTAAATCCAACCATTTGATGCTGAAAATGGCATCAGTATAATAATTTAAGCAGACCATTCGGTTAGATTTTTAAAATTTGCGTGCAAAAAGGGGAAAATCTTGATCAGATAAAGAATATCACACCTTTTATTTTAAACCAAACTTTACATAGTTACATATTTTTGGTTCCAGGAAAATACTTCATTCAAATTTATTCAACTAGATTATATAATATTATATAATATTATATTATATTATATTATATAATATTATATTATATTATATTATATTATATTATATTATATTATATTATATTACATTATATGGGTATGCCATTTCATACTGTTAACGATAATACACAGTATGATATTTTAATTATACTTAATATAATTTAATATAAATCTTCTCTCACAATATGTACATTGCAGAGACACAATGACATAATATGATGCTCCCTGCTGTGTACAAAACAACAATGGCCAAAAGCGAAAGTAGCACAGCAGCATGATTTTGTCCCCACATGAGAATTTGGTGCCTAAAAGAGGAGCTCTCGGTGTGGAGGTGGTTTGGCTGACCAAAGATCAGACATGCAGCAAAACACATTATACGGAAATGTGCAGGACAACTATTACCTCGCAGGGGATGTCAACACCACAAACATGTTCCACCACCTCAAGGTGAAGCACACGGCCGAATACAACGGGCTATGAAAACATTTGAGGAAAACACGAAAGCTATGTTATCACTGGTGGAGTTTTTTGCCTTCACAACAGACGTGGTCGAGCCAAACGTCTGAACCCCATATCGACCCTACCCCTAATTCACTGCAGCAGAGGGAGAGACACACACCAAAGTTTTGCAAACAACTCCTGATAGAGGCCAGAATGTTGACCTAATCACTGTGAAAATATGATATTTTAGTAGGAAATTTAGTGAGGAATCCATCAATGTAATTGTTAAAGCTGTACGACTTTTACTTTTTTATGTGAAAGCCAAACTACTGCAGCTTGATTTTCCATTTTTAATGGGGGAGCTCAGAGGTCTTCTTTTATGTTCACCAACTCTTAGAGCTCACCATTCGAAAATTGTTTGAGAAACAACGAAATCCCAACTAAGTTTTGTAAAGCAGGGTTTAGTCTGTCATGTGAGCAAATTTCAAGCCAGTACCACTTGTGGTTTCAGACAAGATAATTTTGGAAGAAAGGGTAAAAATGTGGCAAAATTTATTTTGAAAGGCAAATAGCCGACTTCCTGTTGGAAATAGGTCAGGGGTGCCAGCATATGATTTTTGCGTCTCAATAAGACAAACATTTTGACGTTGGTTTGATGTCTGTATAACATTCCTTGTGGAAACTAGGGGCGTTTTAGTGTGCCGCTACAGAGAAAATTATGGGATGATGTGGGTCAAGTGCGGTATCACATGAAATTTTTCGTAATTCTGAGGTATTAGCAATTTTGGCGAGTTTTCGAGCACGTTTAGGGGGTCAAATAAGAGCTCAAAGACCCTGTAATAAGAAATAAATAGACCAAATACAATAGTGTCCTCACCCAAAGCTTTAACAGTGAAGTTGTGTAAAAGAATAATAATTTAGACATCTAAGTTAAAGCATGTTTACATTAGATTTAGGGTGAACTATTTGCAAATCACTTTTATAAGTATTTGTTTATAAGGTGGTTTAAAAAATTTTCTTGCTGCAACTTATATCTGTGACCAACATCTGTTAAATGTGCTTTCCTTCCTTTTAATGCATTTACCGAGTTAGGTTCTTGCCTGTGATTGGTCAGCCCTGTGTCATGTGAGCAAGTACCAGGGAAATTAAGTTGTTGCAGTGTTTCAAGACCGGTTATTATTGACTATGGGCTTGTTTTCTAATGTTTAGTTGCTTATTAGGGCTGGCTTTGCTCTCAGAGTTTGTGACTAAAATCCAGAAAAACTGTCTGTACATAGAGCGAAGAAGACTCTCCAAATCACGCAATCAGGCACTATGCACCGGGAGCTGTCAGCCTGGCTGTCCAAGCCAGAGATGCATATAGCCTCTGTCAGCGTGCAGTGCCGCCAGGGCGCAGAGATATTTCCTCATCAATATTCCTCATGTATGAACTTGGTAACCTTTACCATAAAATTATCCAGTAACAGGGTGCCTGACGCTGTGAACTGAAGATTCAGATGAGCATTTAATGCCTGGTATTTAATTTCACAATATGACAACAACAATAAAAACAATAATACAACGCGTCGACTATTAAAATTCACGTTGATTAATTTTTATAGTCGACATTTATTAGAGAAATAGAAAATAGAAATAGAAAAATAGAAAATACTTTATTTATCCCCGAGGGGAAATTCAGGAGTCACCGCAGCATTTAAGAAAACAAAAGTAAGAAAGAGTATAGAAAGTGCAAAAAAGTCCATAAGAAATTAGATGACGACATCCTGTCCACCACTCGTCCACCACTCTCCAGCCACCTCCACAGGGTCCAGGACTGAGCCTCCCCAGAAGTCTGTTCAGTCTCTGTCTCCTGGATCCTGTCTGCTTACAGCAGGCGAAGCTCCTCCAATGTCAGCTCCGTCAGCCACGTCCGTGAACAGCACGATGCCGCTGGGTTAGCACAGCTTGCTCGTCCATCCCCCGGGGCTAGATCCCACGTTCCCAACAACGATGGATGGAAGGACAGGTCCACGTTGTCACCTCCCAGCTCACATCCGAGAACCAGCACGTTGTCCTCCTCCTCCTCAGCTTGAGGGAAATCATCAAGCTTTACCCTAGTTAGCATTGACATGCTACAGGCTGCTAACAGCTAATTTCGCATGTAAACAATGCAGCCATGGTTACATGTAGGATCTCCAGACAAACACAGGAGAAAAGTAGTAAAAAATATCGCCAAAGCCACAAAAAGTTTGATGTCCGTGACCGACAATGAACCATACAAAGTGATGATCCACTCCAAATACAAAGATTATGAAAAAGAGACGAAAAAAATTACAAGAAACTTACAAAGACGAGAGAGCTGCTGCAACAGGCAGCTACCTAGATATTGTTGGTCATTTTGAAAGGACTTAAGTGACTTCTGTCTGTAAACCTGGGGTCTGGTTTTTTTGTATTGGATTCACCTCCTCCCTCTGCTAACTTTGCAGCTCAGAGTTCTGGTTTTGGAATGCTATTACACAAAACTTGTGATGGTGCCACAGAACCTTGTTTGTTTTCTGATAAGTGCAGTATTTTGATATCCAGCTGTAAAACAACAAACTCTTCTGCGATCACGTATCGAGCAGTGCACAGCTGAGTGCCATGACTGAACAGCAGATTTTTGGGGGGGGGGGCGTGCTAGCTGTGTGAGGAGCACCAGCAGAGCAGCAGATTAAAATGGGTGAATCACTGAAGAGAATTACATTCTGACATCTGAAAACATTTTTGTGACTGTTTGAACTTGATGATTGTAATATAGTCATTTTATACATCGCATGTGCAACAACCTGCAAAATATCAAGTATATTTGATAGAGGTAGACCAATATATCGGCCGGCCAATATATCGGGCCGATATTTGGACATTTGTCTCTATCGGCCATCGGCCGTATTTTCTTTTAAAAAGCCGATTTTTGATCCGTTGTATAAAATGATGCAATTTTTGATCAGGCACAAAAAAGATGAGCACCTCAAACTTGTGGAACCACTTGGATACATTACATACTTTTGTTCAAATTATATTAATAAGTTTACATTTCTTTTTTGACATTTTAAGAAGAGTGTGAATGTTTACTACTGCTTGTTACATTGTGTGTTTACTCAGACAAAATATGTCATTGTTTTGAAAGCTGAATAAATGTTCAGAGAACTGGACACGACTTGTTGTAATAGATTTCTTTTAGTTGCTCAGAAATTGCTGCGTTTCACAAAAATGTGATAAATACATATTTATTTAACTACCGGCCTGAATATCAAACTGGAAAAATCGGCTATGCATATCGGCATCAGCTGCCCAAATTTGGAAAGCATCGGCATCGGCCCCCAAAAAACCCATATCGGTCGACCTCTAATATTTGATGTATCCCTCAGCTCTACAGACTCTCTGTAACCTTGGTAACAGTTCTTAAATTTTTACTGCAAAGCATGTCAGGGTTTGTTGAAGTCAGTCTTCCCCTAACAGGCCATAGACACACATACACACACACACGCACGCACGCACACACACGCACACACACGCACACACACACACACACACACACACACACACACACAGCTGCTCATGGTACCTCCAGAGAATGTGGAGTATGGAGGAGAGCGTCTCATGTTCATTCTGCTGAGATCAGTGCAGTGCAGAGGGTTACAGGATCAGAATGTGTGTGTGTGTGTGTGTGTGTGTGTGTGTGTGTGTGTGTGTGTGTGTGTGTGTGTGTGTGTGTGTGTGTGTGTGTGTGTGTGTGTGTGTGCGTGTGCGTATGCGCGTGTACGTGTGTGTGTGTGTGGAGGCATAGAGGACAACACACATAACAATAACAAGATGATATGGAATAATAGTTTACGCATCAAACAACAGGATAAACATCATAGTTGTCAGGAATAAAAGTTAGTAATATATACAGTATATATGTATTGTTAATGTCTTTAGCCTTTCTTTCTCTATCTCTCCTGAATTTGTGCTGTCCCTTCATCACTTTCTGTCAGCTACAAATCACTTCCTGTCTGATCTATAACCACCCCCCCCACCCCCCCTTCCCCCCCGCATGTACGAGCAGATGAGGAGGGAGTGGACAATCGAGCTCGACGTCACAATGACCGTTTGCTGGCTGGCCGGATAGAGCATGAGCAGGAGAAAGTGCTCAGGTACACTGAGCAGTTTTATCTGAGGATTTAACATCTTTCTGCTGACCTATACATGCAAATTGAACTTTTACTCATCTATACTGTCAGATTAACCAAGAGAATGAACCCATTCAAATATATACTCTCAGATTAACTCATACTTATCTATACTCTCAAAAAACTTTACTCATCTATACAATCAGATTAACCTTTATCACTCTTAAATCTCAAATTAACCCATACTAATATATACTCTCAGATTAACCCCCACTAATCTATAAATTCAAAAATATTATCCATATTTTAAGATTGAACCTTCCTAATCTTTACTCTCAAATTGACCAACACAGTTCTATACTCTTAGATTAACCCACAGTAATCTATACTCTCTAATTTAACCTTAATAATCTATACTCTAAGATTAGTTCTTACTTATCTTTACCTCATTTTAACCCTTAAATACCTGAGCCTCAAAATGCCTGTCTGCACCTTTTTGCTTATTTTGACAATAAAATGGACAAAAAATGTCCTGAAAGTGAAAGCTTTGGCCCACTTCTCCGGAATACTTTCAATATCTAGAGTTATTTCTAATTTAATGCATTTTATATGAGATTAAAAAAGTTTAAAATAAAGGAAAAAACAAAAACAGAATTGAATTTTAGAGGTTTAGTGAAGGAAAAGGTACAGCAATCAAACATTAGGAACAGATTTTACATGATGAATTTAGAGTTTGAACATTAATAAGCATATGCACATTAACATTTCCAAGCATTGTCTCTTATTTTGTGAATAAAAAAACATTGCTAAAAGCATCAACAGAATCTCCAGCGTCCCCTCTGCTTTCTCTCTCCTCACACACACGTCACCTGAGGATCACTGCTTCTCGTCTCAGGACAAAACTGAAAGTCAAAGTATGGGACAAGGGATTCAGCTGGTTACGCTCATTGTATAGTGCAAATAAGGCTTGGTGTAATGATTTACAAAGGATATCACATAGTTCAAACATCAAATTATGCCCAAATAGTAAAAAGAAGTCTTGGTATACTGTTCTAACGTTGCACAATGAATACATCTGCTATTTTACACACTGCGCACACACTTACACATATACAGTACAAACGCAGCACATTACTCTGTTCTAAAAACTTTATTACACATCGTCAACCATGAATTTTGCAGATATTTTACAAATGAGGTACAGTGCTCTAAAAATGTCACCACACAATACAAGCCTCCATCAACACGAGAAATTAAACATATGAAGTAAAAACTAGACAGAGAGCTACATTCATCCCAAAGTTCATCCAGTGTAACGTTACCTTTTTCCCATAAAGTTGCTTCTTTAGTCTCAGAATGCAGAAACCTCAATTGAGGTTTTATAAACCGGGAGGATAATCTTTTTTGGCATTTTTTGGAGACTTTTGGAGAGCTCTGTCCTCTCTATAGGCTCTGGACACAAGTCTGCTTCGCATTCTTGTGTGTATTCGCAATCTTCCTTTAATGCCTGAGTGAAATTACCACGAAAACCACATATTGACTGAAAAGAACAGTCTCAGCTTTCACAAACTTTTGTCTGATTGTGCAAACTGTTTAAGAATAACGGTCCTTTACAGTGCAATGTGTCGGTGACGACACATCCAGTGTTAAAGGGTAATACTTGCTCATCTTTACTCTCGGATCTAACTATGATTACCTAAACTTTGATTCAAACTTTACTTATCTTAACCTTAAGATCAATCTCCACTTATCTTTCCTCTTAGATTAAACCTCACAAATCTTTACTTTTAGATTAAACCTTACTTATCTTAACTTCTAGATTAAGTTTTACTTATCTTTAGTCTCAGATTAAACTTCATTTATCTTTAGTCTCAGATCAAACTATGACAATCTTATCCTTTACATTAAACCTTTATATTGTTACTTTCAAATTAAGCCATACTGATCTTTACTCTTGAATCAAACTGTGATAATCTTTACTTTAAGATTAAACCTTACTTATCATTACTCTCAGATTAAACCTTGCTTTAGTCTCAGATCAAACTATGTTAGTCTTTACATTGAGTTTAAACCTCACTAATCTTTACATTAAGATTAAACCTTCCTAATCTTTACTTTTAGATTAAACCATACTTATCTGTACCCTCAGGTTAAACCTTTCTAATCTTTGCTCTCAGATCAAACTATGATAATCTTAACTTTTTGATTAAAATTTACTTATCTATAGCCTCAGATTAAACCTTATCTGTCTTAACTGTTAGATTAAACCCTACTTTTCTGAACTTTTAGGTTAACATCTACTAATTTTAACTGTAAGATTAAACATTAGTAATCTTAATTATTAGATTCAACTTTGCTAATATTCCTGTTATATTAAACCCTAGTAATCTTAATTTTTAGATTAAACTTAACCAATCTTATCTCTTAGATCAAACCTTACTAATCTTTACTACCAAAGTAAACCTTGTTCTATGTATTAATATGTAGTCCTAGTGAAACCTTGGTCTGTGTCAGTCTAGTGTTGACCCCTCATGAGCTAAACTATCCTGTGTTTTTTCAGTGAGTCTAAGGATCTGGCAGAGTTTACTCGGATGCACTCAGCCCCGCTGTCTTCCTCCTTGACACCCAGCCTCATGACCCCCAGCCTCATGACCCCAAACCTCATGGTGACTGGTGGAGCAGCGTTGGCTGATACTGGGCGCTGGCCTCCTGACCCCTCAGCTCTGACCCCTCACCCCTGGATGAGCCGACCTGGAGCCCCACCTGTGTGGCTCCCTGGCTCCTCATATGGTGAGTGCAGGTGATCTTAGATAATATCAGGAGGAAGTGTGTATCTATAATCAGCCAGTCAACAGAGGACCGACTCTAAAGGACAGAAACCTGAATGTTAAAAAAGAACAAGGCAGAAAGACTGTCTAAATCATTGGCCCCATTTCCACCAAGTGGTCCAGTTTGGATCAGCGCAGTTTGATACGGGTCGGATCGGTAAAGCCTGTCTTGCCTGTGTTTCCACAGCCAACCAGGCCCTCTCATAGTAGGCAGCGTGTAAGCTGTTTGTGGATAGCTGCATCAGCTACGTATTAGCCTGACACTTTAGCAGAGCAGCACAGGTAACCCTGCTAATAAATCCAACAAAGAAGAAAAAGACAATACAGTAAACAAAGAGCAATGATGGAATACATCCAGCAATTTGTTTTCTTTTTGATTGGCATGTGGCTCTTTGTTACGATGAAGAATCAAGCTTTGTTTCAGAGAAAGCTGTGTGCCACTAGGAGAAATAAAGCAGCCGCTGTCACACAGGAAGTGATCATTTTTTTCACCAATCAACTGCTGGGTTTTTTTGCTCCACTCCCTGGGGTCAGATCTGTATGTCTGGCACTCCAAAAAGGGTCCCAAAAAGTGGGAATGTACAGATCAATTTGGGGATCTGTACCAGGTTAGTCAGTGGGGACACAACAAAATGTGTACGACACCAAGACAAACAGAACTGAACTGCTTGGTGGAAACAGGGCTTTTGTATTTTAAAAATGTCTGTCTGGCCCAGCAGCCTCTGGGGGTCACACACAGACAGCATCACACACTAGACCAGTCCATCCAGACTGTGGAAGAAAGAATCCAAACTCAGGGTGATAATGCACCGATGTAACCCCACCGTGGGCTCCAACACGCTGCCGAGAAGCTTCAACTGATTCACTCTGTTTTTCAAATTCTAAGGCTAATAGTCAATAATGTAAATGATAAACTATAATTATTATAAAAAAATTCTCCTTCTCCATATCTGGTTCTCAAATTTTAAGTCAAATTGTGTATGTAAAAAACATTAACTTTAAGATATAATTATAATATTATACTTATAATGAATTATAAATCAATCTCTAACCTTCTCTGTCTCTCTTTCTCAATCTCCCTCTATCTCTGTCTCAGGCATCGGTCCTTCTTCCCTCCATCAGACCCTTCCTGCAAGTTACCCCCCCTCCCTGCCTGGATCTGTGGCCCCTCCATACCAATTTGCTCGGGACCCTCAGTCTGGTCAGCTGATAGTCATCCCAGCCGAGCCCCTCCCACATTACGGTAAGAGAGGGAGAGAGAGAAATAGAGATAGTGTATCAATTTGTAAGTGAGTGTGTATTGGCATAGATGTGTTGATGTGTATAAATGCATAATGATGTGTATAAATAAGGGGAGCACCGATCACAATTTTCTGGCCAATCACCGATCACAGATCTTTAAAAAGCCTGCCCGGCTGATACCGATTTGGGCTGATACCGATTTTTCTTTTTTCTTTTTTATAACTGACAGCATTCAATGTTCCAACTTGATTTTATTAAAAATCATTGAACAATACCTGTGAGACCATAAAATCTTTTTTTTAACTTAAACAACCAATAAAGTATCTTGAGTTTTAGGTCTCAGAGCAAAAAGCAACAATGGCTGGCTGTCAGACCTTCCTGGAGGTATATAAGATCATTTTCATATGTAAGGATAGGCCGATCTCTGATCACCAATCACCATTCTCCCAAAATTAAGGAAATCGATCGATCGGTGCATGTCTAGTATAGATATGTATAGAAGTCTTTTGATGTATTGACTGGTTTACATGTGTGATGATCTGTGTTCCATCTGTTTCCCTGTAGGGGGCGACATGTTGGACCATGGAGCCTCGGTGTGGTCAAGGATGTACGGTTCCAGGAGCTCTCTACAGCACGCTGCCCAGCTGCAGCTCCTCTCCCAGCAGCAGATCCTCCGTCAGCAGGAGCTGTTAATGATCCAGCAGCACACTGCACAGGTCTTGGAGCTGCAGAGAAACGCGCAGCTGGTGGTAAGTTCACCATCTGCTCTCAGGGATACCAACACTTACAGAGTCCTCAAGGGGTCCTCTGTTTTTTCTCACAGGGTCCTCCCCCCTTCCTCATGGGGTCCTGTGTTTCTTAATGGAGTCCTCTGTATCCTCATGGAGTCCTCACAGTTTCCTCATTATGTCCTCTCATTACTTATAGAGTCCTCTGTTTCCTCATGTAGTCCTCTGTTTCCTGATTAGGTGCTCTGTTTACTCAATGCGTCCTCTGTTTACTCATGGGGTCCTCTGTTTCCCTATGGAGTCCTCTGTTTACTCATGGAGTTCTCTGGTTACTCGTGATGTCCTTACAGTTTCCTCATTAAGTCCTCCGTTTCCTCATGGAGTCCGGTTAGTCTTGTCACGGCAAGCATTTTACAGCGTTTCAGCTGACTAATCCCGGGACAGATCCCCAAATAACCGAGACAAGCTGTCCCACTTTTTGGGACCCTTCCGTAGGGGTGCCAGACTAAAATGATCTGATCTCGGAAGGTGGAGCTACAACACTGCAGACCACTGATTGGTCGAAAGAATTGTCACTTACCGTGCGACAGCGGCTACATTTCTCTTGGCTGCACACAGACTTCTCTGAAACAAAGCTTGATCGCACCTTGTATCAAAGCGCCACATGCCAGTCACAAAGAAGACAAAATACTGGTTCCTTGTTGTCTGTGTCACATTTTTCTTCTTAGTTGCATTTCTTTGCGGGTACGCTGTGTTGCGCTGCTATGGCGTCAAGCTATTATTCAACAGATGCGGCTTTCGGCAGCCAGCTTACGTTATGCCTAGGCACTGCGAGGGAGCACGGTTTGCTGTGGAAACGCAAGCGGGATCAGGCTTACCCATACCAAACCATGCCGAACTGAACTGAAATGAACACAGGGCTTTATTGCTTTCTCATAGTTTTCTCATGGCGTCCTCAATGTGTCTTCATGGTGTCCTCACAGTGTTCTCATGTTGTCCTTTCAGTTTTCTCATGCCATCCTTACAGTCTTCTTATGACATCCTTGAGTTTTCTCATGGCGTTCTCATGGTGTATTCACGAAATCCTCTCCCTCTGTGTTTCAGGAGCGTCTGAAGGCCAACGAGCATCGGAGTGACGTAGAAGACAAAGCTGACAAGCAGAATGCCGAACCCAAGCCCCGCCCTTCTTCTTTGTCCTCTCATTCCCCGTCCCCTGTCCTGCACCCGCGCAAACCAGCTCCACCCTCTTGCTCCTCCACCTCCTCCTCCTCTTCCATTACACCACTGCTTTTGCTCCAGTCACCGGTTGCCACACTGAGGTCTGAGGAGGGCAGGCAGAGAGTGTTATTTCACCAACAGACCACGCCACCCCCTCACCAGCCTCCCCCCCACTGTGCCTCTCCACCACCGTCCCAACCCCCAAGGCCTAAACAGGAAGTTTCTGAGGAGGGAGAGGATCCACGGAGAGAGCAGAGAGAAGGACAGAAACTGGCCTCTGGCTCCTACCCAGGTGAGTGTAGACCATCATAGCTGTGCATCCTGAGCTCTGATTGGCTAAAACCTTTCTGTCGGCTGCAGGACTATCATCAGATTCTCTCAACTGGGCTCTCTGAGCTGGAGACTGAGCAAGGCTGGACTCTGACTCTTTGTCTCTGTTTCTGTCTCTGCGCCTGTCTCAGATCTTCCTTCAGGTTTTCCTCATCAGTCTGTTCCTTTCCCCCCCTTTCCCCCCCACGTCCCAGGATCTGGCAGCCTGTGCACAAGAATCGTCCCCCCATGTCACTCCCGCTCTCCTGTCCCTGTAGCTTCTCCTTCTGCTGCTCACCTTCACCTGATGGATACAGACCTCAGGCCAGAAAAACTGGACCACTCAAAGACCGGATCCCTCTTAAAGCAGGAGGCCAACCATCATGGGTTCAATGCCAGGGAGGATCCTCTGGGTCCCGCCCTTCACAGCTGCAGTCCAGCACATCGGGGCCCAGACAGAGATTGGGAAAAATACGCTCCGAAGCCCCTTCCCCAGCCACCCCCTGTGCTGGTCCCCAGCTCTCCTCCACTTCCTCCTCGCCCTCAGCCTTTGGACAGACCGGAGATCACGGAGGAGGGGTGCAGGGGCCATTTCAAAACAGAGGTTTCATCATTCTCCTGTCAGGCTTCTTTTCCTCTGCCTCCTGTGCTCATTCAGGAACCAAAACCTGGAATCAGCAACCATCTACAAAGACATCTCTGCACTGCCGCTAAGCCCCACAGTGAGGACTCTGCACCAAATCAGGAACAAACATCCAGTGCTGTATGTGAACAAGAAGAACCAGGAACTTCTGTCCTCTCACACACTCCTGCCCAGAGAGCAACAGTAACTTATGTCTATCCTCCTCATGCCACCACCCCCCCGCTGCTGCTGCTCCTCGGCCCTGAAGATCCCATGGCTGGGATGCTGGCTCTGCTGACAGCCAGTGAGATGGCCAAGACCCACATGGGCTTGCCACCAGCCCCGACAGATGACCCTTTTCTGGGTAGAGACCGCAGAGAGACTGAACATCTAGAGATGGTGGCGCTGGAGGGGATGGCACTGCTCAGCCAGATGGCCCAGAGAGAAATGGAGCAGATCTGCCAGGAGAGGGGTGAGGAGGGGGAGGGGGGTAATTGACTCACCTTGTATGACATTACAGCATCTTTTCATCGGTTGTGTGTGTGTGTGTGTGTGTGTGTGTGTGTGTGTGTGTGTGTGTGTGTGTGTGTGTGTGTGTGTGTGTGTGTGTGTGTGTGTGTGTGTGTGTGTTGTGCGTGTGTGTGTATTGGAGGAAAACAACCACTCTTTGAATCAGTCTTATTAAGTTTAAATGTGCGTTCTTCAGATCTGGATCTTCAGGGTCTGGACTGTCTGCTGGAGGCAGGCAGACAGATTCTGTTGGAGGCCATCGAGAAACAGTCCCATATCGATCTGTCCAGAACTCTGGATCCCAACAAGAAGTACAGCTGGAGACAGAGGAAGGAGGAGCCGGTAAGACAAGAACCATCAGAGAGGTGAGACAGCTGTTTGTGGCGTGTTGTGACTCTGCTCTGTGCTCTGCAGCTCTACTGTAAAATGTCTCTGGACCTGATGGATGCCGTGGAGTTGGAGTACCGGGTCCGCCTAGCCGAGCTGCAGAAGACCTACAAGGAGAAGCAGAGAGACCTGAGCAAGCTACAGAGACGCACCGACAAGAGGTGAGTGTGATGATGTCGTGGCTGCTGCTGTTACAGCACAAAATTAATCAACATGGTAATCAACTGACATTGTGTCAGTAACATGTCAGTAAAGTGTTGGCAATATGTCAGTAAAGTGTCAGTAACATGTCAGTTGCATGTCAGTAACAGTTCAGTATGTGTTATCAATGTGTCAGCTACATGTCAGTACATGTAAGTAAAGTGTCTGTTACCTGCCAGTAATGTGTCAGTAACAGTTCGGTTTGTGTCAGCAATGTGTCAGTAACATGTTAGTAATGGTTCAGAAAGTGTCAGCAATGTTTCAGCTACATGTTAGTACGTTTAAGTAAAGTGTCAGTTACATGCCAGCAATGTGTCAGTTAAGTGCCAGCATTTTGTCTGCAATGTGTAACATGTCAGTGCTATTGTGTCCTCTGCTCTTAGGGAGCAACAGCAGCAGGAGGACGAGAGGAGGAGTTTGACTAGGCGGGGGAGAGGTCGACCCAGGAAGCGGAAGCACCTGAGCACACCTGTAAAACTGGACGGACGGCCTCAGTGAGTGGGAGCTCCAGCTCTGGGATCTATCAGGTTTGTGTTCGAGTGATCTGAACCATTCTGGTGTCTCAGGGTCAACAGGATGGTGCAGTTCTCTGAGGACTCTGAGGGTGGAGATGCACAGAGGAAACGGTTCCGGCTGTCCAGAGAGGAAGAGGACACAGAAACAGGGAGTGCAGGACTGAAGGTGAAGAAGAAAAAGAAGAAGAAGATGAAGAGCTGGAGCA
Organism: Halichoeres trimaculatus; assembly: GCF_033239565.1. Classification (NCBI taxonomy): domain Eukaryota; kingdom Metazoa; phylum Chordata; class Actinopteri; order Labriformes; family Labridae; genus Halichoeres; species Halichoeres trimaculatus. The sequence goes on along the minus strand of NW_027437198.1, from coordinate 2,579,977 downwards.
AACAGGAGCCGTCCAGCAGCCATCCCTTGGAGGTGAGTCTCTAAAAACTGTTTGATTTCAACTGCAGTGTTCAGGTGTCTCTGATCAGTGATGATGTCCTCAGATGATGAAGGTGAAGCGGGGTCACCTGTGTGAGCAGGAACAGCTGGCCACAGACCTGGACAGAGCACTCTCACTATCTCAGCTTGGCTCGCTAGGCGCTGCACGCAAACTCTCCTCCCAATCCAAGTTACAAAGGTCAAAGGGCAAGACTGCAGAGAGTCGGACGCAGGAAGGAAGTGCCCAGTCATCCACCAAGGCAGCTAAAAACAAGAGGGCCACCAAGGCATCTGCTTCTGAGGGCTTTCAAAAGGTCAAAGGTCAAAAGAAGTCAGCTCTAGTTTGTCCAATGAGATCAGAGCTAAGCAGCTGCTCCAACAGTGAGTACACTAATACACACACTCATTCAGCCATACACAGTGGTCAGCTGGAGACAGGATGAGGTCAGCTGGAGTTCAGAATGAGGTCAGCTGAAGTCGAGATGAGGTCAGCAGGAGTTCAGAATGAGGTCAGCTGGAGTTAAAAATAAGTATTGTCAGGGGTCAGAATGAGGTCAGCTGAATTCAGGATGAGGTCAGCTGGAGGTCAGAATGAGGTCAGCTGAAGTCAGGATGAGGTCGGCTGGAGGGCCGGATGATGTCAGCTGCAGGTTGGGATAATGCTAGCTACAGATTGGGATGAGGTCAGGATGAGGTCATTAGTAGGTCAGGGTTAGGTCAATTGGATGTCAGGACAAGGTTATTTGGAGGTCAGGATGAGGTTTGCTTAAGGTCAGGATTAGGTTGGCTCGAGGTCACGATGAGAATCTCTGGGAGTCTGAATGAGGGGAGCTGAAATCAGAACGAAGTTAGCTGGAGCTTGGGATGAGGTTAGCTGGAGCTTGGGATGAGGTCAGGATTAGGTCAGCTGGAGGTTAGGATGAGTTCTGCTGAAGGTCAGGGTTCATCTGTACCTCTGCACAGTGTCAACTGTGTCTGTGTTTCCAGCTAACTGAACTGTCTCTGCACAGACACGGACTCAGAGGAGCTCAGCTCGGCTCAAGGGGGCTGGCTCTCTTTCAGGGGGACCAGTTCCTATGACAACCTGCACAGGAAGAGGCGGTCAGCGTCCTTACCTCTGCTTGGTCACAAACCACAGAAGAAGAAACACAAGCACTTATCTATGCTGCTGGAGGAGGCGGGGCTTAGTTCCTCTGATGACTCCTTCGACCAAGGTTACTGACTCTGACACCTGACCTTTGACCCTCTGCCCTGATATGTTACCACACCCCCTGCTGTTCACTCAGATAGGAGTGTGTTTGGTCTTAGCTCTGTTGCTCCACTATGCTACCTCTCTCTGCTTCTTTCCCTCTTCTCTCTATCTCTCTCTGTTTCTCTCTCTTCTATTCTCTCTCACACTCTTTTATTGCCTGGATTTGAAACTTGAAGTTTTTGGATCTTTTGTGTGAATTGTCAGATTTTGATAAGCTGTATGATGTTTTGGTACCTCAGATTGATTAAAGGTGATGATGTGTTTGTACAGCTGTAGTCTTTGTGTCTGCTTCATCTGTCTGCCCATCTGTCCACACCTCACACACCGCTCTGTTCCTTGAATGTTCCTCCACAGAAACAGACTGCTGCAGGGTTGAATCTGGAGCAGAGAGAGCTGATTTGGTAACTTTTAGGTAACCATTGTTACCTAAAAATAAGAATCTGAATCATTGGACCTGGTTCAGTTTTTTTGCAGCTGATTTAGGTTTTTTTATATGGTTTCAGTTTTTTGGGGCTGGTTCAGGTTTTCTGGACATAATTCACATTTTTGGGAGCTGATGTAGGTTATTTGGAGTTGATTCACTTTTTTGAAACTAGTTCAGTTTTCTGAACACAGGTTTAGGTGTTTTGGGAGCAAATTCAGTTTTTTGGAGCTTGTTCAGTTTTTTAAACTGGTTTGTTTTTTTCAGAGCTGTTTCTGGGGTTTTGGAGCTGGTTTCAGGGGTCTTGAAGCTGGTTTAGTTTTTATTTATTTATTTATTATTTATTTTTTGAGCTGGCACAGTTTTTTGAGCTGATTTAGGTTTTTTGATGTGGTTTCAGTCTTTTGGGGCTGGTTCAGGTTTTCTGGACATGGTTCACATTTTTGGGAGCTGATGTAGGTTATTTGTAACTGGTTCAGTTTTTTTGAAGCTATTTCAGTTTTCTGAACACAGGTTTAGGTTTTTGGGGAGCAGATTCAGTTTTTTGGAGCTTGTTTTGGTTTTTTGTTGCTGGTTTAGGGTTTTTTGGAGCTAGTTTAGGGCTTTTCGGGGCTCGTTCAGTTTCTTAAACTGATTTGGGTTTTTTTCAGAGCTGTTTCTTGGGTTTTGGAGCTGGTTAAGGTTTTTTTTTCTTTTTTGAGCTGGCACAGTTTTTTTGGAGCTGGTTAAGGTTCTTTGGGGCTGGTTTGGGTCGTTTTTTTTTTTTGGAGCTGGTTCAATTTTTTAGAAATGGTTAAGTATTATAGAACTGGTTAAGATTTTGGGAGCTGTTTTTTTCTTCTTTTTTTGGTACTGGTTCAGCTTTTTGGAGCTTGTTTGGGTGGGGGGGTCTGGTTTAGGTTCCTGGAGCTTGTAAAGGGACTCTAGAGTTTTTTAGGTGTCTAGGGCTGGTCTAGGTTTCTAGAGATGGTTCAGGTTTCTGAAGCTGTTAGTGAAAGAAATGTCAGAATGAGAATGTTCTGGATATTTGGAGGATAGAGCTCCTTGTGTCAACTAAACCTTTAGAATAACCTTCTATCTTTCTCATGCGCTCTCAGATACCTGCTCTATATTCTCATCTGTGCCCCCTCCCTCTGTCTCCTACCCATGATGCTTTGAGTGTCTCTCTCAGCCTGTTCCATGTGCTTGTGCTGCTGCTGCAACATTACAGAAGCTTGGCTAGCACTACCTTGCTACGGCTAGTCTCTTCACTGCGTGGCTAAAGCTTTGCTTAGACTTGGCTAAGCTAAGGCTAAGCTAAGCTACAGCTAGGCCACCATGCTGCCCCACCTGTCTGCTCGCCCTACCTGAGGCCACACCCCTGTCACCTGCTCTGTAAGTAGGACGTGCCCCTCCCTCTATTCTCTATTGACCGCTAACTTGGGCTGACGTGAAACCAGAGTTTGACTATAAGGTTCAGCTTTTAGAGCGTACAACTCAAAGAGGGCCATAGTTTACCTGCTCCAGGTGAGAGGGAATCAAACCATGGCTCATCACACCTCTGTCAAACAAACAAAGGGGCCTCACAGGGCTGTCCCCTCAGTGCTGCTAACTGTCGCTAACACGGAGAGGACTCACAGTATGCTCACACACAGACACACACGCAGACCTTCAGATGTGTGTGTGATCTACATCAAACCTGTGCTGTGTATCCACTCTGATGCTAACACGCTAACCTGCTGCCATAAACTAAACAACTAACCGCAAGCAACATGTGTTACCAACAGTATGCTAACAACTCTGTGCATCTTCGGTGTGTGTGTGTGTGTGTGTGTGTGTGTGTGTGTGTGTGTGTGTGTGTGTGTGTGTGTGTGTGTGTGTGTGTGTGTGTGTGTGTGTGTGTGTGTGTGTGTGTGTGTGTGTGTGTGTGTGTGTGTGTGTGTGTGTGTGTGTGGGTGGCTTCAGTTAAAGCCATGTCCTGATGTTTCTCTGAAGCTAACAACCTCTTAGGTTCAGTTTGGTGTCTTTGACCTTTGACCCTGCAACATGCTACTACATTCTTTGTCTGAGTGGCGTTCTCTCCTCTTACTCAGAAACCTCAGAGGAAGACGAGGACAAAGAAGATGCGACTGATTCAGATGATGATAGCTGCTGTGAGGAAAGCGGGCTGGGTCTGCTGGCTCGCTTTGCGGCGAGCGCCCTCCCTGTTAGCTCCACGCCACTCAGCCTCCTCCATGACAGCAAAAACTGCAGCCTACAAAGCCTACAAAGCACTCTGGGTAACAAGCACAACAGTTTAATGAGCTCTGTGGTTGATTGTTGGATCACCTGTTTGTACAGAGGAGTGAGCCCAAACAGTGCCCCCCTTAAGACAGACATCAGACTGTTATCATTCACAAATGTGTGAGTGTGCATGTTTGAGTGTTCAGGTCAGTGACCATGTCCTCTCCTCCACAGTCTCCTCAGAGTGTGACTGGTCTGACTCTGCATCTGACCTGCGGCTCAGGAAGTTTCCATCTCTTCTTCACGGTAAGCGTTCGGCTCCAGAGCTCCCCCTGCTGCCCCCTGTAACTCGCCACCTCAACCACCCAAGCCCTACCAAGAGGGACGATTCCCTGTCAATCAAACGCAAGCCTTTACCCAAGCCCCGTTCTCAGCCCCGATCTCCAAGGCGGTTCAGCTTTGACCTGAACTCAAGTTGCAGCCTCTGGGGGCTTAGCGAGGAGGAAGGCTGGAACCGACGCCGCAGCGAGAGGATATTCCTCCACGATGCTACGACCTCAGCCAGCCAGACTTCCACGCCAGTCTCAACGTCCGTCTCCACCTCCACCAGCCAGAGCTCCTCTGCTTCTACTTCCTCCAGTTCAGCCAGGCCTCTCACCCAGAAACTTGCCCCCAGGCCCAAACCTGCGACGCCCAGCAGAGAGAACAAGGACACAGCAAAGGTACATCTCTGATTCATCAAATCTCTCAAACCAGCTGAGACCCAAAGCCTGCAGTGTGTGTGTGTGTGTGCGTGTGTGTGTGTGTGCCTGCGCCTGTGCCTGTGTGTGTGCATGTGTATGCGTAAGTACATGTGTCTATGTGTGTTAGCCCTCAATCTATTGAACATATCCATGTCTTGCCTTTCTTTTTGGTGTGTGTGTGCGTGTGCAGAAGAAGAAGCCGAAGGAGTGTGCTCCTCCTGTGAACCCCTCATCTCTCTGCTCTCAGATCTCTGACGTCTCCTCTCCACTCAGCCTCAGTGGCTCGGCTCAAAAGATCCAACCAAGAGCGAGAACAAAGCTCAGAGAGGTAAGCAACTTGTCAGAGCCATGCCAGCTTTTTATCCTTAGGGGGCAGGGGGCAAAAAGTGTGAGTGTTTGGTGTTTTTCTGTTTACCTCATACATGAGACAAATCCACAAACAGAAACGTGCAGAGCTCCCCCAGCTGGCTGTCCGCATTACTGCTTATATCCCCCCCCCCCTGTTAACAGATGCAACATGAGGTGCAACATGAGGTAAACTGTGTGTGTGTGTGTGTCTGTGTCTGTATTTGTGTCTATGTGTGTGTTTGTTTGTGTCTGTGTAGCCGTCCCGGGGAGCGGTCAGTCGGCTGATGGAGAGCATGGCGGCAGATGAAGACTTTGAGCCTAATCAGGACAGCAGCTTCAGTGAGGACGAACCCCATCTGACATGCAGCAGCAGCAGTGTGTCAGAGACATCCTCCAAACCTGGTACACACACACACACACACACACACACACACACACACACACACACACACACACACACACACATACAGAGTCTCTCTGATAGCTTCAGACAGTCTGATGTCGGTGTGTTTTCTGGGTTCAGCTGCAGTTCAGTGTGTTTTGGAAAAAGACTCTCTGGTGGATGGACTTAGAGTTCTGATCCCAATGGACGACCAGCTGCTGTACGCAGGACACGTGAACACCGTTCACTCCCCTGACATGTGAGTTCACCACAGCAGGTTCTCCACTGTTTCACACACCTGGTGACCCCCTGACTTTGAAGCATGTGCTTGAAATGTGCTGCAGGTTGAAGTGAAGAGTCAAGGAGAGAGAAGTTCCGATAAGTTTTATCATGTGGAGGCTGAATCATAGCTCAGCACTCATTCTGCAGCTCTGCAAAGAAATCTAACCACTGACTGCTGTCTCTCTCTTTGTCTTTCTGTCTGTGTGTCTCTCTGTGTCTTTCTGTGTGTCTGTCTGTCTCTCTGTCTGTCTGTCTCTCTGTCTGTGTGACAGATACAGCGTGGTAGTGGAGGGAGAAAGAGGAAACCGACCACACATCTACTGCTTAGAGCAGCTGCTGCAGGAGGCTGTGAGTCTGTTTAAACCACCTCATCAGGACAGCTAACAGGTTATAGACACACTCTGTCCAATGGAATAATGTGTGTGTGTGTGTGTGTGTGTGTGTGTGTGTGTGTGTGTGTGTGTGTGTGTGTGTGTGTGTGTGTGTGTGTGTGTGTGTGTGTGTGTGTGTGTGTGTGTGAGTTTAGATCATCGATGTGAAGCCCCTATCTGTGCGCTATCTACCAGAGGGTACCCGCATAGCTGCCTACTGGAGCCAGCAGTACCGCTGCCTTTACCCGGGCACTGTAGTCAATGGTACAACACACACACACACTCACACACACACACACACACACACACTCACACACTCACACACTCACACACACACACAGTACAGAATAAGTAGTGATGGGTCTGGCAACACAGATGCGTCGGCGCATGCGTCTAGCTCATAGAGCAAAACCCGTGTCGGTGCGCGTATCGCTTTAAGAAGGTCACGTGACCGATACTGGAACTGTTTCGAAGTGAAACTGACGCGCCAAACCGTCTTTAAGTGCATCTGTCAACGAGATGTGTCGGCTAAACAAATCTCTGATCCGATCTGACGCGATCATCATAAAATCCGTCAATAATTATGGCACAGAAAAGAAAGGTTTCCGCCATGTGGGACCATTTTGATGTCGTGACGGAAAATAAGGTATTTGTTATAACATCCTTGTTTCATCCTGTTCCTCTCAGAGTTTCCACTTGATCTATCTGAATTCAAAAAAATTTCAAAGGGACTCTTAGTTTACTATTAATGTTATTTTCTGCAGGTTAAATGTCGCATTTGTTCGACAGATCTATCTTATTTAAATAAAAGCACATCTTCAATGCTGAGGCATTAGGGCCAGGCATGAGAGTGAAGTCCCTGATACACCCGGGATAAAGTCAGGTGTACAGCCACTCTAAAACGTACACACAGTTGCTTTATTGATAAGTAATTATTATTAATTTATTCTTGACTTCTTTTTTAACCACCAAGCCTCCAGAAAGCAGATGCTTGATGAGGCTGTTTTGAACTTCATCCGGAAGGACTGCCAGCCCCTCAGCATTGTAGAGTGTAAAGGGTTCGGGGAACTGGTTCAGGTCCTCGAGCCCTCAAATGACTGAATTTCAAGACTTTGGAAGAAAATATTTTTTTTCATAAAAATTTGTAAATGAAAAACTTCCAGTCCACAAGCATCCTTATTCACAACACGTTCACTGAGATTTTCACGTTATGACACATGTTCACATTATTTATTGACTGTATCTGCAAATATCAGAGATAATTCAAACTTAAATGAAGAAAGGAAATTATACAATATTAAATACAATGACTTAAATTATATTATTGTATATACTAGGTCATTATATCAGTGTCAGTTGAGTATGTTTAAAGCTGAGGATTTTTAAAGTCCAGCAGGTGTCAGTATTCAGTGACACAGTATCAACACAGTGTCAATACAGTTTGGCAATGTGTCGAAACGCTTCATGACGCCTCATCTACCCATCACTAATAATAAGTTAGCTTCATGTGGTGTTTGCGTCATTTGATGTTAACTTTACAAGGAACCTCCATGAGATATCTTTTGAGTAAGCTTAATTTGATGTTAGCCTCATTTGATGTTAGCTTCATGAGTAACTTCCATGAGATATCTCATGGTTTAGCTCAATATGATGTAAGCTCTATTTGATGTTAGCTTCATAAGTAGCCTGCATAAGATATCTCATGAGTTAGCTTAATATAATGTTAGCTCTATTTGATTTTAGCTTTATTAGTAACCTTCATGAGATATCTCACGAGTAGGCTTCATTTGGTTTTAGCTTCATGAGTTAGCTTCATATGGTGTTAGCTCCATGAATTACCTCAATGAGTTAGCTTTATTTGGTGTTAGCTTAATGAGTTAGCTTGATATGAAGCAGCCAACCTGGTAGTGACCAAACGCTTGGTCTGAAGGCGCTCTCATTAAACCAGCATGTCTGACTGACAGTACAAAGTTATCACAACCACAAGGATCTCTGCCTCTGAGCCAGGCCCCTAAATTAAAACCAACCCAGGGTTTAAAATAGGCTCACTGGCCAGGTTGATGTCTCTCCCCTGTGTGGGATGTGCTTTGTCAGTCTCGAGTAGTTGGAGGAATGGCCCCCCCCTCCCGTCCCTCTCTTAACATCTTCTCATTAATGCAGTGTTGCCTAGTCCACTTATTTTTAGAGACTTTGGGCTTGTTTTTGGGCATGTTTTCGGAAGAGTATTTGCTAATACAGGCTTGCTTTGTTGCTTGTATGAGCAACAAAGCAAGCTAGCCACAACAATGAGAAACATATGCGCACGCACACACACACACACACACACACACACACACACACACACACACACACACACACACACACACACCCTGTGTCCTGCAGAGATCTTCCCAACATATTCACAGACACACAAACTCACATGTGCAAACGGAACCAAGCACAGGCTGTATAGCGGACACAAAAGGCAGGAAAAATAATTTTGGAGCCACCACCCAGAAAATAATCTGCCTTTTTAAAGTGCTCCCAGGGCCATCTCTGTGAAGAACTGGTGCAACACACTAAAATGAGACCCCTTTAGGCCACTGTCTAACATCTCTAGAGTTCTTCTCCCTCATGAGCGAAAGCTTAGGATCGTTTCATTTGAATGGTCTCAATTGACTTTAGTTATTTTAGATAGATTTTAGTTCATTCAGAGCCCTGCTCTGAACCCAACTGACCCTGTCTGTCTGTCTGTCTGTTTTGTGAACAGGAAGTTCAGATGTGGACGAGAACGATGACCTCATCACAGTAGAGTTTGACGATGGAGACACAGGACGCATCCCTCTGTCACACATCAGACTGCTGCCACCAGACTACAAGATCCACTGTGAGAGCACACACACACACACGCACGCACACACACACACACACACACACACACACATACACACACACACACACACACACACACACACTGCAGGCGGCCTTCAGGTGAGGTTGTTTCTTCATGTAACACCTGCTGCTTTTGTGTGCAGGTGCCGAGCCGTCTCCCGCTCTGCTTGTGGCCAGCTGCTCCCGCAGGAGAGTCCGAAAGTGCAGCAAAGAGGGCAAAGAGGTGAGGAAAAAGCCAGAGGGGGGTGCCTCAAAGATCAAAGGGAAACCTGGACGCAAACCCAAACCCAAACCCAAACCAGGTAAGCCAGTCATACACACTCACACACCCACACACACACACACACACACACACACACACACACTCGCACACCTGATGAGGCTTTCCTTGAACCTTCTACCAACAGTGTAAATTCACTGTCGATAAGAAAGCACTAAGCGAAAGTGCTCCGCAGTACATTTCAAGTGCGCTGCGCTGCGCTTGCGGTGGAATTTAGAGGTCAGACGGGATCATACAGAGAGCAAAGCCCCAATAAACAAATAAACATTAGAAAACAAGCCCAAAGTCACTAATAAGCGGTCTGTCCAACACTGTGTACAACTTCATTTCCCTGTTACCTGCTTCATTCATTTTGAGATTTTTTTTGTATAGTGCCTTCTTATACTTTTTTAAGTCATCATGAATGAAATAAAGATAAACAAACAAACATAACACAAGGCTGACCAATTAGAGGCGAGAACCTAAGTCTGGGTAAATGCAGTGAAAATGCAACACACAGGTTGAATTATAAAGGTCTGCACATTTTAAAGGCCAAATTAGGTTGAAACATGAAATAATCGTGATTAATCGACTAATCGAAAAAATAATCGATAGATTAGTCAACTATAAAAATAATCGTTTGTGGCAGCCCTAGCTTAAAGATATATACAAAACAACAACATTTTTGAACACAATTAAACTGGCTGGATGCTACATTTATAAAGTATAAAAAGTGATATGAATGTATTTTCACTTAAAGAATCAACAGTATGAGAAAAATAACAGAAATATGTTGTTATGTTATCAGATTAAGAACTTTGTAGGCCAAAAAGGCAAATAAATAAAAATGTGTCCTCAATCTTTTCACCTGCAGGTCAAACAGTACACCCCCTCTACCCTATCACTATCTGTAGCAGCTAATGCTAATGCTAACGTTGGTCTAGTCAACTCCTTGTGGTTTTCTAGCGGGGTGATGTTTTATTAAAAAGATTAAACGAGACATACCATGCATTTCACAACATATGAAAGGAGTGTATGTGGGATTTTGTAGCTACTCGCCTCGCTGTTGAGCTCCCTGGCTCGCCATGGATGGGGCCAACATGCTTGTGTTTTAAGTGCTAGATCATTGCAGTCATACTGCTGTACCATCTTAGGTCATTTTTGTCAATTAACACACTGTGTGCTTTTACTCAGCGTGAAATACTCCCAAACTCAGGAATTTTTTGGACAAATGACTACTCTGCCATTACTCAGGGGTTTACTTGTTACCTTCACCTGCCGGCACGGCTTCTCCTCTGTCACACTGATCTGTTTGCATGTGACGTATACAGCCCCACAGCCCAGGTAATCTACACTCCAGTCAAGTAGTTGGTGGTTATGCACCTTCAGCTAGTTGCCAACCACTAAATAGTCTGCCAAAAAGGAAGAGGACAAATAAACTGAAGAGAAACTAAAACAGTAATGACACGTCACAGTGCATCAATTATGGAAAAACGTCTACGCTTTTACTAATCGATTTCGTACAATTTCTTATCAATTTTATCGATTCGTCGTTGCAGCCCTTGTCAGCTGTTTTTTTTCAGAACTCTTTCTGCTTCTAGTCTGCACATACAGAGCTTTTATTTCAGCTCCTGAACTGTTTTCCTATTTTCAGATTCATCCATAAGTCAGGACTGCCGTGAGAAACCGGATCATACTCCCTCCTCAGCTCCGTCCAAACCCCCCACCATCCAAAAAGCAGCTCACGAGAAGCCCTGTCCAGCGTCTCGTCCCACCATGCAGTCTAAACCGGGTTGCAGCAGCTCTACCATGTCCCCAACTGGCTCCCCCACCCTCCCTAACCTCGTGCCCAGGAAACCCAGCTCAACCCAGCCTCCTGGTCCCAAAGCGGGCCGCGCTCTCCCCCCGTCTCTCTATCCCAAAACCTACGGAAAGGTCCTGACTGTGGACCTATACAGCGAGCCCAACCTTGGCTCTTACACACTTGGCTCCCCCAACTGCAAACCCCTGTCCAGACCTTACCCAGGGACATCCTCATCCTCTGCCTCCAAACCTGGATCAGGACCCAGATGCTCCTCTGCCAAAACCAAACCCTCCTCAGACCACCACAGCAGCTCCAGACCAGGCCTCAGCTGTGGACTTGGCTCCCTGTCCCGCCCACCCACAGTAAAACCCAGCCTAACGCTGACTTCGAGACCTTCATCGTCCTCTCTGTCATCATCTTCACTAGCTAGTCCCAGACCCAAACTGAAGGTTCAATCTGAGCCCCTGTCTTGCCTCTCCAGACCCAAACCGGCTCAGAGTGACACAGGCTCTATGGTGAGACGAAAGTCTGTGGAGCCCCTTGTCAAGCTTGACCATGAGGGCGTCACCTCTCCAAAAACCAAGAAAACCAAGGCTCTAATGCTCCTGGAGGGGCGGTGCATCAGGCGAGACCACACCCCCATTGCCACAGCCAATCAGGAGCTCCTGAAGGCCAAACTACAAGCTCCAGAGAGAGACGCTGTCCTGCCAGAGAAAGACTCCAACAAACCAGCTTCTGTGGGGAAGGAGAAGGTGGAGGGTCGGGGTGGAGTGGGCAGAGCACAGGAGGTGGAACCAAGAGAGGAGAGAAAGAGGAAGGAGGAGGAGTCTCAGAGCAGCATCAGCTCAGAGTCAGAGGAGGAAGGAGAGAAGAAGATGAAGAAGAGGAAGAAGAAGTGCACTTCTAGCTGCTCCTCCTCTTCCTCCTGCTCTGGCTCTTCCTCCTCTTCTTCATCATCATCATCATCTTCATCGTCCTCATCCACTGATGACTCCTCCTGCAGCTCAGATGAAGAGAGGACGCTTCCAGCTGACCCTGCCTTTCCACTGCCTGCAACAGAACAACCCGAGGAAAAAATAAAGGAGAAGGAAGAGGAGAAGGAGTTGAAGAGGGAACAGGAGGAGTTAAAGGTAGAACAAGAAGAGGGGGAGCTTTCTCCACCTTCACAGTCTCCTTCTTCCTCATCGTCTCCGACTCTTGCTGCTCCTGCTTCAAATACACCAACCAAACCAGCCACAGGGAAGGGCTCAGGACAGAGGGGCCGCCCCCCCAAACCCAAGCCCAGTAGAGGAGAGGGGAAGGTGGGGAGACCCAAACGTAGAGAGGGGGTCCACCTCCCTACCACCAAGGAGCTCGCCAAACGTCAGAGACTCCCCAGTGTGGAGAACCGGCCCAAAATCTCTGCCTTTCTCCCCGCCAGACAGCTCTGGAAGTGGTTCGGGAAACCAACACAGGTAAGAAGAAATAGGTGACAGGTCTGGGGTCAAAGTCTCTTTGAATAACTCTGAGAGGGAGGGACAGAGCTCCATGATGGAGCTGTAATAATGTTAGACAGAATCTCTACAGGGAACACAGGAGGAAGATTGCCTTCCTGATCCAGAGAGAGAACCAAACACATGCTCTATGAGGTTAAAGGTCCAAAATACCTGTGAAGGAGACTTGCTAGATCCTCTCATCCTCTGATCTAATCCTCTGATCCTGTAATCTGATCCTCGGATCCTCTAATCTTATCCTCTGATCTACTGATCCTGTAATGTGATACCCTAATTCTTTGATTCTCTAATCTGGTTCCTTAATCCTATTATCTTCTAATCTGATTTTCTAATCCTCTGAACTTCTAGTCTGATCCCCTAATCTGATTTTCTAATCCTCTGAACTTCTAGTCTGATCCCCTAATCTGATTTTCTTATCCTCTGATCAACTAGTCTGATGCTCCAATCCCCTGATCTAATCCTTGACGTGTACTTTCAGAGACGGGGAATGAAGGGAAAAGCAAAGAAGCTCTTCTATAAGGCCATAGTGCGAGGCAGAGAGATGATTCGGATCGGTGATTGTGCCGTTTTCCTCTCAGCCGGCCGGCCGAACCTGCCATTCATCGGCCGGATCCAGAGCATGTGGGAGTCCTGGGGCAGCAACATGGTGGTCAGGGTCAACTGGTTCTACCATCCCGAGGAGACCAACCCTGGAAAGAAACTCACCGACAAGAAGGTATGGTAGTCCTTTCATCCTACAGAGACAGATCTCTGAGAGTAGACAATAAGTCTCTGGGAGGGGACACACAGGTGTCTGAGAGGAGACAAATAGGCCACTGGGAGAGAACAGACAAGACAGACACTCGAAGAGAGTGTAGACGAGTTTGTGAGAGAAGACTAACAGGTCTGAAAGTGGACAGCCAAATCTTTGAGAGGAGACAGTCAAGTCTGAGAAAGTACAGATGGGTCCCTGAAAGGGAACAGGCAGATCTCTGGGAGGAGACAGACAAGTCCCTGAAAGAGGACAGACAGGTCACTGAGAGAGAATAATTGAGTCCCTGAGAGGGGGCAGACAGGTCTCTGAAAGAGGACAAACAGGTCTCTTAAGCCGCGTTTCCACCAAGCAGTCCGGGTCGGTTCGTCACGGTACGGTGCACTTCTAGCAGCGCTTCCACTGACTCATCCCGGGACGGATCCCTAAAAACCGAGACGAGCCGTCCCACTTTTTTGGGACCCTTTCGTATGGGTGCCAGACTGAACCAATCCACTCTCGGGAGGTGGAGCAACACACTGCAGATGGTTGATTGGTTAAAAGAATCGTCACTTAACCCGACAGCGGCTGCATTTCTCCTGGCACACAGACTTCCCTGAAACGAAGCTTGATTGCACTTTGTAACAGAGGGTTACATGAAAATCACAGAGAGGACGAAATGCTGCATGTCTTCCATCCGTGCTCTTTGTTTACTGTGTCGCGTTTTTCTTCTTTGTTGGATTTATTAGCGGGGTAAGCTGCTACAGCGTTGCGCTATTGTTTACCAGCTGCGACTTCCGGCATCCAGCTTACACGCCGCCCACCACGAGAGGGCACATGCTGTGGAAACGCAAACAGGATCAGACTTAACTGTCCCAAACCGTCCCAAACCGTACTGAACTGACCCGGACTGCTTGGTGGAAACGCAGCTTTAGAGCGGATGGACTGGTCTCCAAGAGGGGACAGACGTCTCTCTTAAAGAGGACAGAGAGACCTGAAAAGGACAGACAGATATCTAAGAGGAGAGAGGAGACAGATATCTGGCAGGGAACTGGTAGATCTCTAAAAAAGGACAGACAGGTTTCCAAGAGTAGACAGGATGATCTTAGAGAGGCAACCAACAGATCTCTGAGAGGGGACAGACAAGTCTCTAAAAAGGGACAGAGGGATCGCTGGGAGGGAACTGGCAGATCTCTGAGAAGAAAAAGACAGATATCTTGTAAGGGACAGATCTCTGAGAAAGGACAAACAGGTGTCTGATTGGAGACAAACAGGTCACTGAGAGGGGAGTGACATGTCTCTGAAAATGGACAAATATAATATTTATATCCTTGGAAGGGAACTGTCAAGTCTCAGAGATAAAGCAAATAGGTCTCTAAAAGACTACTCACAGCTCTCTGAAAGAGCACAGACAGGTCTCTGAAAGATAGACAGGTTTTTAAGAGAGAAAGGCAGTTTTCTAACAGGGGACAGACAGGTCTCTGAGAGAGGACAGAGGGGTCTCTGAGAGGGACAAAGGGGTCTCTGATAGGGACAGACAGGTCTCTGAAAGACAATTGGCAGGTTTCCTAGAGCAGACATTGATTTAAGGGAGGGAACTGACAGATCACTGAGAGGGGACGGACAGGCCTCTGAGAGAGGACAGACAGGCACCTGAGAGGAGACAAACAGGTCTTTGTCTGCTTGTCTTTCCCCTCACAGACAGATCTCAGAGAGGAAAGAATTAGGTCTCAGAGAGAACAGACAGTTCTCTGGGAAGGGGCAGACAAATCTCTGAGAGATGACAGACAGGATTCTGAGAGGTGATGGACAAGTCGCGCAAAGACAACAAACTGGTCTCTAAGAGTAGTTAGACAGATCTCTTAAAGTAGACAGACAGATCTCAGGGAGGAGACAGACTGGTCTATAAGAGAGGACAGACCGATATCTGGTAGAAGACAGACAGGTCTCTGAGGGAGGACAGACTGCGATCTGGCAGGGTACAGGCAGGTCTCGTAGAAAGACCATTAAATTCTTCGAGAGAGGACAGACAGATCACTGAGGAGGGACAGACAAGTCTCTGAGAATGGACAGACAAATCCCTAAAAGGGGGCAGACAGATCTCTGGGAGAGAGGGAATAAAATTAAAAAACACACTGCTGAGTCCTTGACGCACATGCAATAGAATGAGTCTGAAGGGTCCAGGTGCAAGGAACAGACTGTCTGTGGTTTATTGTCCAGGAATTACGGTACAGACTGTCCGTAGTTAATGGTCCAGGTGTTAAATGTACAGACTGTCCGTAGTTAATGGTCAAGGTGTTAAATGTTCAGACTGTCCATAGTTAATGGTCCAGGTGTTAAATGTACAGACTGTCGGTAGTTAATGGGCCAGGCTTGGAGGTACGACAGCCTGTGTTTGAAGGGTCTAGATGTGAAGGTACAGACTGTGTTTGACTGGTCCAGGTGTGAAGGTTCAGATTGTCTGTATTTAAAGGTTCAGGTCCAGGTGTAAAGGTACAGACTGTCTGTGGTTAAAGCTCTGTATCTCCTCTTCTATAGAACTGGGATCAGATGTGTGGTCAGTTTTTGCCGGCGGCTCTGCACTCAGCCATCCAGAGGAAAGACTTCATGGAGGTGAGGATCATGACTCTGTTCTAGGTTTGTACAGTTCTAAAAACCTGACCAGCTCATCTATAAGCCATCAGACATGATCCTTAGAGAGGGATGAGTATCACAGTACAGAGAGCTGAGGGTAAAGAGCATGAAGAACATGGATGCAAACCAAGGTTATAATAGTTTTGGATTTGTCATTATGGTTTAGTTTTAGTTAGTTTTTTTTTTCCCCATTACAGTTAAGTTTTAATTAGTTTTAGAGCAGGCATTCTAGTTTTTATTTAGTTTTGATTTTTGCAACAAGGCTGAGTTTTAGTTTAGTTTCAGTTTAGTTTTTAGTTTTTCATACCCTATTAACAAGGTGCAGGATTGAAAAAGGTTAGAGTAAATATTTTGTAATACTGTTTATTTTCCAGTCCAACACAGTGCTCACTGCTCAGTTAATGCTGATACTGAACTGTTGGCTGCTGCCTTCATCACAGAAAAATAATTTAAACTTAATATAAAAAATATATACATAAATGATATAAAAAATAATGTTAACCTAAATTACAATATAAACAAAAACTATATAAAACAATATAATATGAGCTTAAATCTTTTCTTTATCTAAATCTTTAAACTAGAACTCTAACAAGAAAGACAGACTTAAAAACAATTAAAGTCAGACTCACATGCAATTAAACTATTACAGATGCTCTAACTTATTGCTCCACTACGTTTCATGGCAGCACAGCGCACAGCCAGTCAGTGCAGTAAACAAGCACGTCCCAGTACGTTGCTATGATGGTGCTATACGGCACTGACAACTGCCTAAAACTGTCGTAAAATTGGTTGGGAAAATGTGTCGGATTAATTTAAATCCTAAAGGCTATTAACATTGTCAGAAACTAAAACTAAGGACATTTTCTCTATAATTTTAGATAGTTTCAGTTAGTTTTGAGAACACAAGAAACAGCTTTAGTTCACTTATGGTTTTTGTTTTCTTTTCTAGTTTTTATTAGTTTGCGTTAACTGCAATGTATTTTAAATTTTAGTTTTGTTTTTTAGTTTCGTTTTAGTTAACTATTATAACCTTGGTGCAAACCCAGAGAGTCTGTAAACAAACCAGAGCAGGAGGCTTTATTTACACATTCTGTCATCAGTCCACCCTAATCCGCCTCTCCAAACTGTTAACCCTTTAGAGACTATAAGCTGTTTACATTCAGTTTGGGAAGGAGGTGTTCAGACAGAAGGTCTTTGAGTAAGAAAAAGGCAAGACAGCAATTATTTTATAATGAAAGGTGTCAAGATAGCAAGTCTTTTGTTACCAAAGGTGTTCAGACAAAGGGTCTCTGAATATGAAAGGTGTTCAGACGGGAAGTCTTTTATTATGAAAGGTGTTCGGACATGATGACTCTTTTACGTCGAAAGGTGTTAAGGCAGGAAGCCTTTTACCGTAAAAAGTGTTCAGATAGGAATTCTATTTTATGAAAGGTGTTCAGGCAGAACGTCTTTTGTTATGAAAGGTGTCCAGACATGATTCTTTACTATGAAAGGTGTTCAGATAGGAAGTTTTTTATTATGAAAGGTGCTCAGACAGGAAGTATTTTATCATGAAGGCTGCTCAGACAGGAAGTGGATCTTGGATTTCTCAGTTACCATTTGCAGTACTCAGAGTAGCTCTCTGGTCTGGTTCCAGCGGGCTCTGTACCAGTCATCTCACAGTGATGAGAACGATGTGCAGACAGTCAGCCATAAGTGCCTGGTGGTCAGCGTCGATGAGTATGAGCAGATGACCCACACACGGCGCTACGCTGACAGTGAGGACCTCTACTACCTAGCTGGCACCTACGAACCTACCACAGGCATGATCTTCAACACAGACGGAGTCCCCGTCATCTGCTGAGACACCAGAGCCAAGACCAAGACATTGACCTGAAAGCCAGCCTGGTCCACTTTCATGAGGGATGATTAACAGCTACACAAAACTGAAACTCACACGCACTCACACACACACATAGTGTGAATACAGTTTCATTAACTCACACACACAGACCTACACAGACACATGTAAATACACATACACACACACACACACACACACACACACACACACACACACTCAGTGTTTTATTTCCACCTCTGAGAACATTTTTCTTCAACAGCAAGACGCTTTAACAAACTGTGAATAAAGAAATGGGGGGGGGGTCTGACAGACACAGACGTGCACGTGGTCATGTGACATTGTGAATATGATGTTGCCATGGTGATGTTAGTCATGTGACAGTCCTATAGATGTATTTAGAAAACAGCAGGAGACAAAGAGAGTCCCTCGAACAGAAAGCACTTAAAAATACTACAATTTAACCCTTCACCTCCCCGCGACAATCCTGTCACTTCCCCTGATTGTGTGCGAGCAAGTGGGCGAGCGTTAGAGAGAGAGGAACCTTTGACCAGTTAAAAGCATTTCCTGTGTCCATCCCTCAATTCTGACTGTAGGGCAAATCCAAAAACATTGAAACCAACAGCTGCTGCTCTGTGTTTCCTCAAAGGGCTGCTGAAAAGCTTACTGGAAAGTGTAGGACTGTCTGAGTTTGATGTAAATGATGGACAGCATGATCCTCTTCAGTCTGAGGTTTTAACGGAGTCAGTATGAGGCTGCTGCTGCACTGATCTCACACACACACACACACACACACACACCCTTATTTGGCCTTCGTGGAGCACTGCAGTGTTTGTAACCTCTATGTGTGTGTGTGTGTGTGTGTGTGTGTGTGTGTGTGTGTGTGTGTGTGTGTGTGTGTGTGTGTGTGTGTGTGTGTGTGTGTGTTCTTTCTGCTGTCTGATTGGTCACTGACTCTGCGTCTTCTTGGCCCTAAAACAATTGGCTCTGCACTTTGAAGGAGCCTGGCTGCAGAGGAGACTGTTAGGGGTCTTGTTTGTCTTCCTTGTCTATTCAGTAAATCTCTTCCCAGTGTTTCCCCCTCTGCATGGCACCCTCTGTTTTGAAACACAGATAAACAAAGGCACATCCTTTTTACTTCTTTTCCCTGGTCAGCAGCTAATAAAGTTTTTCTTTGTGCCTCCTTTACACCGTTTCTTTGAACTTAAACTTTTGAATGTCCTGCTCAGGGTTAGTGAGCATTTGGCCCTATTCTCCCAGGCCTTATAAGGATGAAGAAGATGGTGATGATGATGATTCATCTCATTTAGAAGCCCCGCCCCCTCCTACAGAAACAGCAGATTTGATCAGGGATGTATCTCCTCCAGCTCCTGTGGTTTTTCTATAAGCTGCTCACTTCCTGGGCCGACTCAGCTGAGGTCCAATGGACTACTTCTGCCACATCTACAGGGTCCAGAGAGGTGACCTGCTGCCTCAGTCCTTGAGTGTTTTAGGGTGACAGTGGCTTAAAACAAGGTTCTGTGGATCTGAGGCTCTAAGTATCCATGGATCTGAGGTTTTGAGGTTCTGTGGGTCTGGGGTTCCATAGACCTGAGGTTTTGAGGCTCTGTGTGAAAGGAGGACGGGTGACGTGTCCACGGTCAACCTCCTGTCCTTGTTTGCCTGGGTAAGAGAATGTTCTGAATGTCAGTTTCACCTTGAGCTGCTGAAGCACTTTTTTCTCTCTGTGCATAAGAGAGGGAGACAGATTCCTGATAATACCACACACTCATGCATACATACTCATCCACACTCACCTCTGTAACCCTGACAGGTGTGTTTTTTTGCCTTCCATCTGCTATCAGGCCCCATCTCCATCCAAAGCCCTGCCTTAGGCCTTCACACAGAGGTCAACACGCCAACACGTATGGCCCTCTGTGCCTTCATTTTATTGTGGTGGTTTGAGCTTATATTTTTTTATCAGTTTTATTTTGAAAAACCTGTCTTTAAAATATTTCTTTCCGCCTTGCTTTTTCTTCAATCTGTTTTTTTTGCTTGTTTCTGTTTTTATTCCCTCTCTGATCAATCGTCCACGCCTCCAGAGCGCTCTGCTGAGGGGCACCTGGAGCTAGCTGCTATAAAGAGAGAGAGAGAGAGAGAGAGAGGTGGACTGAAGGCTGGTTCTTCGGTTGCTGTTCCTTCAATATCGTTTCCATCCTGTTACAGATTTAAAAAGATTATTTTGAAAGTAAATAAAAATCATCTAAGTTTTGTAAATGATCCTTCAGTGTGAAGGGGAGAAGATATCCGTATATACTTTGTACACATGTCCAATCTTGTAAAAAAGCAAAAAACTTTTAGAGAGAAATGATGCATATGTATTCTGTCAACATAAAGTATATGTGCAAAAAACTGTTTCTCCTTTTTTACAGACTGCAGCCATTAATCAGTGTTTCTTTCCAATCGTTTTAGTAACTTGATATTTTATAGTCAATCAATAAACTGATAAAACTGTCTCCTGTTGTTTCGAGTCTGATCCTTTTCCTCTCCTCAGAGTTCACCATGAAAACAAAGTTCACCTGAACATCTTCAAAGGTTCTATCTGAAGTCTGTCTCAGTGGTTAAGAATCTGGACTGACTGATATTCAAACTGGACAAAAGGAGGATCAGACTGTTCATACATCACAGAGCTCCTTGTCCTCAAAGGCCACTGTACTTTGACCAACAGGGGGGGGTAAGAGAGGAACACTTTTGGCAGCAACCTCTGGTGTAACAATAGGAGATCATGAGGAGGTGTTAAAATCTGCAGTTTGTCAATTGTCAACATGGGGCTGGCTCCAGAAGTACCAGAAACCACATACACACCGGGCCAAAGAAATGCGTTTCCCAGCAGGATAAACGTGTTTACAGCCTGGGACAACAAAGGTCTGAACAGCTGATCTTTCCAACAGCACACACTGTATAGAAGAGAACTTGATCTTACTCGGCGTGAAGAAGAGATTAAGACCTCAGCTCAGCTGACTGACAGGTGGGTGCCTTATAGCTGTTAGTGTGGAGGCTGAAAGCCTGACCAACTTCCAAAATGGCCTCTGTCTACAATTTGCTTCACAGCTCTATTTCAGAATCAAACAGCTAACTTCACAGAGACTACGTCGATTTAGTCTAGTCTGTGGTTTTTATCCAGAAAGTGACACAAATCTGATTGTCTGCAAGAGTCTGTCTCCAGCAGCAAGTCAGTTCCCATAGAGCTCTATGTTGAAATAAAATGCAATTCCACGAGTGCCCAGTGGAGTCTGTCCAAGCTAGGCTAACCCAGTGAGCTCTGTTAGGATATTAAGCATTTCATGACATCTATTACCTTGAGGAAGGACAGGGGGGGAGGGAGCAACCTTTAGCTAGACATTTGCTAGCTCAGCTTAACAGAAGGTCTGGACACGGTCAATAGGCTAGCTTTCCTGGTCCTCTCACCAGGTGATGTGTTTAATCTTTTGAGTTTCTGCTCATACGGAGCTAAAGTATGTTAGCCTTGATTGGTTACTGTTATTTACAAGTTAGCTAGCACTGAACTAGCTGTAGAGACTCCATAAAGCTAGCTGTGTTTTCTGCCATGAAGTAAACCTCAGGTGTCAGCTAACAGGTGATTGGTCAGCTGACAGGTAATGGGTCAACTGACAGGTGGTTGGTCAGCTGACACAGGCATCAGTCCTCTCTTTATAATCAACCCAGGAAAGTGTTTCGTTTCTTATCTTTCTCTGTATCCTTCCTCTAGTTCTCACTGCCTTGCTCAGGTGAGCTTCTGATGTATGCACGTGTGTGTGTGTGTGTGTGTGTGTGTGTGTGTGTGTGTGTGTGTGTGTGTGTGTGTGTGTGTGTGTGTGTGTGTGTGTGTGTGTGTGTGTGTGTGTGTGTGTTGCTGGTTCCATTTGTGTGGGCTGCCCCTTTAATCTTCAGTGGTCTCTGTCAGGCCTCCATTTTGGCAGCTCGGTAATGACGCTGCTTAGAGAAAATGGAGGAAAGTTCAGCTTCCTGAGCCGACCATGAGGTGTGTGCACACACACACACACACACACACACACACTGCTGACCATCACACTGTAAACAGAGTGTGTGTGTGTGTGTTGGTTCCTTATTCTTGGTGAGGGCAGCAGTCAGTGGTTCAGCCACCCAAAGGACCAACATCAGCATAACATCAGAGCCAGCTGGAGGTTACAACCACACACACGCACATACACACACCATCCCCAGCAGAACTACCCACCTCTCTTTGGGAGTGTCAGTATACTGCACTCGGATTGGCCAGCATGACACTAGCAGCAGGAAGCTGAAAGCATGTGACTGAGGGGTGGGGGTGTATACACACTGGTTTCCCTGGAGACAGAAACATAACCAAAGGAGCATTCTTCCTTGCACAGTTTTTCCTCTGTTGTATGAGATGCACTTATCACTCCCGCCCCCTCATTTCTCCCCTCCTCTCCCCTCCTCACCACCCCTCTTCTCTCCTCTCTGCTCCTCTCCTCAACCCCCCTTCTCTCCTCTCCTCTCCCACACTACTCCATTATGAACCAGACTTCAGCGGGTATCACACACACACATGGCCTGCCTATGTCATTATGAAGTGTCTGTTGACATGAAGCACAATCTCGTCAGAGTCATTACAATGAGATAAAAAAGGCACTGCTACAACATTTATCCTGTGGCCACACCAGACGTGAATTGGCGAATTTAAACACCATCACACCCGAGGCTGGACACTGGACTATTTTGACAAGCTGGAAGGCAACGCTCTGATGGGTTGATGTTACTGCAAAGAAATCCATTGATACAGATATCTCTAAATAAGTTGGCAATACTTTATGTGTGTGCATATTCATCTCTCAACAAACCTCTACACTCAATCCCTAAGGGGCCTGCTGCCGGGTGTTTCTATGGCCCTCCCATCTTTACAACAAAACTCCACTGAGAGAAACACAGTCGGACTCAGTGATGACCCATGCAGGCAAATCCAGCTGGAAACGAATACTTACAGAACTTACCTTCAAAACCTGTCACCTCAGGGACTTTTACTCAAGCCTGCTCGATTTTTTCCGGTGTCTGTGGAGTACACACTGTATGGTATCACTGGGTGATGACACACTGCACAGACTATTTTCTCCTTCATCTTTTTTTAAGCTGGAGTGGAGCCAGAGCAGGTGGCGTCATCAAATCAATGACGTCATCGTCAACGCTGATTGGCTGCCGCGGCACAGCCCCACACAAATTTGCATCTAAAGTTCAGTATTTTCAACTCAAGCGTAGAGGTGTCTGATGCCCCAAAAGCGCCCAACACGCCGTCTGGGGCAAATCTGTGTCCAAACACGTCATTGCATTGACTTAGTATGTAATCTCGACATCAATTTGCATCGTTGTGGCCGTACCATTAGGGACTTTTTGACTTATGTTAAGTCCTATTTGCCCGACACAGCCCTCTAACACCCCTGCTTTGTTTAAAATGAGAGTCGAGATATGTGCTCGCACCGATTATACGTCATGGATCACACGCGCTGTGCCCGCATGCTTGTGCATGAAGTAAACCACCTCTCTGAAGCGTGCCAAAGCAGAGAAGTGAACCGTGCTCAAGCACAGCACGTTTGGGGTCACACTGGCCATTTGAAACACGCTTTAGGGCTAAAGCGTGCTCAAGCACGGCACAGTTTGCCAGTGGGACTGCATCCTAAATTGCATCTTTTATAGATATATCTTTTGCAGGTCTGTATCCTTCAGGTCTGTCTCCCCCAGGTCTGGCTTCAAAGGGTCTGGCTTCCTCAGGTTTTTCTCCCTCATTTCTGCCTTTTTAGTTCTGCCTCTCTCAGGTCTTACCCCCTCAGGTCTGTCTTCCCCAGGTCTTCCTCTCTCAGGCGATTCTCCGTCAGGTCTGTTTTCCTTAGGTCTTTCTTGTTTACATCTTCCTTGCTCAGGTCTGTCTCCCAAAAGTTTTCTTCTTCAGGTCTGTTTCCCTCAGGTCTTTCTCCTTCAGGTCTTTCAGGTATGTGTTGTGGCCAAAATTCATCAATGACAGCACCCAAATTGTGACAAATGGACCTTTCCAAATCACAGACATGGACTTCCCTCGAAATTCACTGTTCCCTGTTATTTAAAATAAAAGATTTCTTTATTGATAGATGTTCTTGATGTTTTTGGGTCGGGCGGGAGGGCCCCCGTCGTCACTCTTGCCTAGAGCCTCCAAGGTGACTAGGAACGGCCCTGGATATACCCCAAGAGAGATCTACTCTGAGCCTGTCACGGATGTCCGAGCTTCGAACCCTATCCCTAAGGCTGAGCCCAGACACCCTGAAGAGAAAGCTAAATTCAGCCGCTTATATCTGCAATCTTGTTTTTTCAGTCACTACCCACAGCTCGTGGCCATAGGTGAGGGTTGGAACGTAGGTTGACAGGTCAATTGAGAGCCTTGCCTTCTGGCTCAACTCTCTCTTCACCACGACCTTAGACTTAGAGGTTCTCCCCGACTGCTTCACACTCAGCTGCAAACCGTCCCAGTGCAAGCTGGAGGTCAGTGTTTGATTAAGCCAACAAGACCACGTCATCTACAAAAAGCAGAGATGGGATCCTGAGACCCCCGAACCTAACTCCCTTTCCCACTTGACTGCACCTAGAAATCCTATGGATAAAAGTACTGAACAGAATTGGTGACAAAGGGCAGCTCTGGCAGAGTCCAACCCTACCTGGGAATGAGCTTGACTTACTGTTGGCAATACCAACCAAGCTCTCACTTTGGAAATACAGGGACTGGACAGCCCATAACAATGGGCCGTTGACTCCATATTCTCAGAGCACCCCCCACAAGATACATTGGGGGACACGGTCAAAACCCTTTTCCAAGTCCGCAAAGCACATGTGGACTGGTTAGGCAAACTCCCATGCACCCTCCAGCCCCCTTGCAAGGGTATAGAGCTGGTCCAATGTTCCATGGCCAGGACAAAAACCACATTGTTCCCTTTGGATCCAAGGTTCCACCAACCGCTAGACTCTCCTCTCCAGCACCCTGGAATAGACCTTACCAGGGGGGCTGAGGAGTGTGACCCCCTACAGGTGGAACACACCCTCTGGCCCCCCTTCTTAAAAAGGGGAACCACCGCCAGTCTGCCAATTCAGAAGCACTGTCCCCAATGTCCATGCAATGTTGGGACATGTCAGCCAAGACAGTCCTACAACATCCAGAGCCTTGAGGAACTTAGAACCGATCTCGTCCACCCCTGGGGCTCTGCCACTGTGGAGTTGTTTAACTACCTCAGTGACTTCAGCCACAGTAATGGGTGGACCCATCCCCAAGTCCTCTGGCTCTGCTTCCTCAATGGAATGTGCATGTTGGTGGAATGGAGAAGATCCTCAAAGTATTCCTTCCATCGTCCGACTATACTCTCAGTTGAGGTCAGTAGCTTCCTGTTCCCACTGTAAACAGTGTGGCCAGAGGGCCGCTTTCCCAGGCAGGCCCCTCCTGAGCTACAGTTTGCCATAATTTCTTCAGTGCCAACTGAAACACATTTCTATGGCCTCACCAAACTTCTCCCATGCCAAGGTTTTTGCCTCTGTGACCGCAAGAGCCTGCCAGCTGCTTCCTGACAAGCCAGCCATGCCCTGTAAGAGTCCTTCAGCTTGACGGCACCCTTCACCTCTGGTGTCCGCCAACAGGTTTGGGGATTACCGCTGCAACAAGCACCAGCAGCCTTGCGTCTGCAACGGCCACCTCAGCAATGGCACCACTGAACATGGTCCATTCGGATTTCATGTCCCCGGCCAGCCCCTGGGATGCAGTCGAAGCTCTGCTGGAGGTGTGAGTTGAAGACTATCCTGACAGGGTCCTCAGCCAGGTGTTCCAGCAAACCCTCACTGTTTGTTTAGGTCTGCCAGGTCTGTCCAGCATCTTTCCCTGCCATCTGATCCAACTCACCACCAGGTCGTGATCAGTTTACAGCTCTGCTCCTCTCTTAACCCAAGTGTCCAGAACATTCGGCTGTAGTTTAGCTGATTTGACTAAAAAGTCGATCATTGATCTGTGAACTAGGGTATCCTGGTGCTAGGTGCACTTATGAACACCCTTATGCTTAAACATGGTGTTAGTTAATGACAAACTGTGACTAGCACAGAAGTCCAACAACTGAACACCGCTCTGGTTCAGATCGGGCAAGCCGTCACTCCCAGTCTTACCCCTCCAAGTCATGCTGTCATTGCCCATGTGAGCATTGAGGTCACAATGGAGTCCCCAGTTAGGGTGTTTTTCCGGACCTGTCCCAAGGACTCCAAAAAGGGTGGGTACTATGAGCAGCTGTTTGGTGCGTAAGCACAAACAACAGTCAGGACCTGCTCTCCAACCCGAAGGCGCAGAGAAGCAACCCTTCCATCCACCAGAGAAAACTGGAACACACCATCAGAGAGCTGGAGAGCTATAAGTAAGCCCACACCTGCTCTTTGCCTCTCACCCAGAGCAATGCCAAAGAAGAAGCAAAGAAGAGGTTCCAACCCCTCACGAGAAGGTTAGTTCCAGGGCCCAAGCTGTGCGTTGAGGTGAACCCGACTATATCTATGCACCAGCTCAGGTTCCTTCCCCACCAGAGAGGTGATGTTCCATGTCCCAAAAGCCAGTTTCTGTAACCAGAGAACAGGCCGCCATGGTCCTCTGCCCTTGTCTGCCACCCAATCCACAATGCACCGGACCACTATGGCTCCAACTGCATGTGGTGGGTTCACAAGAGGTTGGACCCATTCGAGCTTGATCCGACCAGGCCCCATGGGTGAAGGCTTGGCCACCAGGCGCCAACCCCCGGCCAGGATGAACCTATTCCTGATTTTTCTCATCATTTGGGAACTTTGGCCACACTTTGTCTGGGCCCTCACCTAGGACCTGTTTGTCTTGGGAGACCCTAACAGAAGCAATTGCCCTCAACAACATAGCTCCATGAGGTACCGAGGTACTCAAACAACTCCACCATGATAAGGTGAAGACCACAGAGGAGTTGTTTTCTTTTCTTTTCAAAATTTGGATCGGAATAAAAATAGTGTTCTTATAGTGTTTTTTCGGCATTTTTATTCTGATCTTCAGAGTTTGGATCAGAATAAAAATGCCAAAAAAAACACTCTAAGAACACTCCTTGGGCTTTAGAATTGGAACCAAGAATACTATTAATTCTAATCATTATTTTTTCTTTTTAAATCACCACAGGGACACCCTAGTGGTAAAATACCCTTTCTGTACACCTTTCAATGTTCTCCAAGCTTGGGAAAGTTTTGAGAAAAAAACTAAGCCAACCCCTCTTGGTTTTTATCCAGAGTTTGGACCGGAAACAAAATGCTAAAGGTACACCATATGCAAAATCCTGAAGCTTAAGATAACCCAGTGGTTAATTACCACTTATGATTTTGTCAAGTGTTTTTCAACATTGGTCAAATTTTTTTTTTTTTTAATTTTGGAAAATTCCGAAAAAAAAAACAGGGCTAACTGCCTAGGGTTTTTCCACATTTCTGACTAAAATGACTGAAATTAAAATGCTGAAGAATGACTACAGGGGCAGTCTTGCTGTGCGTGCAAACCAAAAGAGGCAAAAGAGGCAAAAGCAGCAAGCACGCCCGAGAAAGCAGACAGTGGCAAAATATTTGAGTCACTTTGGCCGCTCGTCACGTGACTGACGTCAAAGTGAAATCGCGCTTGACATGTAGAGGAGCCGCACAGTGGACTTCTTCACAGTTACAGCTGCTTGCTGTTGTTTTACTTCAGTTTAAAGCATGAACATAATGTAAAATCACCACCTAATCACGCACGAGCGGATTGACAGGCAGGAAGCAATTTACAAAGGAGATGATATTGATTTATCTACGACATCAAACTTTAACAGTTTTGAAATATACTAAAACTCTGTGGTGGTAAGGAGCGCACATTTGCACAGAGTGTGTGTGTGTGTGTGTGTGTGTGTGTGTGTGTGTGTGTGTGTGTGTGTGTGTGTGTGTGTGTGTGTTCTATAATCCTAAAGAAAATTACCCAGGAGCCAGAAAAAATAGGGTGTGGCAGTAAGCCAATAGAAGTAATTCCCTCTGATTATTGTATCATTGTCATGGTCTGCGATGACTATGAATATGCTGTTTGACCCTCAAAATCATATCGACTCATCATGGATCTGGATAACATTACTGTGATGTGTGCTGCTGCCTCGCTGTGCATCTGACGTGCATGCTGTCGCCAGGTTTGGGTGCACAAGATTCTCCGGCACCGTGAGGAGCTGGATGAATTTCATCGGATGGTGCTGGAGCTGTGGCTGGACAGAGAGCGGTTCCAGCTGTACTTCAGGTTGGACATCCAGCAGTTCCACAGTGTGTTGGCGAAGATTGGGCAGCTGATCACCAGGTAGACAACCAACTACCGCCGTCCCATCTCCCCATCAGAGTGCTTGGCAATCTGCCCTCCATTTCCTGACTACCGGTGACTCGTACCGCACTATTGCATATAGCTACCG
This sequence comes from Halichoeres trimaculatus, assembly GCF_033239565.1. NCBI lineage: Eukaryota > Metazoa > Chordata > Actinopteri > Labriformes > Labridae > Halichoeres > Halichoeres trimaculatus. The sequence goes on along the minus strand of NW_027437198.1, from coordinate 2,551,826 downwards.
TGTGGGTGTGAGCACTGTGAGCTATATCGTTGCCAGTGTCGCAAGGGTGATTTGGGATGTCTTGGTGCCTGAATTCATGCCAGTACCCACCATTGAGGACTGGAGGAGAGTTGCCAAGGGGTTCCGTGACTGATGGGCTTTCCCAAACTGCGTCAGATCCATGGATGGGCAGCATGTCTTCATCAAGGCACGGGACAACTCTAGCTCCTTCCTCTACAACTATAAGGGGACCTACTCCATCTTTCTCCTGGCAGCGGTGGATGCTGCTTACCGCTTCCAAGTGGTGGATGTGGGGAGCTACAGGAGGACCAGTGACGGCGGGGTGCTGGCAAACTCCATCTTTGGGTAGAGACTGCTGCACGGCACCCTGGGCCTGCCAGAAGACGCTGTTCTCCCAGGGGCTGAGCGTTTGGGACCGCAGCAATTCATCTTTCTGGCAGATGAAGCCTTTCCACTCTGCCGCAACGTCATGCGTCCTTTCCCAGGCAGGCAGTCTGGCAGTCATAGGGTGCTCAACTGCAGATTGTCCCATGCAAGGCTCATTGTGAGGAATACCTTTGGTATTCTCTCATCCCAGTGGCATATGTACAGAGGAGTCATTAAGGGCTAGCCCTGCTAATGTGGATGCCTTTTTGAGGGCTACCTGTGTCCTGCATAACTTCCTGAGGAGGACCAGCAGCACCAGCACGGCGATGCCACCCTCTGGACATCTGGCGCCGGAGGTGGAGAAGGATGCTGCAGGTCTGCAATCTGTGACCAGAGTAGGAAACAACAATGTAAGCTGGGAGCCTATCCGTGTCAGGGAGGCATTTATGTCCTTTTTCACCAACGAAGGAGTGGTGACCTGGCAGCCTGAAGAAAACTGATGCTCTTCTTTGTAACGGCTCTTTTAAGAGCCACTAAAGCATTTTTAAAGAGCAATTTTTTTGAGCTACCAACAATAAAGAAACGTTCTTCTTTATATAAATGACCAAAATCTAACAATTTCTCTATTAGAACTAAATCCAATGCCAGTTAATTAAATATAACATACATGCAATGATCTTAAATGTTTATATGAAACACACACACACACAAAATCCCAGCAGTTAAGATACTTAATTAAAACATTGTTCTTTTTAGCTTTTTATTTAACAATTAACGAAATAACTCATTTTAATGCTGATTACTGATTTTCAATAACTAAAAATACTAGAAAATATATGTTATAGCCTTTTTTTAATAATTTGATTTAATTTTCAATAACAGGAACAGACTTAAAGGTGTAGTCAGCGATCATCTAATCTTCACTTTTTTTCAAAATCACCATATTTCTCCTCTCCATCCACAAGATATCATCACTGACAGCATGTTGAAAAAAAGTCTGGTTTCGATACACAGCCTTGGCACTGAATTTCAGCAGGTAAATACTGTGGCTCGGACCAAGCCACCAAAACAGCGTACACCCCCACACACCCAGGGGGCAGATCATACTCATGGGCAGATCAGACGGAGGGTGTGGGCAGTAGTATGTTGCATAGCGAGCGCAGTTAGCGTATGAAAGCAGTGCAATACTAGCAGTAGCAATGGCCAAAAAACAGCCCAAAAGAAAAAGGACAGAAGAGCATAAAATGAAAAAGAAGGTCTATGACCATAATAGAGGGAAGATCCAGGTCAACATTGGTGTGGCTTTCCGATGATGGAGAGAACTCCGCGATTTAACAGAGCTGAAAACAGACTCGTATGTTGCCGTCTTTCTGCTAGACAGGTAAGCAAGATTAGCTCTGTGGTGCTTCACACAACAGTAACAGCCGTCAGGCATTCATCTTACTGTCTAATCCAGGGCTATTCAATTGGTGGCCCGGGGGCTGGGTCCAGCCCGCAACGTTAGTTTCAGTGGCCCCTACACTTTAATCACTGTATGTTTCATTCATTCTTTTAATTGCAGACAAGCACAATATCTGTATGTGACTGACTTTCCCTCAATCTGCGTGTCTTACCCTGGTCTGACCACATGGTGGCGCAAGTATCCTTATTCATTCATCTTCCACGGTCCTTCCCGATTGACGCAAGCGCTGCTCTCATCCCGTCACTCGACAGAAGAGCCAGATGTCTGCTAGCGGCATTGACAATGTCTCTTTGTATTTTTAAAAAACGAAAAGTGGACTCAGAAAACAGGCAATTTAACACCGAATGGATGAGAAAGTATCTGTTTGTTTTTGTCTGTATGAAGCCAGTATGTTTACTTTGTAACGAATGTGTATCGGTGTGCAAGGAATACAACTTGAGAGACATTTCAAAATGATTCACGTCAATTTCCACATCGCTTTCCCGCTGGAGTCTGAGGTCTGAGTCTGATGCTTGCCACCAGAAGATATTAGGGCTTACAGCATGTTATCATCAAAGACATCTTACACTTTCTCGGGCTTGCACTGAACAAGAGAGAGCTTCAGCAGCATCGCTACGAGTAGCATGGCTATTAGGCAAAAGAAAAATGCCATCTACACACTCAGAGACTGTCAAGGACAGTATGCTTGCATCCATTGAGGAGGTGGTTACAGATGAGAAAACTTGAAACCGTTTGGTTGATTCAATCAAAAAAATTCCACTGTCAGACACTTCAGCTATGCGGAGAGTGGAGGTCCTCGCTATGGACGTCTTTGAGTCTCTTTTGGACAAACTAGCCGTGGATGAATCAACGGACAACAGTGATATAGCACAACTGTGTATGTACGTCAGATTCTACAATGGTGAATCTTTTCGGGAAGAGCTACTTGGATTAATTTGTTGGAAGGTCAGATGACTGGTGAGATATTATTTAAAAATATTCTTGAGGAGAAAAATTTTGACTTGGGACGTATCAACATGCTCGTAACAGATGGGGCACCCGCGATGGCGGGCAGGACTCAGGGACTGTCCGCAAGGTTGGCTGTTGTTTCACCGCAGCTGAGATCCCTTCATTGTTTGATTCATCAAAGTCTCCTGTGTGCTCGGCTAAGTGGTGAGTTAAAAGAAACCATGGACTCTGTCATGGCAGTAATCAACTTTATTCGTTCTACCTCCAGCTTACAGCACCGCCTTTTCAGACAGTTATTGATGGACATGTCAGCAAATATAATGACTTGCTTACACATAATGATATTAGATGTCTCAGCAAAGGGAACGCTTTGAAAAGCTTTTGGGAGCTCAGAGATGAGCTGGTGTTTCTCCGTAATTCAAAGCAGAACAGGGCCAAAACTTTTCTGTGTCTTATGGAGACCAAAGAATTCTGTGCTACTGTTTGCTTTTGAGTGACATTTTCCATCACATTAACCACCTTAACACAGAGCTGCAAGGCAGGGATAAAACAGCTATTCAGCTTGCGGAGAGACTCCATGCTTTTCAGAGAAAGCTCTCTGTTTTCTGCTGATCTGTGTCCAGGCAAAATGCTTCATGCTTTAAAGATAAACTTTGCCTCAAGATTTGAACACTTCAGTATTCCCACTGAAGTAATGACATTTGTGAAGGACCTTTTCTGTGTGGATGTCCAGGGAGAGTTTGCATTTAATGCAAAAGGACTGGTCACCTCACTGGATGAGGCATCTTTGCAACTTGAACTTATTGACATTCAGTCATCTGATGACCTGCAACAGTCATTCCAGCAGATAGGTTTTCAAAAGTTCTGGACTCATACAGTGAGCAAGGAAAAATTCCCTCAATGTTTGGCTCAACATACACATGTGAATCCTCGTTTTCACACATTAATGCCATTAAGACCACTAACCGTGCATCACTCACTACGCAGCATCTGCACCACTGCCTGTGCATTGCTCTGACAACCTACACTCCTGACTTCAGTGCTCTTGCTAAATCAAAAAAGTGTCATTTCTCCCATTAAACGTAGGCTACATGATAAACAACAGCAGTAAGTTATAGTTTCTGATATTTGCAGGTTGTTTGTACCAGTATGAATATTACTTCTGGATCTTTTATATCTCTAATCCAGTAATATGCACCTAATGTGGACACTGGTGTGGACAGATTTTTGATAAATGGTGCATTCTCAATACAGAATGACTTTCTTGAAAAAAAGAAAAAAGAAAAAAGCAGCAGGAGTATTGTTAGTTTTTAGGATTACTTTCGCAGGTTGTTTGCAACATTCTCACTGTTACTCAGGTGACCTAATGTTCACTTAAAGTTATATTATGCACATAATCTAGCCAGCCATTAGTGGTATGGTTCACATGGACTGTTTATTAAGGTGTCTGATGATGCAAAATTTGTCTTGATACTTTGCGGTGTTATTGTTATAAAAATGTCTTGGTTGGTTAGATTGACTCTACTTGCTCCTGTTATATGACCATTTGAATGTTGACATAGCTTGTTTATGCTGTGTCATGATGCAATGCAATCTGTTGTGCAATAAAAACATAGCATGCACTTTCCAATATGTTTTTACAAATTGTCTTCATACAACTGCTTTAAATAAATGGCTACCCATATCTGGAGCAATATATCTCAGGCAGTGGTGCAAAAAGTGGGTATGCACCATATGCGATGCATAGGGGCGCTGAGCTAGAGGGGGCGGCAAAGCGATGGGGGAGAAATTATTTTGAGTCTGCATCATCTATATTTGACAGCTGTTTGTGTATACGACACAATCGATAACAGAGGCACAGAGCTATAGAGATAGGAAGAATAAGAGAGAGATAAGTATAGAGATCTCTATAGCTCTGCAGAGGCATGTCAGCACATCACTGTTAAGCGCCCCTCCGCTCCTTCAACCCCTCCCATCCGCCCCGTTCGTGCGCACACGTGTGTGAGGAGCAGGGCAATAGGCACTAGCGTTTTCTTTTGGTAGGCAGTCAAAGATGGACGGACAGAGAAATGTGTGTGTCATGGTGAGCAGCTGTTTGATCAGCTGATGCACGTACCTGCAAAAGCGCCCTGTGACGTGCTCGGCAGTGGGCCAAACCCAATTCAAAAACTAGAGTGTTTTTATTATTAGCAATTTGTGGACCACATCCCCATCTGTCTACCACTAGGGGTAACACTTTATTTTAGGGTCACCTTATTGGCCACTAATTACCTACTAGATAGCATGCTAGTAAGTAGCTTACTAGCTGCTTATTAGGCAATACTGAGGGCTTATTAGCACCTAATTCTGCATGACCGTAATATGCAGTAATTAGGATATTAATAAAGCCTTTTACCTTAATAACCCCTTAATTACGGCCAATTTGTTATTAGTAAAGGAATTGTTCTTTATGAATTATGGTCTTAATTAACTTTGCTTAATAAACACCTCATAAGGTAGTAGTAGCACAGCAATACGAATTACTTCTTAATAAATCCTTAGTAATCATGGTCTGTTCTCATAAGAACAATCACAAAATCCTGGCTGTAACTAAGTGTGAATAACTCATTACTGATCATTTGTAACTCAGGATATGTTCCCTAAACTAAAGTGAGGCACTGTTCATACCTTATTCACTGGTAGTTATAGACATATCTAAAATTTTCCCTATTTTAATTTCCTTGTTTTACACAAATCATTTCAAAATGTCTCAAAATCTATGCAATACGTTTGGAATTTTTGAAAGAAATTGATCAAACAAGAAGAAAACAGTCCACCATGTTCACAGGATGGATATTATCCCTATGGATAAGCAAAAGATGTCCACACATGTCAATACACATTTCCTATTAATGGACTACTTCAGAAATGTTCAAACATGAGCCTGTGTTTATTTAGGACAAAGAACTGTACAGCCCAAACTTGTACATTTCTTACTCAAGTTTTTGAGTATGTTTTGGATAAAACATTTCTTATTATCCTTAAAAGTCTCAAACATCAACATCTTAACAGTGGCGTTTTCTCCCGGAGGCCAAGGGAAGCCATGCTTCCTCTCTTTTTTTAGACTGTAGCTGTGATTTAATGAAAATATTCCTTTTTAACAGTTTCAATACTTCTTCTGTGTTTTGTCACCGTCATCTCTTCCTTATTCCTCTCCTCTAGTTATTGAGCATTTTACAATGTGTAAAACAGCGCCCTCGTACATGCTCTGTGGCGAATGCGTGGTGAAAATACGATACTGCACGCTGTTGTCCGCAAGGAAGCCAAGCAGAGTTGGCATCCCTTGGTGAAAAAAAACAAGAATGATTAACCAATCAGATGAGGCCGCGGTCATGACACTGCTCACCTGTGATTGACCACGACTGTGCCAAGGGAAGCCACCCCGTCTTTGGCCTCAAACCAATCAAATCACAGTATCGTCATCCTCGAGCCACTGCATGAAATCAGGGAGGTTAGCACATTAGCAGTGTGCACGAAGCGGCCGGTTGTGTGTTTAAGTGGGCGGTTGAATTAATTAATACGATATTTAAGCTAAGTCAAGAGGACAATGTACGTGTGTGAATGAGTGAGTGAGAGTGGGAGAGAGAAAGGACGTGTGTCGGTGTTCAAAGTAAGTAAAACGAGCGCTCTCTGGGCACTCTAACAGGTCCGTTACATGAAATAGCGATACAAACTGCAACATAGCCTTTTATGTACCCCACTCCCTAAAAAAATACAGATAACAGGCTTTGTCTCACTTGGCTTCCTCAAAAAAAATCTCCACGCCACGCCACTGCATCTTAAGTATTCATAATGACAAACATTTCATCCAAATTCTGAAAGTTGAAGGAGCTTTTTGTGTATTGACAGTTGATACTTCAAGTAAATCTAAAATAGAGTTGCTTTGGTCAGTTCAAGTTGTTTGCATGAAATACTGAAAATGTGATAGAGTGCATTTAATGCTTTACCAGCACATGTATCTGTAGCAACACAGTACTTAAACTGGATATTTTTTCCTGATGTCATGTACAAGCATTCCAAGTGGTCCCCTTACGTGGTGGTTTCCACGCCAGTAAGTCCACTCTATTACATCCAAGTGATCTTTTAACATAGTTGGAGTTCGGTTCCCTCGAAGCCTCCAAATAGTTGCCTTGCAAACACCCTAGAACCTCTCCAGGTTCTGTGTATGGTCACCTGTGATCGGGTCAATGAAATAGTCTTGGTGGTTGACGGTCATGTGATTGTAATCTTCATTCTGGAGACGACGGTAAGATCTCCATCCATCTGAAATGACTGTACTTCCCCGCCGTATATGCTTTTTTATATGGGGCATGAGATGTGTAACCGAGGGCTAGGTTTAATAATTATTTCATTTAACTAATGAAAAAAAACAACGTCTTTAAACCATACCAAAAGTAAAATTCCAAAGATAATTTGGAGGAACAGCAAATTGGCAGCAAGAAAATCAGAGACAGAGACAAAAACTGATGTTCAAATAATTTGCTTTATTTAAAAAAAAAGAAATATGAAGAATGGGCAATAAATAATTTCAAGCTGTAGAAAAATATTTATTTTAATCTCTTGTTTTAAAAATAGAAAGAATGTAAAATGACAACGCTACCAAATTAATGTCAAACACAATCATTAAAGGGAATATTGCAGACTAAGGGTTAAGTTTCTTTCGATATGATCGCTTGTGACTAAAAAAAGGGGTGCAGAGGACTTACCATTCCCACGTGCCCAAAAGCCCTGCATTCACTCAAACACAGCAACTAAGGAAAAAGAAAAATGTGCTCAGTGAGAAAATGAAAAAAAGTGCCAACAACCACTCACACACAATTAATGGGGGTAGTGAGGTGCAGGTGGTGAGGCTTACACCCGCGGACAGCCTCAAGACGCTCAGACCACGAACCACTCGATCTGCAATACTCAAACAAAAAGACAACAAGGTTAAAAGATGGTTTAACAAAGAAAAAAAGGAAAATAATCAGACAAACTGATAACTTTAAAAAAACCAAAGCGAGCAATAGGGCAAACCAAAACCTAACTACAACTAAAGCTTAGAAAGTAACACTCAAACAAACTAAGAAAAACAAAGCCCAAACAAAGCAAAACCTAAACAAAGCAAAACCTAAACAAAGCAAAACCTAAACAAAGCAAAACCTAAACAAAGCAAAACCTAAACAAAGCAAAACCTAAACAAAGCAAAACCTAAACAAAGCAGCAGTGGCAGTCAGCCTATAAAGATATCCAATAAAAAAAGGTTAAATCACTGCTCACTACAACATTTTAAAATCAACACAAAACATGATTGGGGTACCTTAAAAGACAGCAACAAGTGTGAGTCAGCTCCAGCTACTCAGGACCAGGGGGGTATTCCACGAAGCTGGCTTAGCTCAAAGCCTGGCTTATTTGGGTTAGCCGCGCTAACTTTAGCGAGAGTTGGGTTCCACAAACGAGGCTTAGGGCTAGCGTAGCTTGGTAACCATGGTAAATTAGCCAGTGCGACTAGCCTGGTCCCGGTCAGGCTAAACGTCAGGCTTACCTTAGCTGCGTCTCAGAGAAGGTCAGACCGGCTTCTAAAAGACGCCTTGTGAACTGCAGGTGTCACATTAAATTAATCTATACCTGTAATATTTGATGTTTTTGTTCAGAACCATAAACTGAGACCTTTTGGTAACTTTTCTGACACCTGCTTAAAACCCAAAAAGTCAGAAGGATCGTGAGGCTCCGCTTTCACGGTCCGTATTCATACTGAAAATCAAGATCAAGCGAGCTTTTGTCCTTCAGCTCCACGGGAGGTTTCCGTCCTCCCTGAGCTCGCTTTAGGACACCTGCGTGATCCTTTGACAGGTGAACCGCCCCAGTTATACTAGACTGGAATAACCGTGAGTCAAGACATGTCAGATACTAGACTGTCTGTCCATATAATAAGAAAGTTGGTGGCTGAGAGGTTAGAGAGTAGGGCACAGACGCACGGTGATCCATGTTTTATTTGCGGCGTGGGTTCGATCCCACCAGTGGTAACTATTTGAAAATAATTGATTTTCTTTCTTCTGTCTCCCTCGAAGTACAGTCAACATATAACAGAATAAAGGCAGAAATTGTCTTATGATATAAAAGGTGACAACAGCCACAATTTTCCATAGAAATACCCTCCTTTATCGGCGGTCCGTTCTGATCATGATGATAATGTAAAGGTGATTCCACATGGTGAGATAACTTTGTGTCTTCCTCCTTATTTAAATATAGGGCACTGTATCACTGACACATCTTATCTGACAGCTGAATCATCTCTAATAAAAAAAAATGACATCTCATCTACATGTCTTTCTCTGCTGTTTTAGTCAGTGTTTGATGAAACATCACCCCATGAAGTATATAGGCCTATATATATGAACAGCTTTAATTTGATCAAGAAGAATCTCCTCTGGGCCACAGCAGTGTGAGGAGCTTCAGAGTGAGAAGAAAAAGGTCATCAAACTCAGCAGAAACAGTCAGTGTTGATTTGACACAAAAGCATGATATTGTTGAACCAGCAGCGTCTCTGGCTTTAATTATTGCCACCGTGTTACCCTTTTATGTGATTTTCACGTTGTAGTCATGATACGACTCTATGAGGGGTGTTTTCTCCGCTGAGGGAAACGTCTCCGCTCTCGGTTTTGACATGATTTGGTCATTTCGACAATCGACACGTCGGGGCTTTTTATCTACCGCGGACGCGCGCTTAGCCGCAGCTTGGATCAGCCTGGCTTGAATAAGCGTCTCTGAAAATCAGCTGAGCCTCGTTAGTGGAACGACTTGCAGCTAAGATTGAAGTGGCCGCTTATTCAAGCCACGCTTACCGGCGATAGCCCAGCCTTCTTTAGCCAGCTTCGTGGAATACCCCCCATGATCTATAATAACAAAGGCAAATGTAAGGTGATATTGCCACAACAAGCAGTCACCACATGCATCAAAGCATGCACTTACCCCACGTCTGTCACAGAGAACACTAGATACCCAGAAAAAAAACAGTTCACAAAGCCAGAGTGAGTCCCAACCAAGATCTGCAGCCTGCTGTGTATCAGCACAGGGCTGCTTATATTGGAAAACACCTGTGCCTAATTAGGTAGAAGGGAGGCACCATCACAGGCTGCATGATAACAAAGCCTATGGAAGCCCAGAGGGGACCAAAAGGCTGCCGGTTACAGATGCATGACTGAGCGACGACATACAATCTTGAAAATGGGCCTACTCCGATCATTCTTGATGCCAAGTATGCCAAACACCCAGGAACTTCTGTTACTTCCTCGTCCTCTGTTGTACTGAAATGTACAAAAGTAAGACATGTTAAAATAAGGACAACATAATCTACAATAGAATGTCAAGAGTCTACAAAAATGGATATAAAACAGGTAAAAAATAGGAATCAAAAATCCAAGAAACATATCTAAGAACTCTTTCTTTTTTAAAGATGACCAATGCAGGTTTGAAAGACTTGTGAAGGTTTTAAATGTGAACGAGAAATTCTAAAGCAGGGATTGTACTTAATAATTTCAATACTGTTTCTCATGTATGTAATACTATTTCTCACCAAGGTTTGTACCTTATCTCATATGAAATAATAACGAAACACCTTTTACAAAGACTAAAAGAATGACTTTAGAAATTATAGTAAGATTATTGATGTTGCCACATAAATTAGTTGATTATAGAGTCATGAGAGAAAATGGTGCATTTAATTGAACCTGTAGCTATAGTGTTAACTGTTATAAATAAATTTTTCAACAAGGGAATAGTTTTTTTTGTATGCTTTTTTGATTTCCTCAAAAAAGTCATTAAATTTGGGACTTTTAATGAAGTACAGTTAGCATGAAGTGTATTGCACAAATTATCTAAATTTTTTGAAGAAGATTGCATGTTTGGATTACGCTGTAAAATAGCTTTTGATTTATTTTGCATATCAAACACTATCAAAAAATTGAGAATAATGAATGATAACACTTGGTTTAGAGTAATTATAAATATATCCTTGATTCATTTTTAAAAAGATACATTGTGATAAATCGTTTCAGATAGTATTTTTATTTATGCAAATTTCCACATTAAGTCTAATTAGCACAGCCCTGTATGTTTTGAGTCATTTACCTTTCTTTTATGGCCAAATTTGCTTTCATCAATCATGACCATTTCTCTTCTCCTTCCAACAGTGTGATGACCTCTTCTTCTCACTCTTTTCATAGCAGATTTGCAGACCTCTCTCAGCTTGTGTGCAAGTTTACGAAGAGTTGCGGGGCTTCGAGTTATCCCATCCTGCAGCATGTCCACCTGTCGTAACTGAAGGCCTTGGGCACATCTGTAATACATTGATCAAAGATATGTAGTGTAATGTCTGATTCTTGAAATATGCTTAATCAAGTAAAAGTTTATATGAGATCGTAAGGATGAATCCAATTTAAGCCCTATCTTACATGCATATACACAAAATCAACATTTCATAATCAACAATGTCAAGGAACCACCCTCAATTTTATAATCTCAAAGATGTATAATAAAGTGTCCATATAAATTCAACTTTTTCCTCCACTGATAACATCATACAACACACCATAGTTTCTTCTAATGTAACAGCTGATGTGACCAGCTTAAGCATTCTGTTCAGCAAAACAATAAGAAGAGAATAACAAAGTCTGACCTGTTAAGACAACCTGAATTCTCTCACCTGTATACGAAATGCATCCATGTATGCAGTTCCAAATGAGACTTCTCAAACATTGAGCCCTTTCGGATGGACCTTGAGACTGATCCTTTGTGGCATGAATCCCGACAAATCCTGTTTTAGAAATATAGAGGTTTAAGTAAGTAATATTTTCCATAAAAGGAACCATTTGATTATAATTTGAAAAGCTGACCCATGATATCTTATGCCCTGGCTGTCAGAAATCGTGGTAGCATGCTTAAATGTTAACCAAAGTGGTAATTAATCTTGCATGCTTATTTGAGTGGTCCAATTGTGTATATAGGAGTAGAATTTACAAAAACCCATTGTCAGGCATTTAATATTTTTAAAAATATTATATGCAAAAAAAAGTTATGCATTTTTACAACCAAATTGTAACAAACTTACAACCACATTATACATTGTACATGTAAAAACAAAATCCTAGATAATCCCTACTCACCATGCTGCCTCCTTTTTGCCAAAAGGCTGTTTCAAAGTCATTTCATGGGAGCAAGCTGGACAATTCATTGATTTCCTAAGAAGGCCCTCTTTCATAAGCCATTTGATCAACTTACGACTTCTTTTAGGACAATGTCTGAACTGAATCTTCCTCAAAAACTCATAATGTGACGCCATCTCTGATGAATCAATTTAAAAGCCTCACATGTATTTCTGCCTTCATTTGCCACTTTCTGTAGATGGTATTAAAAAGTGCGGGAGAAGAATTGACCATCGACTTGTCTTCTGGATCCCATCCCAGCTTGGCTGCTGAAGGAAGTCTTTCCCTTGGTCGGATCTTCTTTACTAAGGATGATTAATGCGTCTTTACTGATGGGCTATGTGCCCCAACTTTTTAAAGTTGCTGTTATTAAGCCTCTTCTTAAAAAGCCTACACTTGATTCAGGCTCTTTGGTCAACTACAGACCGATATCTAACCTCTCTTTCGTTTCTAAGATCTTGGAGAAAGTTGTTGCGAATCAGCTCTGTGATTTTCTTCATAGCAACAGTCTCTTTGAGGTCTTTCAGTCTGGGTTCAGAGCCCACCACAGCACTGAGACTGCGCTGTTGAAAGTAACCAACAATCTACTTTAGGCTTCGGACAGTGGTCTTCTTTCTGTGCTTGTCTTGCTTGATCTTAGTGCCGCTTTCGACACTATTGATCATTGCATTCTTCTGCAGAGATTAGAGAGTCTTCTTGGTATCTCAGGAACCGCTTTAGCCTGGCTTCGATCGTATCTTTCGGATCAACATCAGTTTGTTCATGTGAACAACGTCTCTTCTTCGCACACCAGGGTGCAATATGGAGTTCCTCAAGGTTCAGTGCTCGGACCGATTCTTTTCATCTTGTATATGCTTCCTCTCGGCACTATATTGAGGAAACACTCCATAAACTTTCACTGCTATGCAGATGACACTCAGATTTACTTGCCAATGAAGCCTGAAGAAACCAACCGCTTACCTAAACTTGAAGCATGCCTCAAAGACGTAAGGTCCTGGATGAGCAGGAACTTCTTACTGCTGAACTCAGAGAAGACTGAAGTCATTGTTCTTGGACCCAAACATCTCAGAGAAGCTTTTTTGAACAACATCCCCGCCTCGGACGACATCAGCTTGGCTTCCAGCACCACTGTCAGGAACCTGGGAGTTCTTTTGGATCAGGACCTGTCCTTTAACTCTCACATCCAACAGGTCTCAAGGACAGCATTTTTTCATCTTCGCAATATCAAGAGAATTAGACACATCTTGTCTCGGAGCGATGCTGAGAAACTAGTCCATGCTTTTGTTTCTTCTAGGCTGGACTACTGTAACTCTCTTTTATCCAGCTGTCCTGCCGCTCGGGTACTGACTTGGACTGGGAGGAGAGAGCACATCTCTCCAGTGTTAGCGTCTCTACACTGGTTACCTATAAAATCTAGGATAGAGTTTAGAATTCTTCTTTTGACTTACAAAGCGCTTAATGGCATCGGGCCATCGTATCTTAAAGACTTAATCATTCCGTATAATCCGTCTAGGAATTGCGTTCTCAACATGCAGGTCTGCTCGTTGTACCTAGGGTCTCTAAAAGTAGTATGGGAGGTCGAGCCTTTAGTTATCAGGCTCCTCTTCTTTGGAATAACTTACCGGTTGAGGTCCGGGGAGCAGACACGGTCTCAACCTTTAAGTGTAGACTTAAAACTTTCCTTTTTGATAAAGCTTACAGTTAGAGCTGGATCAGATCTGAACCAGCTCTTAGTCATGCTGCTATAGGTTTAGACTGCTGGGGGGAACTGACACACAGGGCTCCAGTTTCCCTCTTTTTCTGTCAGTCTAACTTCTAGTCTTACTGTCCTGTTATAGTTACTGACCATACACCTCTCTGGGAGGCTCTGAGTTTGTCTTGTAGGTTCCTGGGGATCGGTGAAGTAGACGGCCTGCTGCTGTGCTCCTGTCAGACACCAGCTGCTACGGCTTTGGATTGTTGCCTTGGGATTGGGAATGGCCTGCTGGTTTCTCCTTAACTGTTGCCACAGCGCCAAACTTCAGACTGTGTCTGTTTCTCTCTCTCTCCCTTTCTGTGTGTGTGTGTGTGCATGTGTGACCCCCCCTATTCTCTTTCCCACTCTCTCTCCTCTATCTGTCTCTCTAACCCCAACACAGTCGAGACAGATGTCTGTCTAACATGAGTCTGGTTCTGTCCGAGGTTTCTGCCCGTTAAAGGGAAGTTTTTCCTTGCCATTGTAACTTGCTAAATGCTGCAAAGTCCTGTACTCATGGTGGATTAAGATAAGATAAGACTCCTTATCTTGTCTTGATGTTGGGTTTCTGCTGATAAAATTTTATTAACATTTACGGGTCTAGACCTGTAAAACAGATATTGTGAGCTCGTGATTTCACTTACTTTTGCTAAGGGATCTATCCATCGCACCAGTCTAGCTTCTTGCTGCAGCCACGCTGCTGCCATCATGTGCCAAGTCGAGCTGTCAGGGCGCAGACGCACTGAGGAGGAGGTCGCCTGCACGTCCCAAGCAAACGCTTGGAAAGACATGTCCCGAAAAAAGGTGGAGGCACAAAAGCTGAAAGATATTAACTTCAGCCAACCAAAGTGGCACCTGACAGAGTTGCCTCAGGTCCATCAAACACCAACACCTCAAAATATACCAGGTACATGAGAGTGTATAGCTCTATCAATGAATGAAAGTTTAATGAAAAAAAATCACCATAAATAAAATAGCTCTGTTGTGTGGTCACAAAATTTCTCTACTCTTTATAAACCCTTTTGACCTCATAAGATGTAACTATATATAACTGTTCTTCTTACATTTTACTATTAGGGTATAGAGAGACAGAGGGGAAGAAGTGAGTGGTCAATGTCAATGTCCTCATTAGCCCTTAAAAGCCTGACACAACCATGGAATGGAATGTCCATGTTTTTGACACTAAACAGTTATCGCCGGGCTACAACAGTACCCCTGAGGTTTGTAAGACCAGCACAGAAGGTTAAAATGTCATCTAGCATGTCAACTTGGCTGTTGGGTATGACAGTGTTCAGTATCTGAAAGGTTTTAAGCTGACCTATAACTCGCTCCACATGTATGCGGACTCTTGACAACTGCCGTGAAGTGTCAACACAAGAACCAGGCAGCTGAGATTTCCCCTTTGTGAAACTTGGGATTCTTAATGTTGCTCCAACACTGGCCAATTCCTCTCTAACAAGGAAGCCTCTATCTGCAAGGATCTCATCACCATGTTCAAGTTTACCCAAAAAGCCAGAGTCTAAAGTTATTACCTTGTCAGAGGCACGACCACCCCACACACTAGATAAAAAAGATATAGCTCCTGCTGGTGTGATTCCAATAAGATATTTAATGTGTTTTGGTGCTTATAATTTGACCAGGTTTCAGCCCTTGCTTTAAGATTGTATGTTCTTTCTATAAAGATCTCAGTACAATAATACAACGACAATTCTTAAATTTGGTTTTAAAACACTTTGGCATGTTTGCTCTCACTGAATCCTTACTAGACCACATTATCAGAGGTTTCAGTATTGAGGATAACATAGGTATCCAGTCTCTTAAAATTTTTGATACAGTGGAGAATGGAAGCCCAAATCTGTAGGACAGGTCCCTGTTAGTGAGTCCAAGTCTGACCTTCATTAAAACCAGAAGGAGATGGTTCTCCCAACTTAACCCACCCCTAAGCACAAGTGTGCTTCTCTTGATAATGTCCAGCAGCCACATAAACATTTTTACTGATTGTAAACCTGTAAAAAAAATAATTTTGGAATTTTTCTCTTTTACTGATTCAAATCCAAACTGCGACTTCTTAAAGGTGCCATAGGCAGGATTTAGCTAGTCAATGCTACTTTTTTTGTGTTTTCTTTGGATTGAATATTAGAGTGTCCATTGATAACCCTTTATGAGTGTAGTATAATTGCACTACCCTGAAGTCACGGTATTTCCATCTGTCTTTGACCAATCAGAGGAGCCCCTGAGGCTCCTATCCTGATTGGTCGAGGGGCGGTGCTTCGTCCTTTATCCAGATTGGTTGTAAAGCGCTTCATTCTCGTGAACGCGCGTGAGGAAGTCCTGGCCCTCATATGTACCTGCCTCACACATATACCTACCTTGTCAGACTTCCAAGCCCTAAAACACACAGGAGTTAAACGAGGGCAGCACGAAGAAGAGGGAGAAGAAAAAGAAAAAGAAGAGCAAAAAAAACCAAAAACATAAACTCAAACAATGGCGGACAGCGACCATCCAGTGGGTGGAGGAAAGGTGCCGATTCCCCGTTTACCCCCGGCAGCTTCTAGCAAGAAGTCACGGAGCGTGAAAACGCTAACCGAAAAGAAAGCGTACCAGAAAGAGGTGGACCGCGCACGAAACAAAAGAAGAATCAATGTCGGCGCTGCGTTCCAGAGATGGAGGATCCTTCGGGATCTGAAGGGCTTCAAATCCGATGCAGAGCTAGCTACATTTCTGTTGGACAGGTAGGTGTTTGTTGTTTCTGTTATGTTTTTGACTCGGTTTTCTTATATAAAACAGATTATTGTGTTTAGATTCACTGTAAGAGACTAAAACAGTAAGATATCGGCATGTAACGTCGTAGAAAGCCCCCCCCGACCAGCCTCCGTGATCCTCATACGGTGAAATCCGTTCGTGTCATGTTCAAGATATTCTGCAAATTGACTGTCATGGGGGTCTAAACTTTGCACGTGGAGTCACTTCATACCAGGGTCTAGATGCATAAACGATATTTCATCTGATTTCAGTTACGAGGGAGAAGAGTCCGCGATCTCTTTTACCCCTCTAAAAAAAAAAAGAGAAAGACGAGAAGGACCCTGCCCCCACCTCCTCAATCAAGCATCGGTGCAGAGAGTCTTTCAGATAGGTAAGCGTGACATTCTAAGCCGTTGATATCGTCCTGATTTTGGCCCTTTATTACCCCAGTATATCTATAAACCGTCTTTTTCTTCATTCGTAATTTGACATTGCAGAGATGATGACTTTGGTGAGGAACAGGAGCGTCAGGAGGACGTGCCTGAGAAAATGGATGCGAGGTAAGCTAATATTCATACAAATAACGTTGAATGTATAAATGTAGTTACATAGCACCCTTTGCAACAGAAAGTAAGTATTGATTTAGGGCAGAGTAATGCAACTGTTGGCCAAAGCTTAGCAGGCTCTTGTTTACTTTCACAATATAACTTTTTTGCTAATACTTTACTTGAAGATCTAGTTTGTAGTGCATCAGAAACACATGCATAGGACGTTATAATGCATGTGTAATGCTTCATAAATGTCATTATAATTGTGTACCATGTACAATAACTTGTACCAAGGTTTATAAAGCATTACAAGTGTGTACATAATACAAGCCTCCATAATGTTTTATACCTGCATAGTCAAGTGACAAGTGTTTTGAATGAAAAATCTGTAGTCCTGGGTCACATCATAACCATCCTGCTGCATATAGGCAGCATGCAGAGCTCTACATGTGACTGTTTGTGAAGTGAACTGTCTGAGGTCTTTTTAGATTGTCATTCATACGGGTTATGGTTGTCTTGAAGATTCCAAATCGAGGCAACAGGACTGTTTTTTCTTTTGGATTAGGCAGATATCTTTCTAAAGAACGAGGACAACAACAATAGAAAAGATGAATTTGTATGAAGGGCTCACATAATATCTTCACTCTGTGATTCAGCCCCTGAGAGTCGTTACCCTGAATGGGTCTTTTAGGCCCCGTTTACACAGAGACTCCCGCAACGATTCTTCCTTTGCGTTTTCAAAAGCCACCCGCGTTTACATGAGGACGGCGTGAAAACGATCCGCGTTCATACGACTCCAGGAGGAGAAGTCTCCTCTTCTGTTCTTTCTTTTTCTGCCGTTTTGTTGTGTGAGACGGTCGGCAATCCAACCATCCAACGCGCATTACCGCCAACTACTGGCTCAACTGGAAATGTGGCTGAGCGCGGAGCCTTCACCTAAAACTGTGAGTGCGCATGCGGTGACGTCAGCGTTTCACCCTGAGACGCTCCGCTCTGTGTTTACACGAAGCTGGATGGAGGAGCGGATTCAGATCTTTCCACTCTGGGGAGCGTTTTCAAAAGTTTGCGTTTTCACTGAAAACGCAACGTGGTCTCGTCTAAACGGAAGGCCAAAATGCAACGAACTGTTTGCGGAATCAACCGTTTTCGGCGTCGTGTAAACGGGGCCTCAATCACCCTATCATGTGAGGTGTGGTCCTCGAATGCTCCCAGTTGTTAATGACTGGAGAGCTCCCTGGGAAGAGGGCTTTGTAAGTGGTTCTCCAAACATTCACACCTGGGACGTGCAACCACAACATGTCACATGACAGGGGGGTTAATGGCCCATTCAGTGTAACAACTCTCAGGGTCTGAATGACCTGGTGAAGAGTTTCTATGAGCCCTTTAAAAAAAAACTTCCAGGATTACAACCTATTCATCTCCCCAAAACTGAAGACAGTCCAGTTGCCTAAGTTTTGTATGTCCAAGACAGGCTCTGCCGAAATCACTCTTCTGACAGCAATACATTACCCTTGCCACATGTTCAACTTACCCACAGAATGCAATATGTAACAACATGACATATTGATATTTATAAGGCCTTTCTGTAACCAAGAAGTTAGTGTCTGTACTATGTTGAGCAGTTCCATGTGTTACTACTGGCTAGAGTTAGGATGGTTATAATGTGACCCCAGACTTTAGATTTGTCATTCAAAACACTTGTCACCTGAGTATACAGGTATAAAACCTTATGGAGGCTTGATTATAATATATCGTGTCCATACTTCTAATACTTTATAAACCTTGGTACAAGTTCTTGTACATGGTACACAATTATAATGACACAGCATTACACATGCATTATAACGTCCTATGCATGTGTCTCTAATGCATTATAAACTAGTTCTTCAAGTAAAGTATTAGCGCGTCTCTATATGGTTTTAACTTTTGTGTCTTCTCTATAGTTTGTGTTCAAGCGAAGTGGAGGAAATAAGTGAGAAAGACTTCAATGACATCAAAAACTCTACGTTAGTGTTGTGCTCCTATACCAAATGTATCTGTCTATGATTTCTTTTTTAAAAATTTGATTTCTGCTTTCACTGATAGTATTGGCTGGGCGGATCAAACATGGGAAGAAGACAGTGCAGATGACACCTGGGGTCCAGATAAGGAGCCAGAGCAGGACTCTTCTGCTGAGGAAGAAGAGCAGGAGGCGGAGGAAGAGGAGGAAGAGGAGGAAGAGGAAAAGGAAGGAAGTGCAGACAGTGACGAGAGCGATTGTGAAGAATCGTCTCTTCTTTGTGTCCAGTATGTATAATGATAACACCATAGCCTTTACATGCATGAACCAAAGAATTCTTCGCAAATTAATTCACTGGATGCAATAAAAAGGTCACAGAAGATGATAAATCAGCTAATTCTGTCACCATGAAAGAGACTTTGGACTGCACGCTTGTAATTTAATGTGTATGGGAACAGAGATGGTTAGATTCTCTTCCATCTGTAGGGCTGGAAGAAACTATCCATGACCTGACAGAAGAGGTAGATCTCCCAGAAGACGCGCATGCACCCCCAGACCATGTAAAGGTCATTTGCACGGATGACCTTATTGGAAAGCCAGCCTCTTTGGTCTATCACAGTTGTCTCACACAGCTTGTGGACGTCCTGCTAATTCCCATTCCCTGTTGTGAGTCCAAGGATCAGGTGTCCGGAGCAAAGTGCGGTGCTGCAAGACCATTTGAGGTCAAGGTGCATTCCAGAGGCACATCAGTGGTCCTTCAATGGGTGAGGGCTTGACTAGCTATACAGTGATGTAGATATTACATCACGATTGTATTGCAAACATTATTAAATGTTTCTGCAAAATACACTCACACATAACATATATATAGTACTGTATTGTATTTTACAATACTTCTAAATGACAAATATTGTTCTATGTTTGTCTTTCTTTCACAGATATGTTCCCAGGGTCACATCGTATGGAGGTGGAACTGCACTGAAATATGGAATGCAGGCTGGGGAGTTCATGCTGGCTTCCAATATCCTTCTCTCTGGAAACAACTTTGAGAAGATTGCTCTGTTGTTCAAGTTCATGAACATGGGGATGATACAGCGGTCGTCCTTCTTTAAAATCCAAAACGCTTACTGTGTTGACTACATCAGAGGACTCTGGATTGAGAAGAGTGACAAAGTCATCAACAGGCTGCAATCAGTAGACCATGTCGTGGCCCTGGGTTAGTTTTACACCCTTACACCTCTTTTCATCTCAACAGTTTGCCAACATTGCTAGTTCAGTCTAATAGCTTTTGAGAAATTGTAAGTTGTGTATCTATTTTTGCTCAAATTTTGTTTGTAATTCAAGGTGATGCCCAGATGGACAGCCCAGGATTTTCTGCGCAGTACTGCACATACACAACAATGGAGAATGACAGCAAAGAGATTATCTCTGTCATCTACTTGGACAAGAGGGAGACAGGGAAAATTCTGTCATCATGGAGAAGGAGGCCTTTGTGCAGACTTTTGACAGCCTAGCAGCAAAAATTCCTCTGAAGGAATTTTGTACAGATGCACATGGGCAGATTTCAGCACTTTTCAGTAAGTACTTTAAGGTGCATGCTGTAAAGGGGAAATTGCAAAACTTTAACCTTTTTTTGTTATTACTCACCATGACACTAGCGGCCCATACTGAGTTTTCTATGTCCTCCTTTAATGCAGACCCAGCTACAGGAAAGTACAAGGACAGTGGAGTGAAACACACCCTCGATATCTGGCATGGCTCAAAGAGTTTGGGGAAGAAACTCCTTGCTGTAAGTTTCTTGCCTTCATGCAAATAAAATCTTGGCAAATAGAACAGCTTTTTTTTAAGCTTAAAAATCTGACAAGAATTCTATAGTCACTGACACTAGTCTCCTACTAGACAGTACACTGTATGTTATAAACCATGTATACAAAGTATTGTGCACCAACCATTAATTTTTACCACAGATATTGAGTCAAGAAAGTTTATTAAACCTTCAGATGACTGTACCTCGGAATAATCCTGTTCTAATATTGTTTTATTTTGTGAATTGTCATTGTGCAGGTGGGGCAGAGAAGAGGTTGTTCAATTCTTCTGAGCTGGCATAAAGACATCTGCAACCACTTTTGGTACTGCTGCAAGACTGCAGAAACGATAGATGAGTTCACTGTGAGTCTAATATATCTCCACTTTTAGTTTTACCTTCACTGTCATGTTCATGTCATGTATTGACATGTCCATGTGTTATCTCCTGTTTTTCCACTCAATGTTTTCCAAAAGGTGTCATTCAGCATGTGAAAAAAAACTTTGTATACTTATTCAGGATAAATGGACTGGTCTTCTTCATCATGTCACTGGAGTGCATGAATGGGCCCTTGACTGCTGCGAACATGGCCCCTTAGGAGACCAGGAGAAGCAGTGGATCGATTCTGACTCTGAAGCCTTTCAGGCACTTTCAGAAGTTGTGCATGATGAGCGTTTTCTCAAGAAGGTTGAGAAGTACCTCAGTTTCAGGTATATAAAACAAAATGAATCCAACAGTACTCATTGCTTACAAAATGCATCTTTAACACATGAAAATAATGTCCATGTACTTTATTTTTTTTAGGTCAACTGCTGAGCTGGAGTCATTCCATAATCATATTTTAATGTATGCCAGCAAGCGTTTCAGTTTCAGTCCTCCAGTTTATGAAGCCCGTATTCTTCTTGCTGCTCTGGACTACAATCTCCATATCCACAGGCCAACAATGCGAAAGGCAGACGGATCTTTGATGTAGGTTCAACAAATAAATCCTTGACTTGATGAGGGAATATTGTGTAACAACTACAGTGCATGTAGATGTAGACAGTCTTCACAGTGTGATAACTTACTTATACTTGTCTCTGTTGTAAGGTACAAGAAGCTGTACAACAAGAAATCCAGAACATGGAGGTTGTACACAAAAAAAATTCCTAAGGACTATGGATACATTCCTGATTTGCAGACAGCCGTTTTGCAAAATAGACTAGATGCTGACCAGGGCTTGCCTAGGAAGAGTACCATGCGGCCCAATGATCCAAGGCAGTTAGGTGTGCTTGCAAGCATTCCCCCTCCTACGACCCAGGATCTCCTTAGGACACAAGTCAGCCGAGGAATAGGTAAATAGGTTTTATTGTAAATATATCTTTTAAGTTTTTATTGTATTTTATTGTATATTACACCATACAATAACTAGGGCTTTCTCTCATCAGGACAAGATCTGCAGAAAGAGTGAAATCTTCCACTTAGTGGTCACACTGGAGGGCAAAAACTTTTTCCTGGTTGTAATATGCTTTCTCCTCTGCACTGATATATAGCTGAAAGGCTCCGAGTATTACTGTTCTATTTTGATCATCTGATACTTCCAAATGCTAAACTGTATAGTGATGCTGATGGATCTGTCCCTTTTGTGTAAATAGAAAATGTACATAATGGCTTTATTTTTTTAATAAATATTTTTTGTCTACAATGAAGAATTGCATTTGACTTTGTCTTATAAAATATGACTGATGTGGGATAAGAATTTATGTTTAGAATGTTTTACCTTTTTTTACAGTATGTACCAAGTATCTAAATTTCTTGCGGGGTAAATTTATAACTTAGATTAGTAGATATTAAGAAATTTAGCACCACAGTTTTAGAACAAATCCTAAGATGTTATGTAAATAGTATTAGATAACACAGATATATAATATCAACAATCATATCTACAATAAAATTAAAGTGTGAAAATGTGGAAAACAATGTGCAAATAGCAGATTTACACAGAAAGAAATATAGTGCAGTGTATTAATTATTTTGAAGTAAAAAATGTAAACTATCAGTCAGTGCGGTTGTCCATAAACAAGCAATGGCTGTTGGATCTAATAATTTCTAAATGTATAACAGTATGATAGTACAAATGATAGGCAACACTGCAAATATCTAACTCTGATTACCAAAAAAAAATTGAGATTACACTAAAAAGGCTCTGGTTTTTTTTTTTTTACCTGTAACAAACAGATTTTTATAGCTTTGGAAAAAAATTGCAACTTTTGCACCACAGTTTTAGAACAAATCAAAGTTATGTTAAAAGTAATAGCACACACTAAGTGAAATATTTACAGGATATTTATCATAAAACTAAAATGTAAGATGTTGAAAACATGTATAACAGTTTGCATGCTTTTCTTGGGTCCTCCAAAAAAATAGAATTGTACCTGTTTTTAAATCTGCTAAGTTGTAAAACACCATCTTCAAAGAAGTGTTGAGGAGAAAGTAATTCACATCTGAGTACAGCTGACAAGTTGTTGCATTTAGAAAAGGAATTGGGGAAGAATGTAAAATCAATAGGATAAAGACCATGTTCAGTGTTAGGCTTGAAACCAGCATAACAATGTGCAAATAGCAGAAATAAACTCAGGAAGAAATACAGTGCAGTGTATTTATTTCTTACGTTCAAGTAAAAAAAACAAGCAATCAAAGTCAGTGCAGTTGTACAAAAATGAGCAATGGCTGTTAGATCGAATAAGTACTAAATGTATCAAGTACAACAGTATAATAGTGCAAATGACAACTCTGTGCAAATATCTTCCCTCTGTTTTTTTTTACTTGTACCACACTCATTGGGGTGTGGTATGAGTAGCTACACCCTCCTGGGGATGAAGCCCACATAATAGCCCTGTGGGTCAGAATATGTGTCTCTGATTCTCCATACACTGCAGCTAGGGATCACAACTTGATGCCCTCTCCCTAATGCTCCATACTGCCACAGGACAAACTGCCTATATGCAGCAAACCTGAATTGTCTGTTGTCCTCGCCAGGATCAGGGCGATCAACCGTAGCACGGACATCATTCCAAAGCCTCCTTTGCAGTCGCAACACTCCACTGTTGAGTATATAACCGTCCATGTGTGGAAGTGTGGAAATGCAGAGTTCCGGTGCCTGTCCGCAGCATTTCTTCTCCAACACAGTCGGCATCTCCCTACAGTGTCCACAGACGCACCACACTGGCGAAGAAGGGCCAGGCTGGCCAGCTGGGTCTTGTGATGACGGTCTGGCCCCCTGTTGAGCTGGTGTAGACGCTGCTAGAACATCGAAAACCAAGCTCGGGTCTCTCTCCAGGCATCTCTCCAAGACCCCCTGCAGCTGCTCGAGCGATAGAGTCCTGATTCTGGCCTGGTAGAGCAGAAAAAAGGCTTATTAATTTTGGAGAAGTAATGATAATGAATAGCATGATAGTTTCTCGCTAAATACATACCTGATTTACTGCCAGTATCTGAGCCCGTAACTGCTCCATCCGTGCGACGTCCTCAGCCGTTAGGCTTTCGGATCCGACGGCGGTTCCTCGGCCTCGGCCACGGCCTCTTCCACGTCCGCGGCCACCTCTCCGACCAACCCCTCCGCCCCGCGGCCTTTGTTCCGGCTGACCGCCAGTACTCTGTCCCACTTTGCTTCGCCTCGCACTGCGACCAGTCGATGTCTGTCTGGCGCGTATTCATCACCAGAGCTTTCTTCTGGCACATACTACAAAAACATGAAATGAACTTAGTTTATTTATCGGTTGACTAGCAGGCTACACACGCTATACTATCAAGTATCTCACAAAACAGTGATAAGTAAAAGCTGGATAAACGCACAACTTGTGGTTAAGAAATTGCTTTAGAAACTTACCTCAGAATCAGACATCATTGCAGAAGTTGTGTCGCTTGTCGGGGTGAAGCCATTGAGTGCGGAGTGTTTAGATACCGGCACATATTGTGTCGCGTTCGCGACACAATATTTGCACAAGCAAATGTTACTTTGGAGTTAAAGAAAGTCCTGCACTACGTACACCACGTACCTTCGGCCACAGGTCGTTGTTGACGTTAAAACAGACAGCTAATATGAGGTTAGTTTAGCTATGACCTACTGAATCTTAAATAACACTGTTTCATCAACTGAGATAAACTAGGGTGACCAAGCGTCCTCTTTTGCCCGGACATGTCCACTTTTTACGTCCTGTCCGGGGTGTCCGGGCGGGTTTAATATATTCACGAAAATGTCCGGTGTTCACTGATTTTCATAAGACCATTACGCACATCCGTAAATTGACCGGCGCTCGCAAACAATACTATCATGCGCATCACTTACCGAGAGGCTGCCTTGTGGGCAGGTCTGCTCTGCGCGTGCACACACACGCATAGAGAGTGAGAAGATCAGAGAGAAGGAGAGAGAGAGACATAGACGGAGAGCGGAGAAGACGGGGCTGTTTAGACAGCGGAGCTGTATTGCACGGAAGATGCCTAAGTGTAAGTGCAGCTTCACAGATGAACTGCAAAAAAAAATTTCCGACATACCGTCTCGATCGGGACAAGTGGGAGGCGGAGTGAACCGTGTGCAAAGCTGGCACATATGTCTCAGTGTCCAATAAAGGTGCTGGAGATCTCAAAGCTCACATGGACACCGAAAAACATGACATGACAATGGCATTTCATACTGTAAAACACCACAACAGCTACAGGTCCATGGATTGCACCAGTGCCTTGCTAAAAAAAAGACATTTCCTGACTCTGACGTTGCTAAAAAGTTTAGGAGTGCTGGCACCAATGCCTGGTACCTGGCAATCGGTACCAGTGCTCAACGGTACAAATTTTCTGTACTTTTTTGTAGTTATGTGGTAAATAATATCAATTTCTTTAACAATGTTATATATATTTTTTTCAATTTAACATATATATCCTTCAGTATATACCCTTGCAATGCTGTGTTCATGTCCATCATGGAAAATCGACTATTCTTTCACTTCCTCACAGTCACAAGGATGTGTTCAGGTACCCAAACGTGGTACCTTTTGATTTTACATGAATCGGTACTCTGTACTTTTGACAGAATTCGGTCGGTACCTTTTGAAGTACCTGATTCGGTACCCATCTCTAGGTGTAATAGCCCCCCATTCTGTTGAAGTCACTCATGAAGCACTCAAAAAAAAAACAGTACTGTGGTGTTTCCACAGACGGGAGTAACCACGGGGCAGTGAAAATATTAAGAATATAAGAAGCCTGTCTGAATTTGTGCCTTGAGGCCAGTGCCGTTGTCCTCTTTTTTGGAAATCAAAATATGGTCACCCTAAGATAAACTCACACGTAGTCCTAGCTAACTCATACCCAACTCATATCGGCAAACAATAACATGGCGTTAACTTACCGGACACGAAGTGCGCGCTGCATATGCTCTCGTCGCCTTTTGGACCGCCGGGACCCCAATCTGCCCTTTTTATGGCCTGAAGCCACAATCTCCTCCGGTTCTACGCAAAAGGATGAGATCCTCTTGGAATATTAAACAACTTCCATCCATCCTTTTGCCGGTTGGTGCAGTTAACCGCGCAGCAACTCCTTGTCATTTTGCTCCTCTAATGCTACTGTCAACGAAGTGCCTCACTTTCTGCCCCCTAGCTGCGCGCGCACATCGGCGATGACGTTGCACAGAAACCCGTCTATGGCAGATGTTTTTTTTTTTGCTCCATCACTCAAGTAAGAAGACCTGAGTAGGACTTTTTTGATGCAAAAATGGTAAGTTAAGCTTGGTTCATGTTAGTCGGACAAGGTTAAAGATAGTAACTTACAGCTCACTAATGAAGAAAGCATGAGGACTCTTGAGTGCTCCTAACCGCCCAGTCCTTCTGGTTTACCTGCGCTTTGCTTCGGCTCTTCGTGGGCTGCATGGCTCCGGCAAAATAAGCTGCCTAAATCAGTAAACCTTACCTTTATCCGAAGCAATAACACAGTAGCGTTCAAGATAAATATGAGATTATGCAGGTCAAAAATGCTACACTAGAACAAAAACTATTTTTTTCAGAAAATTATGCACATCATTTGGTGAAAGTATTGTTTACCAAACAGATTTTAAATGGAAGCCCAAAAAGGGGTAGAAATTGTTAAGTGTTTAACTAAACGTTGTCAATGCCCAGAATATGTTGAGTAATATTTTGCATCATACAATAACTGGTTATGATTGAATTTGCAATATTTCTCTACCAGTTGTTGCAGTTTCCAAATATAGAGCTGATAGTAATAAACGTATATACTGCCATATTCTAATATTACCCTTAGAATATTTGATGGTTTGACTTTTTATGTTGAAATGCTGATTCAGCATTTCAACATATTGTTATCCTACTTCATTATTATGTTGAAATGCTGACTCAGCATTTCAACATATTGTTCTTCTACTTTATTATGTTGAAATGCTGACTCAGCATTTCAACATATTGTTATCCTGTGACTTTAATATGGTGAAATGCTGACTCAGCATTTCAACATATTGTTATCCTGTGACTTTATTATGTTGAAATGCTGACTCAGCATTTCAACATATTGTTCTTCCACTTTATTAATCTTCTTCCGATTCTTCTTCAATATTCTTCCGTACGTTTTTTGGCTCTTTTCACAGCCTTCAAATTTTGTCCGATTTTCACCGTTCAACTTTTAAACTATTCAGCTTGTTTAGGACATGTGTGCTATATATCTTCCCTTTTCTAACTATTAAACTTTTTGATTTATTCAGCTTTTTCAAAAAAAATTTCTCTATTTTAAACAGATGGAAAATTTCAGCTCTTTCCTTTAAATCTCGTTCTCTTCACAGCAGAAAAGTAAAAAGTACATTTAAACGTTCACTGAAGGCTCCTGCTTCTTACAAAGGGAGTATTTTACCAAAAAAATGTACAGTTTTGCCAAAAAACGCCTCAGTGTGAGAGTAACACTCATATCCCTCTAACCTGGAGTAATGTTAAAATCTGACCTATATTTCTCATCAACTTCATTCCTAACTACATTTATAAATCATCCTCCTGCGGTCAGTTTTTATCCCACAGTTCTGGGAAAACAGCATCTTGTTCATCAGAGTCTCCAGATTCTCACAATGTTTTTGTTTTTCTTCTAGCCCTTAGGGTTTCAGCATAAATGCAGTTTGTTCGGACCTATGTCTAGCCCAAAAATCCAGCTTAAGATCAGTGGATACAAAGGAGTTCCAAAGTTCAACTGCCATGTCACACTCATTATGACATCATGATCACCATGGTAACCACACAGCTGTGGATAATCACTGACTAGGTCTTTGAAGGACAGAGAAACACATATGTTTCTTTATTATGCCTAAACAGCCAACCCAAACTGTCTTACACGAACACATACAGCCAACCCAAACACACGCACACAAATACACAAATACACACATACTCACGTAAACACACACACACACACACACACACACACACACACACACACACACACACACACACACACACACACACACACAAACATTTTACCATCCAAAACAGTGACAAGACAACAGAAGATTCAAAGTCTTACTCTACCACAAATATCCCAAAGAGTAACACATTAGCAGGGCAAAGTGCTGCACCTTCAGCTGAAGGAGCATGTAACCATGACAATCTTTCATCTCACACAGCTGTTTATACTAGGTAATCAAAACATTCAGGAACAAAGACACATATGTACTTCAGTTATTTTTTATAATACCATACCTCCCCATTTGACTTAATCTACAAGCACACACACACAAATACACACAAACACACACACACACACACACACACACACACACACACACACACACACACACACGTACACACACACACACACACACACACACACACACACACACACACACACACACACACACACAAACATTTTACCATCAAAAACAGAGACAAGGCGACAGAGGATTCAAACATGACAACCTTTCATCACACACAGCTGTTTATACTAAGTAACCAAAACATCCAGGAACAAAGATACACGTGTTCTTCAGTAACTTATAATACCATACCTCCCCCTTTGTCTCAATCTACATGCTCCACTATTCACACAACTTTTTCCCACACCTTATAATTCTCAAACTGCTGCTCTCTGTACTGTTTTTTCCCCTATTTCTCCTACTTCTTCTCTCCATTCCACATTTTTAGCTCTGGTTTACATCTTTCCCCCTTTTTCTAACCTTTAAATGATTAAACTTTATTTAAAACATTTTACCATCAAAAACAGAGACTGAAATAATCTTCTGATCCACTGCAACTCCTTCAACTTCAACTGCTTCTACCTTTTGCAGACTTTGACTCGAGACTCTGTTCACACATTAAACTGGTCCTATTCTCTTCATCTCATTTACACATTAGTCATAGATTTCTGCTTTCTTCTACATTTTTTAAGATTTCACTGTTCGGTTTCTCTCTTTGTATTTATTTATCTTTTATAGGCTGATTTACATTTCCATTGTATCCACTTTCTTTATCCACTCATTGTCTTTACCTCATTTCCCTTTCATTTTTTCTTTCCTTTATTTTACATTTTCAGCTTTTTCCACTTTTATTTAAACTTTTCCAGCTTCAGCATTTCAACGCATTTGCTGCAAGGAAATGCAACTTCTCTAGTTTCTAATTGTTACTTTCATATGGGAAACTGTCATTTTGTGTATCATAGAGATCACAGTGAGCAATGTAGTTATATAACTTAAAACTCTCTTCCTTTTTTCAGCCTTTAGCATAATTGTCCAAAAAATTGATGTATTTATCTTTTTTAAGTTAGTTTAGGTTTACACTATGATTCTAGTTTGCTTTTAAGAAGAAACACATGTGGGGACATAAAGGATATGGTTAGTAATATTGTTTTCTTTGATCACAGATGTATATCAAGGAAAAATAGTGGTGGTGGGAAGCATGATATATTTTTGACTATCAATTCCCAATTATTTTGGCAGCTATATTAAAAAATGTAGATCAATAAAATAGGATATCTTTAAGCCCCACTTTGAAGTTTTCCATGTCTCTGGCTGTTTCATCGATGCATATTTAGAATTCAGATTCTTAACCTTAGCCCCAAACGTCATGTCCATGTATATGACAAAATGCTGTGTTCACTTTTGTTATACTTCTCTCACTTTTTTTTTATCAGCCCAAGGCAAAGAAGAAGACAGGGGGAGGAAAAGATCAGATGTTGGAACTGAGCAAAGAAAGTCAGGATGGTAAATCAGGTATAGGCTGACTTTGAGTACAATAGCAGTTGCTATGTCTTGTTTGATTGTGTATTTACAGCCCTTTATTCAATTGTGCCTTTGTTACAGGATTTGAAAGTGGTGGAACTTTTCCTCAGAGTGGCAGCAGTGTGAGCAGCTTTGAATCAGGTAATATCTAATTTTTAGATGTGACTTGGAATAGGTTGTGCAAAACAATCAAACAGGTTGTGTTTTAAATCTTTTTTTTAAAATTATTATTATTTCTGTCTCATCATGACCCTCTCTATTTCTTCAAGGATCAATCTCCAAAGTGGAGTTCTTGGAGGCTAAAGTCCAGTGGCAAGAAAAAGTCATCAAGGATCTGGAACAGGAACGCGATTTTTTGCGTAAACAAATCATAAGGCAACAACAAAAAGAAGGTGAGTATTTTCTAAGTTAATTGTAATGCTATTTTTAACTCATTACTGAAAATGTATAACTTACCTTTTCAACTTTTTTTTATGAAAGCTGAACACATGGTTTATGCCTCAAAAAGGTATAAAGGGGATAATGATGATACTGAGGAAGCAGACAGCCCTTTGTCAGTTATTAGCAAATCTTCAGATAGTGATGTCATGCCAAGACCGAAGCTGAAGCACTCGCAGTCATCTACATCTCCAAGTGAGCCTGGCCGGGGTCATGTCAGAGGTAAATACTTAGTTTTCTAAGGTTTTCCCTTCAGTTTTTAATAAATTTTACTCTGTTGTTTGCACCTGTGTTAACTTATATTCTGATAGTCAATTAAAAATAACATCTTAAGTAAAACTGACTGAACAGATGGACCTAATGGACAGCTCATGAACTTATATAGGGAGTGTTCTAAGTTTAAATAACATTTCCTTTTTTCAGATTATGTAGGGAGAAAACAGGATACAACATTCTAATGATATAGTTTTAGCATGTATGTCTTTAAGTCACCCTTTTATTTGATGAGGGTCCTAAATTTTAAATGGCACAATGAAGCAGACCCTTGGATCTGTTTTAAAGCAGCAGCATAGCAGTTTTTGTGTTAGACTATTTCATATCCCGAAGTGAATAAATTAGATAAAACTCTGTTGTTAGGTTATTACAAATTTCAAGTGCTTTATCTCTGAGCCTCTCAACTTGCAAAAAAGAATACTCCTTCTTTGGCAGCCCTTTGGGTATTTGAACCACGTTTTCTGTTTTGCTTTTTTAACATCTTGACATTTTTTAACAAATGCATTGTTGAGGAAATTCAGCCTTGTGCCTATGTTGTATGTAATTTAATTTGTCTTCAAATTTACCACACCTGTGTTATCCCTGATATCAGTTGGCCAACATTGGTTGTGTTTTGTATTCATAACTGTTTGACTATTTGCTCACCAGAGCTGCACAGAATGCTGTAAAAAATGCAGCACACATTGTGCAGTGAGTGACAAAATTTCACTTTCACTAGTTTATTAATTAAATAGGCATTTAAATATATGTAAGTATAATTAATGAAATCCCATCACAGTTTACTGGGCTTTGTGTCAGGCCAATCAAATAAACCTATTTCAATCCTTTCAATGATAATTAATATATATAATACAAATTAATTATAATGGTAAATCAGGGTACCTCTAGGGTTGATTTTTTTTTCTAATGTGTAAAAATCATAGTTTTACACAGGTTCCTCAAAATGCCTTTCAAGATCGTAGTAACCCTTATGAACACATGCCCGTGCATAGGTATATGATAGGTTTAATAATCATTCTGATTTACCTTTACAGTGAAGGGGCCAGCTGAGGCCATAAGCAGGTACCACAAAGTTCTGAAAAGCTTCAGACGTGTTCAAACGATGACAGAAGCCTTCAGAGTCAACTCAGTTGATCGAGTACCCATAAAGATGACAGCCCCAATTGCAGAGCTGCAGATGGTAGACCCAGAGACCTTTAACAGCCTGAAGTTTGATCCAGCAACAGAGAGCTTTTTGATATTCATGACGGAACTAGAAACTGAAGTTACATGCGTTTTTCTTAAGGGCCTGCTTGGTCGAACGACATCTCTACTTTGATAGCTGCTGAACTGCGTCAGGGCTAATTTCATTGAAAATGGATTAACTTCTGGCGGGCTTGCCACTTTTGCCTCTTTTGGTGTAAACGCACAGTCAGGTGTTCTTCTATAGACAACCCATTATTAAATAGCCCAGCATGTTTTTTTTAGTGATTTGCAAATTTAGAAAAAAAAAAAAACTAAGGCTACCCCTCTAGGGTTTTTCTAGAATTCTCACCCAAATTAAAAATTGTAAAGAACAACTAGAAAAGCAATTTCTGAAGAAATTGCGCTGTGAATGCAGAATGCTGAAGCAGCTTGCACTGAACTGCTAATGCAGAATGCTGAACATGATTGACTGAAGATATGTCTGAAAATGGCTGAATGAAGTCTTAAATAACTCGCGCTGAAATGCTAAAGCAGAAGCTGAACATGAATGACTGAAGATGTGTCTGAAAATGGTTGAATGAAGTCATGCAAGGCTTGCACTGAAATGCTAATGCAGAACGCTGAACATGAATGACTGAAGATTTGTCTTAAAATGGTTGAATGAAGTCTTTAAAAGCTTGTGCTCAACTGCTAATGTAGAATGCTGAACATGAATGACTGAGGATATGTCTGAAAATTATTAAAAGAACTCCTGAAAAGCTTGCGCTCAACTGCTAATGCAGAATGCTGAATTAGCCTGCCATGAACTCCTGGATGAAAGGAAATGAATGGACGAATAAATGGAATGGATGAATGAATTGGAAGGTGAAATGGTTGCGTTTATTCAAAAATTAAAGGAATGAATTAAATTTTAAAGAACATTTATGGAAATAATGACCTGACTGAGGGAAAATGCAAGTAGGCTATCTTAAACCCTGTTAAAATGTAATCCTGTGTGTCCTGTGTGTGAGTTTTTTAACCATGTAAGCCTGTAGGCTGAGGCCCATCTGAAGCCAGATGTTGCCATGGTGATCATTATTTACCAACTGCCATCAGAGAGCTGGTGGAGTCTGTTGATTCCCAACACCCCTTTTGAAATCAGGGTGTAAAGGTGCTCGCAATTCTGACAAAAAGAATGATCATGAAGCATGAATCAGTGTAATCTAAAATTGGATTTAAAAGTTTGAATGGCTGAACCAATTCAGGAATTAAAGGAAGGGATTTAAATTTAAAGGAAAAAATCTAGGAAAATAAGGAGCTGACTCAGGGAAATGGAAGTCAAATGCTGTTAAAGTGTGATACTTTCTGCCCTGTGTGTGTGTGTGTGTGTGTGTGTGTGTGTGTGTGTGTGTGTGTGTGTGTGTGTGTGTGTGTGTGTGTGTGTTCAAGCATGTAAACCTGTCTGCTGAGGCTTTTCTGAAGCCAGATTTTGCATTGGTGATGACTGATAAATTAACACACATGCTTGTCATTGTTCCTGAATGTTTTGATGAGTTACTATAAACAGCTGCATGAGATCAAAGGTTTCCACGGTGACCAGCTCGTTAAGGGCAGCAGGTGTAGGTGCACAACTTTGCCCTTGTTACTGTAATCTTCTGAAGATTTTGTGGCAAAGCAAGAGTCGAATCTCCTGTCACCTTGCCAAAACCATGAG
This sequence comes from Halichoeres trimaculatus, assembly GCF_033239565.1. Lineage (NCBI taxonomy): Eukaryota > Metazoa > Chordata > Actinopteri > Labriformes > Labridae > Halichoeres > Halichoeres trimaculatus. The sequence continues at coordinate 2,518,180 of NW_027437198.1, read as the reverse complement.
GGCTAGAATAAAAATGAACACACCGTAGGAATCCTGAGACCCAGAGGAAGCTGTCGATCTAAATTTCATGCATGAAGGTCAAGAAATGAACCCACGAGACCGATAGATAGATGAGGGAAATTTTACTGATCTCTGAGAAAACCCCTCAGGAATTAACATGGAGGTATATGGGTTTTTTTTTTAACTTCTCATGACAGTTGGCCATTTTCTGAAAAAGTGCTCCATCCTTTTGCTTTAAAAACCACTTTGTCAGAAGCAGGACAAGCCCTCCTCCATTTTGACATATAATATGCCTATGTGGAGCAAAAATTGTGACCAAAAGAGCAGTTTACCCGGAATTTTTCCAGGTTTCGTTTCCCCCTCTCCCTGCTCTGTCGTTTCAATCTCCTACTCTAAGCCGAAACATTCCGTTCAATACACACCAATGTTAAACGGCTCGAAGAGCTGAAATGCATCATGACCTTTGAAGGGTCATTGTGAAGAACCTATGAATGCTAGGAAACATTTGAAACCCACTGAATGAAGCCAAAAGATAGCTGAATATTTTGAAGTTTGAATGGAGTTTGTAGCTGAATGTATGACTGAATGAGGAGGGTTTGAAGCAGGCTGAAAAAATGTCCTGAAGAGAGGAAATTTTGAAAATTTCGCATTCATCTCTATGGGACTGAAATTTCGTAAATCGTTGAATATCTCGAAAAGTATTTGTGAAAAGTTTCTGAAGAGTCATAGCCCCCTTGTCCCCACTGAAACACACGTTTTGAAGTTTGAACGGTGAAAATCGGTTGCAGTTTGCTGGAGTTTTAGCGGTCCAAAAAAGCAGGCGGAAGAATGAAGAAGAAGAAGAAGAAGAAGAAGAAGAAGAAGAAGAATTTTTTTTGTCACAGAAGAACATATGCTGTGAATGCATTGCTGCATTCACAGCAACTACAGAGGCACTCCTAGAAGTTCTCACAAAGACACTTTGAACCGCTCATGGTTTGTTACGTTTTTCTGACATTTTGAATTTTTTTTGGGAATAAACAACCAAACTAAACAAAGGCTACATAGCACATTGAGGGTTTTTTTTTGGATTGGACCCAGGATACAATTATGAAAAAACACCAAATGCTTTAGGATTGTGCCTTAGGGTATTAAGGGGGTAAATACCCTCTCAGGGTATACCTTTTGATTGTTTTCCAACATAGGTCAAAATTTTGGAAAAAAAAAAAAAAACAGGGCTAACTCCCAAGGTTTCTTCAGGATGTTAACCCAAAACTAGAGAAATTGCATTTCCTTGCAGGAAATGCGTTGAAATGCTGAAGCTGAAGAAATGAAAAATCCTAGTGGAAACAGCTGAAAATGTGAAAGAAAACAGCTAAATAGTTGAACAAAGTATGAACTGAAAATGTGTAGTGTAGAAGGAGGGAAGAGGAAGGGAACAAATTGTGAAGACAGAGTAAAGAAGGAGTAAAGAAAAAGATGAGGTAAAAGTGATGTAGAAGTGAAGAAGAAAGGCAGAGGAGAAAAAGTGAGAAAGAAAGTAAAAGAAAAGTTGAGAGAAAGTGAAGAAAAAATAGGTAAGGAAAATGAATTGAAGACAAAGTGGATAAAGACAGTGGATACAGTGGAAAATATAAATAAGCCTATAAAAGTTAAAATATATAAATGATCAAAAAAAGAGAGAAAGATAAAACAGTGAAATCTCCAATAATGTAGAGGAAAGCAGAAATCCATGACTAATGTGTTAATAGCATAAAGGATAATAGGGCCAGTTTAATGTGTGAACAGAGTCTTAAGTCAAAGTCTGCAGAAGGTAGAAGCAGTTGAAGTTGAAGCAGTTGCAGTGGATCAGCAGATTATTTTAGTCTCTGTCTTTGTTGGTAAAATTGTTTAAATAAAGTTTAACAAGGCTATAGATGTGAAGCAGAGCTGAAAATGTGGAATGGACAGGATAACAATTAGCAGAAATAGGAAAAAATACAGAGGTTTATGTAGCACTAATATAAGGAGAAGTAGCAGTAGTTTGACAAGTAAAAGCTGTGGAATAAATTGTATGAATAGTGGAGCATGAGGATTAAGTCAAAGGGAGAGGTATGGTTTTTGAAGTAACTGAAGTAGTGATGGAAATATCACTGCATGTAAAGGTCTGGGATGTGTGAGGGACAGAAAGAGCACACACACATGTGTGTCTTTGTTCCTGAATGTTTTGATGAGTTAGTATAAACAGCTGCATGAGATGAGAGGTTTAATAGATATAGTGGAAATGTAAATCATCCTAACAAAGTTAAAATAAAAGAATGAAAATAAGAGAAAGATCAAACAGTGAAATCTTCAAAAATGTAGAAGAAAGCAGAAGTCTATGACTAATGTGTAAATAGGATTAAGGGTAATAGGGCCAGTTTAATGTGTTAATGAGGTCTTTAAGTCAAAGTCTGCAGAAGGTAGAAGCAGTTGAAGCTGAATGACTTGCAGTGGATCAGGAGATTATTTGAGTCTCTGTTTGTGTCAATAAAATGTTTTAAATGAAGTTTAATCATTTGAAATGTTTTAAAAAAAAAAGGGGGTTAAGATGTGAACCAGAGCTGAAAATGTGGAATGGAGAGAAGAAGAAGGAGAAATAGGGGAAAAAACAAGTCAGAGATTAATGTAGCACTAGTAATAGAAGAAAAACTAGCAGTTTGAGAATCATAAGGTGTGGGAAAAAGTGGTATGAATAGTGGAGCATGTAGATTAAGTCAAAGGGGGAGGTATGGTATTATAAGTAACTGAAGTACATGTGTGTCTTTGTTACTGGATGTTTTGATGAGCTAGTATAAACAGCTGTGTGAGCTGAAAGACTGTCAAGGAGACAAATGCTCGTTAAGGTGCAGCTGCAGAACTTTGCCCTGCTCATGTGTTTCTCTGGGCATTTTGTGTTGAAGCAAGAGTCTGAATGTTCTGTCATCTTGCCAAAACCGTGAGGTCTACAATAAAAATAAACACACCATAAGAACCACAAGATCCTGGGGAAGCTGAAGGTGCAACTTTCATGTATGCAGATGCAGAACTGTGTCATTGAGAGCAGTTTGCAAATGAGGGAAATTCCACTGATCTTTGAGAAAACTCTTCAGGAATTAACATTGGAGCAGATGGCTTTAGGGTATAGACACTTCATGACAGCTGGTCATTTTGTGAGCAAGTGTTTATTTTTTTGCTTTAAAAGCCACTTTGTCAGAAGCAGCACAAGATTAGCAACTGTTAGATGTATTTTTTAAGTTTGTACTGTAAATATTTCAGAATTTATGACTATTCTTTCAGAGACAGCAGCAACCTTTCTGCAAGAGTGTGTCGAACTCTAGCTAACGATGATTGCACTCTAGGAGGCTGAGATTTTAGGGCAAAGTGGGAAAAGTTTATGTTGCTTGAACAGTGAAATCTCAAAAACAGTAAAAGATATTAAAGAGCAGACAAAAACCTGAAGAGTGGAAAGATAGCTGAATATTTTAAAGTTTAAATGAAGTCTGTAAGTGGAAGTATGAGGAGGCTAGTAGTTCTGAAAGTTGAAGGAGATTTTTCAAGAGAAGCTGAAGTTTCCAATGCATTTCAGATGGAGTATAATTTTCATAAAAAGCTGAATAATTCAAAAAGTTTAAGGGTTAGATACCACAAGAGTCATAGCACACATCTCCAGAAGAAGCTGAATAGTTTAAAATTTGAATGGTGAAAATCGGACTAAATTTGAAGGAGTTTTAGCGAACCAAAAAACGTACGGAAGAATAAGAAGAAAAAAAAGAAGAAGAAGAAATTCACAGGAGAACAATATGTTGAAATGCTGAGTCAGCATTTCAACATAATAATATGCTAAAAAACACAATGGGCACAACTCTGACCTCTTCTAGGCCACCACTAGTGGTCCATAACCTCTCATAGTTTTATTTAATGTTTCAACATTCCACTATTTGAAATTTTTGGAAAAACAAATGCTTACCCTGAAGTTGTTGTTTTCTTCCCTCCAGAATTTGGACCAAAATTTAACTGGTGAAATACCACTGAGGGGACACTCCTAGGGCTTCTCATAAAGACACCTTTGTGGCTTATAATCTAAAAGGATACATTCTACTTTTTAGAACAGTGGTAAAAGATTGAAGAAAAAACAGGGCTCTCATGTTACTTTTTTTCAGAATTTTGACTCAGTTTGTTTTGGGGGTTTTTTTCTTCACAATTAAAAAAATATATATATGTAATTCTTAATTATTCAAAAGGTATGAAAGACAGAGGCTTTTTTGTTTAAAAAAAAAGATACTGAAAAACGCAATGTTACTTTGTTTCTGTTTCTGTTTTTTGTTGTTGTTGTTGTTGTTTGTTAGGGTTTTTTTCTATTTTTTTGTTTGTTTTGTTTTGTTTTGTTCTGTTTTTCAAATAAAAAGATATATCCTCCTTTGTGGCTGCCACCTTATCATGGTGGAGGGGTTTGAGTGCCTCGATGATCCTGGGAGTGTCAGGGGCAATCGCCCATGGTAGGGTCTCCCAAGGAAAACTGGTCCTGGGTGAAAGAACAGAAGAAGTGCAACCAAGACCCAATCTAAGTATAAAAAAGAATATGTTCACATTGGCCGGAGGAGCTCTGGAGCCTCGCCCTGGAGCCAGGCCTGGGGTTGGGGCCCACAGGCGAACGCCTGGTCGGGCCGAGCCTGAATGGGTGACATGTAGGGCTGAACGATTTTAGGAAAAGATTGAAAAATTAATTATTAAATTATTAATTAAAAAAGTTAAATAAAATAAATAAAAATTAAACAATAAAAACAACTATTTTAAATAAGTAATAATAAGAAAAACAAAATTAAAAAATTCCAATACAGGAAAAAAGGATCTTGCCCAACAGTCTTATGGCTCAAGAGAGCTAGCTTTTGAACATCTATAGCTGCAGTTAAACAACCTTGTTTTTTCCTGAAAAATAGCAAATATCTTTCTTAAACAGAAAACGCAGAACAAATAAACTCTCAGATGTACTTAAACAATTCTTCACTCTGACATCTCATCAACATCTTTCACAGATTTTTTGTCAAAAAAAACAGCACGTCAACTTTTGATGGTTTTAGACATGAGCGCTGACATGTGACAACATTGCCACTAGTACTAAACAACCTTTCTGATGGTGAACTGGTGGCTGGTATGCACAGGAATTTCCGAGCCAGTTTGCTCAGATTTGGAAAGTTAACATTGTGCATTCTCCACCAGGCCAGTGGCTCTTCCTTTCCGTCGATAGTAGGAGTTATCAGGTAGTTGTCCGATTCAGCTTTAACGGCACCTTCAAACTGCTTACTGGAGGAAGGATGAGGGGCGGTCTTGCTCTTGAAGAGGCTGCCCAAAGACCGTTTTCCCTTCCCTGAGGTGGATGGCTCTGCCTCTGCTGCACCCTGGGGCATGGCATCTGGGGTGCTGACACGGGCCCTCTTTTCCTGCAAAACACAGAGATAAGAGCTGTTTTGCAGTCCGGTGTGATTTTGAGCAATTAGGCATTCTATGTAAACAAAAAATCAGTGTAATACAAATATCACTTTTATTGATGTGGCATTTTGTATTGCTAAAGTACACAAAGTAAAAGGACAAGTTACCTTTCGTGCCACCTGTTCCATTTCAGTCTTCACTCTTTCTTTGATGTCAGGGACACTCTCTTCACTTATGTAGTCAGTCTTGAATCTAGGATCAAGGAATGAAGCAATGTCCAACAGCTCCTGTGTGGCTGGGTCACTGTATTTATCTTCGATGTAGCCAAGAGCTCTTGACTTTATTTCCTTGGTAAGATCTGTGTCCTCATCACTTTCATTCAGGGTTGATGTTCTCATGAGATGGAGAGCTGGCTTCAGGTAGGACACACTTCCATAGGCTTCACTGGACAGGGCATCTGTAAACTCCTGGAGAGGACCAAGGGCGCTGTTTACTGATTCAAGGACGTCTGTGTCCTGCCAAGCTGGGACAAGGTGACGTGTTTTCTTGTCTTCAGTCAGAACCTGAGTCAACGCTTTGCACTGCTCCAACACCCTCCCAATCGTTTTTTTGCCTTGAGCCCCATCTTGTCGGACACTCTGTAATAACTCACTTATTACAGAGTAAATAACTCACTTATTACAGGTAAATTTTATTCTTTCTGTGCCTTGTTCAGTGCTGTCTTCTTTTTCCAGCTATGAGAGAAGACTCCAACAATCTGTTTGCAAAGTCCTGTTGCCCTTTTAACTCTTGCATCATCTTTGACAGCATTTTCTGGACAAAAAAAAGGGAAAGAAGATAATAAATGAGCATTACAGGCTGAAAACTTAATGATAATAATAATCATTGCAAGGCAGATTTTCTAGCAAGAGAACAAAGTACAGCCAGGAAAACCATATTACAGACAATGGTAAGGAAATCAATGATCAAATTCAAATCACACATTTTCATAATCTAATATTAGTGATAAATAATCCGTTCTTATTGATTATCCAAACTAGATATTTGTAAGGACTTCAAAGAAAAAAAAATCAAGAGAAACGCCACTGACTATACCATACCTGTCATGTTTTGGATTTGAAAATAAGGGAAATTTTACAGCGCTTACTGTGAGCTGTCACACCACCCAAACCAAGCTCCAGTATCCCTTACATTTTAAGACAAAAGTACAAGGTATCTAAAAATAACTTGTCAACAGCGTGCTAATTAGTTAGATGATCAGAATCTGATAGGCCTACCCAGGTCAGCTGACAGTCTTGGCTGGGCCCAGGACAAGATCATCTCAGAGGGCCCACCCCCAGCCCCCTCCCAAAGCATAATTTCATTTTAAGCCCCCCCCCCATCAAGTCAATGGAAACCCTGCTATAAACCTGACCCTACATACTATCACTAACTGCCAATTATTAACCGTTCGTTTTTCAACAGAGATAAATGTATTATATATTTAATCTACAGTCCATATCCAGACAGAATTATTCTCTCTTCTGTCCCATGATTGCAGGCTAGCAGATGGGATGTTTATGCCACAAAGTTTTTCTTTTTAGTTCAACAACATACATGCCCACTTTCAGTGTAGTCTGGTTATTCTACTGGGTAAACTTTGATACACTCTTAGGGATGTTTGTCCTCTTAGGGCCTCCATACACTGAGACACATTTTCTACATTTGTACCTGATCTATAGACCATCCACTGAAAACAGCTCTGAGACCACTTATGGGCCTCCACCCACAGATTTAAAACCGCTGCACTAGTAGATTATATTTGGGGCTTTTTCCTTCAAAGATTGATTTATATAATAATAATTAATAATAATAATTTTATTATTTGTATAAAATATATATATATACACATATACATACATATACATACATACATACACACATATACATACACATACACACACATACATACACATACATATAGAACATATATACATACATATATATATATATATATATATATATATATATATATATATATATATATATATATATATATATATATATATATATATATATATACACATACATACATACATACACATACATACATATATCACTGATTCTTGAGAGTTGGGACAAAACATGTCCTACAGTGGAAAGTCTGATTAACATAAAAAATCAAGACTTTCACCATGATTGACACACTTTAAAGAGTGAATCCAAATGACCTGTGTATACCCATAAATTTTTTTTTGCAAAAATGTGTATTTTTGGGGGGAATCTTAGATAAACCTTTGATCTTAGGTTAAAAGGTCCATGTTACTGATCTTGTCCTTAGCACTTAGTCATAGTAATGACTAGCCCAAAAAGCCTTTGAAAATATCAACAATTGTAAATTAATATAAATCAATTATAAAAGAATGTTTTTAAATATATAAAACAATGTATTACGTGACCGTCAAATAATATTTTCGGTAAAAATCTGCCTATTAAAGTTTGGTCCTTAGTTTCTGTCAACTCCGTCAGATTTTTTTATAAAACCTAATTAAATCAGGGAATAGCATGGTCAGCTATGCCCCTGAGGACCACTTGTCATCTTCTTGTCTGTGCTGAATTTAACACTACCACACATGTTCTGATAAGTTTTACATTTTTAGATCTTTTAGACCAACAATGTCAATATTCCTATGGTCACAGCTGGATCATGTCAACTCCGTCTCTCCATTATGGTGCATTTTCTTAAACAATTGTGGATTGAATTTAAGTATTTTAGTGAGGTTACTGAGACAGCTAACAGCTGGGGAAAAATTAGCTATCTGCAGTGTACAGTACATGTTTTGGAGGGAAAATGCATGCCCCTTTGTCAACCCCGTCAGACGTCAACTCCGTCAGTTTCTACATCTGACGGAGTTGACATGTAAGCTGATGGAGTTGACAAATCCACCTATTACCTCTTAATGTCCTAAATATTGTTATTTGTGAACATAGAAGAGGATTTAAATGTTTTTTCAGAGATTTATTTACACATGAATGTACATATATAGCATGCAATACATTATTTAATCATAGTGTATAACCTTCACTTCTGACTTGTAGGGAAAGGGCAGGCAGTGGTCTGGTTATTGTTTTGTAACTCTTGCTGCATTTATATGTAAAACAAGAATAATTTTTCATTATTTCTATTTTTTTAGAGAAGTATGGCTAAACAGAAATTGTCAGTTTAGGAGCAAAGAAGAAGAAATAGAGAGTACCAGTGAAAGAGAAGAGAAAAAATAAACAGTGACCAAGAGAGCAAACAAGACATGCAAGAGAAGGAAAGACAAAGGTGGAAGAAAAGAGTTCAAGACAAAAAAAGTAGAGACAGACCAATATGGATTTTTTGGGGCCAATGCCAATACTGATTATTAGTGGGCAAGGAGGCGGATAACTGATATTTGAAGCCGATATTAATCTGCTGTTGAAGCAAAAATATTGGCATAAAAAATTTGAGCAATACAAACTCCAACATTTCTGCATTCAAATGCCTTCAAGCATGTTTATTAAACAGCTCCCAGGCTCAGCAGCATGTTTTATAAAGTTAAATGGAAACTTAAAAAAAAATAAACCGCTAAAGTTTTCTACAGTAAACAAAGTTGTCAAAATTTCAATGTAACTGCAATAAAACTTGAAAGAATTGAGTTTGTGCTGCCTTTTACAGGCATGTTATGCAGTTGAATTAATTTTCTGTTTAGTTTTCACATGACTGATTTTTAAGGTTTTGACCATCTAGGGCTTCCATAGCGTAGACGGAGAAATTCTGTGCAGAGAAGCATCAACAAGCAGCTCCTGAATGTCTGCAGTTGAAAACATTTCTTATCATTTTTAAGAGGCAGAAAAACTTTTTTCCTGTGGGTATTGATAAGAGGAGTGATTGATTGAGTTGTGTCACTGCCATTGACGTCTATAGACGTCATTTTGACATTGAACGTCGAACGCCATTGACGTCTTTAGACGTCAATTATGTTTGACGGCTGGCAGTATGAAGCTCTCTGCTCTGAAAACGGCTGGCAGTGAATGAGTTAAAATAGGCTCATAGACAGTAAGATAGTCACAATGCTAAGTGCGGTTGCATTAGAGCTGCAACAACAGTTTTGAATGGGTTTCATATCGGCCGTCGGATTACAAAAAGGCCAAAGCCGATATGCCCCAAAATGCCATATATCGGCCCCGATAATCGGCCAGGCCAATAATCAGTCTATCCCATGGCCCAACAGCAAGGGTTCAACCTAAGCTTAACAGCAAGGATGTCTGTTTCTGCCCAGTTGAAGACATCACAGTGAAAATAACGAGAAATGCAATACCAGTCAGATCGAGAACACGTGAGATCTACAGCATAGCCCCTGATGTGGTAGACTTCATAGAGCATGAGCATGTCCAATGTCTGATACTGTGTATGTAGTGTTTAGTTAAAATTAAGTGCAGTATGTACAATTAAAGGTCAGTGGTTAGTTCTAAATCTGTTGTGCACACAAAAGATATTTGTTCATCAATCTCCAATCTCCTGCACACATTTTTTCAACACTGTCAGTTTTTTGTCAACTCCGTCAGACCTTGGTCAACACCGTCAGATGTATGTTTTTGTGAATTTTGATAAAATAAAATGAAATATTTCTTCAGTATATGTTGTTAATGTATTACAGAACCCACAGAGCTACATCATCTAATCCCTTACTTATTTAAGAAAATTGCCTTTATGATCATAAAATTAAAAACAAAGTTTGAAAATCCCAATATTTGGAAAACTGGGTTTTCAAAATGATCTGAAATCACAACGTAATGTTACATACTAAATATTTTTGCATACCAGAGTATCTAAGCACAATTACCACATAATTTGGTCCTTTAGATTCTTGTTGATCTGATAGAATTAAAATTGCATACTTTTAAGTATGTCTGACGGAGTTGATAAAAATTGGGTTCTAAAGGGAAACATGTTTATTTGTTAAAAATCAATTTTTATTTAGAACCTGTTCCTTTACATGGCTATTTAGATAAGCCCCTTCTCTTCAAAAATATGTAACTTTAACAAATGTAGGATGCATTTTGTAAAACAGCATTTTTAAAAGTGTTTTGTCCCGACTCTCAAGAATCAGGGATATACATAATAATAATAATAACAATAAATAAATAAATAAATAGGTAAATGAATAAAATAAAATAAATAAATAAATAAGATAGAGATAAAAGACATTAAAAGATGGTAAAATGGCAATGTGTGATGCAGGAGACCTCAGGAGATGAATTTATCATTCAGAACACAGTGAGTGAGTTAAACAGGGAGACCCAGAGCTGGACAGCATCTGTCTGCATCCTTATGGTCACCGGCGCACGGAAGTGCGCGCGCCCAAAGACACCGAGCGATTCGGGAGGCATTTAGATCAAGTGTTTAAATTAAAATTATCGGGCCTGTAGTCCACAGAGCGGATCGTTGCTGCTTCAAACAAAGAGAGTCTCCTGATGAATCATGGAGCCCTACGCACATCGCGTGTGAAATGCAGGAGCGCTAATATTAGGGCCCCTTGCGCTTCACCGTGACGCTCTCTCTCTCTTTTTAATACGGGAAATTAAAGGAAACAGTAATACGGGAGGACGGCGGGAAAGAGGGGTAAAATACGATAGTTTCCAGGCCAAAACAGGAGACTTGACAGCTATGGACTATACTGAAGACAACACCGGCACATCATCACATTAAATCTGTATGAATTAATTCACAGAGAGAGAAAGAGAGAGAGAGACACACACACACAAACACACAAAGTTTCACTTACCAATTGCTAGATGCAGCCTGTGTCCAAAACACTGAAGCCGGGTCCATCCATTACGTTCCATAGCTTTGACCATGTTTGCTGCATTGTCGGTTGTGATGCATATTTATTGCTCCTGACCGCGTAGATCTCTGTCATAAGGTTCAGTGAAAGCTGTTAAACCCCTCAGTCACATCCACGCTCTGATGGCTGTGAGAGGCTCCTTCAGGCAAACATGAATGAAACTTACGGAAGAGCTGTGACCCTTGATGACATTCAGATATCACACCACACCACAGCAGAATCCTGCAGGCCTCAGTTTACTGGACTGCAGCCCTCTCTGCTGGACAGAAGCAGCTAATACAGGCAGTATTTGATCCCAAACTGCACACAAAGGCTGAGAGGCGAGCTCAGAGAAACTTGAGTGGCGACACATGATAGTTTTAAAAACCATGGGAGTCAGAGAAACCACAGGTCTTTCTGCAGAGGACAGTCTTTGTCTCCTTACAGGAAGGACTGAACACCAGGACACCAAGTCTGCTTCCATTCAGGACAAAACTGCTCACCCTTACCACAGGATGGATGTAAATACAAATCTATGAACTTTTAAAGACAGTAAGTCTGTGTAGACACAAAATGAAATTGGGTTGAAGCCCTACCAATTATATATATAATTTATATTTCCTACACATATTATTTATATTTCTATTTATTCTGAGATCAACACCAAAGCAACACTGAATGTCAGTCCTCCTGAGATCCTGACAGAAAGAAAAATGCCCTGTACAGTGCCTACTGGTACACCTTTGGTGCTGTAACAACATCAAAACGTGAAAGTATGTAAAACAGTTGAATACTGACATCAGATGGAGACCCTGAAACGGCACAAATCTAAGTCAGGATGGGGTCCAGAGAAAGGTTAACAAGTTCCAGTGGTCCAGCCTTATAAAGTGGCTGAAGTCACCTCTGACTGTGTGAAGGTGTGGTTAACAGCTGACAACTTGAGGTATTGGATCCACAAGACTCAGTGTGCACCTGCATTTGACACAACTGAACAAACTCTGACTGAGGTTCGGACTGACCTAAGAACCCCCTCTGACAAAGACCACACTTAGACTCTAGATGTGATGCTAGACTAAGGGGCCATTTACATGACAACAGTTTTAGGGTGAAATGCAAAAGTTTTGTTGCGTTTCAGCCTCGCGTTGACACCGAAACGGCGTTTCAGCCGACCTAAAACGCAAACTTTTGAAAACGGCCTCCAGAGGGGGATTTTTCTGAAACACTCCCGAAACTGTTGCTGTGTAAACAGTGAGCCGGCGTTTTCAGTGGAAACACTGACGTCACACTCCGCCTCATGCGCACACATACAACAGTACAACAGTACAGTTGTTTCGATTGTTGCGAACCACGGTGTGCTTGTGCTGCTCAATCTGCTATATCTGCTGACTGTCTTTCAACAAAATATGCATCTTTTGCTCCACTTTTTAACTTAGTATTCCCCAATACACCAGATGACTGGCTTAACTCTACTTCGGTAGAGATCTCCCAAAAGCGGCTTCAGGACAAGACAGTTAAAGCACCACCCACAGGCCTGGCATGCTTACTACAGCGTTTTCAGTCAATCAGCATTTCCGTGTTAACACAGTTTTTTCCACTGCGTTTTCACTGTGTTTTAGCGTTTTCAGATGAAACGTTGTCATGTAAACGGGGCCTAAGCCTCCTTGGAGGTTAGGTTGCAATAGCAGCCATGAAGCCTTGACCTCTCTAATAATTCTGACCCTCCTGATTGTCCCACCGCTCCTCTGATGGGAGGTACAAATTTCAATTTGGACCCACCTGTCCACTGAAATTTCAAATCAGACCCACTTGACCACTGAAATTGTACATCAGACCCTAAACTCCACCTAACATCTGACCCCTTCATCTCTATTGTCACACAGACCAAAGAGAGGGCTCAAGGGTGACCCATATGGAGCAAAAGCATGCCTGACAATCACTAATGGCCCCTTTTCCACTTGCATGCTTTAGCCCTACTCCACTCAGCCCTGCTCAATTTGCAGCCTGTTTTAACTGGCATGGTAGCTCCTAAATAGGGCTGCACGATTATCGCAATCGCAATCGCAATCGCAATGTCAGCACATGCAATTACGTAATCGCAAAAGAGGATATCGCAATCGCAATCGCAATGTCAGCATATGCAATTCAGATTTTTCTCCATGACTCATGTGTCATGACTCATCATGACACAACTTTTTTTTATTAAATCGCAAGCACAATCACAATCGCAATATTGTCCACCTAATCGCAAATCGCACCTTTTCCCCAAATCGTGCAGCACTACTCCTAAAACAAGTTAGTTTTAGTACCCACTCCTCTCTGGTTCCAAGCGATCTGAGTTGATACTAAAAGGTGACGTCACAGACTGCTGGCTACTGATTGGTCAGACAATGTCGTCACTGATGAGTCATGAGCGCGACACCCAAAACAAGATGGGACATAAGAGGACTAGAGCCACCCACCATTTTTTTCCTTCTTTCATTCAGTTTGTGACAAAAAGCCACAGACCGAGCAGCAAGTATAGTATTGCCTTCAAGTCCTCCATTGTTTGTGATTGTTGTGTCGTGCTCAAAATGACATGAACGCGGTGTCACCCAGCTGTTTTATGGCAACCCTGCCCCTTGGTGGTCAAAGAACCGGGCGAGTGGAAAACCATCACAAAACAAGTAGAGTAGAGTTGGGCCGAGTAGAGTAGGGCTAAGGCAACAGATGGAAAAGGGCCATAAGGTAACAGCAACTCAGACCTACAATCTAGACCCCTGTGATATCATCTCCTTTGGTAAATCCCTAGTTAGCTGGAGGGGATATAATGTTTATACCAGTGGCGAAACGTGAGTACTACAGCTGGGCCTTCACCTCAGCTGTCACAGCCCAGAAAAGAAATCATCGCGGAAAAAAGTAGTTAACAAAAAACATTTTTATTGAATAAATAAAATAAAAATAAACAAGAGGCTTTACATAAAACAATGACTAACATTATTAAGTGAGTTTACAAAAATTACTAAATTAAACTAAAATGATGAAGAAAATGTCTTTAGTTTTTATCTTTGTCAATCTGTATCGTACATAAACTCGTTACTTTTACCCATCGAGAGTACTGACAGGCTGCCAACACTCCTGAATATGGAGGGAGTCTCCCAATTTTTCAACCCCTTCTCTGGCTGTTCTCCTGGCTTGTGATTTCTCCTGATTGTCCCCCAACTTTAAGTACGCTCCTGTGATCGCTAATATTTTTTGAAAGTGAATCAAGTCTTGTACCTGGGCGTTATATCGAAAACTCAAAAAACCATCCACCCCCTCCCTCTAAGTTGGTTTGATCCAAAGACGCTGCAGGAGACCTCAGAGACGGAGACGGATAACTGTGCTGCACTTGTTGATGAAGAGTTTATCAGAGCCTTAGCTGTTTTCTATCTTTCTTTTTTGTTGTTGACATGTCGTGAGTTAAACTAACGTAGCTCTGCTCTTACGCAGCATCCTCTCCAATCAGGAGAGTCGAGAGCAGCGTGAATCATATAGTTAGAAGGCTGACTCTGGAATAGTGAAACGTGTGTCATTGTGAAGTTCTGTCCGTCTTCGGTGTGTGATGCGCATACGAGCTGCACATGTACGCGACAGCGCTCCCTCTTTAAAACAGGGGAGAGTTCAGGTGGAGGAGACTGACTGAGCCAGTGGAAGAGAGGGATACACACACACGCACACAGACACACACACATACACACGCACACACAGAAAGGGAGAGAGAGAGAAACAGACGCAGTCTGAAGTTTGGCGCTGTGGCGACAGTTAAGGAGAAACCAGCAGGCCATTCCCGGCAACAATCCAAAGCCGTAGCAGCTGGTGTCGGACAGGAGCACAGCAGCAGGCCATCTACTTCACCGATCCCCAGGAACCTACAAGACAAACTCAGATCCTCCCAGAGAGGTGTATGGTCAGTAACTATAACAGGACATTAAGACTAGAAGTTAGATTGACAGAAAAAAAAAAAGGGAAACAGTGAAGTGAACTTTGCAGTATACTTAATTTCAAAACTTACACGATGTATTAAATGTATTTTATTCAACTAAATGAGAATATATACATAAATATATATATAGATATATATATAGATAGATAGATAGATAGATAGATAGATAGATAGATAGATAGATAGATATAGATATATGATACGTATATTTTTTGGTCCAGATTTTTTAAGGCCTAGAAGTCCCTGAAGGTTCCCCACTGGTTTATACATTTGTTTTTCCCTGGTGCCCAAACTGGAGTTTTGTTTACCGGAATTATGGTCCCAAAAGTTACCATGCCTCTCAGGCTGTAAAAAAATGGCAGGATTCTAAGGTGTCTCTCAAGGCCTAACAAAAAACAAAAAATGCACGGAGGAAACAGTCACGCAGTCTACTATCACTTTGGTTAAAGATCAGTACTCGGGACAGAATAATAAGAGTTATCCTTTATTACCATAACTGGTCTGTACACTTCCCCTTGGACCAGGCCCATCTATCACTTCCCACCCAAAGGAACTGATTAACGTTTCTTTACCTGGTGATCCCTCTGGCCTCTGTTCCCATCATACAATCTGCCTCCAGAAATTACACTGTAAAACTAAAACAGAGGATTGAAACGGGCCTCTTCCTAACTAATTCCTGGCTTAATGGGATAACTTGAGCCCCTTCTCTCCATGGCAGACTGTGTAGCGTACAGGTGTTAGGCGAGCTCTAGTACATGTCCTATCTCCTTTTTCTGACAACCATACACTTTGTATTTTAGAACTGCATCTTACAGAAAACTCGAGTGAACTATCTAGGCACCTAGAAAAGCCTTACTTGTGCTTCAGGTGAAAATTCCCCAAACATTTTCACCCCCATGAAGAATAATTACCAGTGGTGTGCAGTCAGTGGAGGAAGGGGAGGCAGTGCCTCCCCTAGGCTAACAAGAAAAAAAAAAAAAGAAAAAAAAAAAAAAAAAATATATATATATATATATATATATATATATATATATATATATATATATATATATATATATATATATATATATCCTTCATACTTTTTTTTTTCAAAGATTTGTTTTATTAACAACATTTTTACAGAATATTTGTGGTTCATAAGAAGTGCATTACAGTTTGTTGCAATAAGATAAGCTGTGTTTACAGAAGGATCATACATGTTTGTATAACATGAGCACACGATGTATAAATGACTTTTTTTTTTTAACATCAGAAGAAAAAGAAGAAAAAAAAAATACAACAAAAAATACAACAAAGAGTTCTGTAACAAAATACCAGAACTTTTCCCATCCCACCCCCCTCCCCAGCCTTTTCCCTCGTATGGTTCTCAATGTTTATTTATACTGTATAATCACTCAGGCTAATTTGAAGCTGGTCCAAGAAGTCTCACACCACCAGGGTCAACCAAGTCCAGTGAGGGCAGAATATCTATGAAGGGGCCCCAGATTTTTTGAAAGGCTGCAGGCTTTCTTCTCACACTATACAATATCTTTTCAGGTGTGCAGTAGGACACAAGTTCATTAATCCAATGTCTTACTGTTGGTGGATTTTCAGACTTCCAATTTATCAGAATACATTTTTTCACTGCAATGCTAGCTAGTAAAATAAAATATATTTTTTTATAGTAGTTCACATTAACCAAGCTTGTGCAGAATCCAGAGTTTTGGATCCAATACAATGTCAACTCCTATTACCTTTGAGGTCAGTACAATGGCTCTTTTCCAAAATTCTTTTATCACTGGGCAGCTCCATAGCATGTGTAGGAGATCACCTTCTCTCCCTTTACATCTCTAACAACTGGGGGAAATGTTGCTATCTATTTTATGTAACCTGGAAGGGGTGTAATATGTCCTATGAAATATATTTAATTGAATTTGCCTCTGTTTTGTGGAAATTAATACTGTTTGTGCCTGCTCCATTAGATGATACTTGTCTGCCTCATCATAGACACAACCTAGGTCTGTTTCCCATTTTCGTTTTCAAGATGTTTTATCATAGAGAGGCAAGTTTCCATTAATTATACTATATATAGAAGATGTTATTCCTTTTGTTGAATTAACTAGTTTATTACATAAGTGAGTTTCAAGAGTAGTTTCTTTTGGTATATCTGGGAATGTTTTGTTTTGTTTTCTCCTTAACCCAGTCTCTTATTTTTAAGTATTTGAACAGACTATATTTAGGGCGATTAAATTTTTCCTTCAGTTGTTGAAAATTTGCGAATGTATCATTAATATATAAATCAGCAACTGTGTGGATTTTTCTATCCCTCTACCCTTGTAATATTGAGTCAGAAATGTGATGTGATAGATTGGGATTACCCCACAAAGGTGTCCTTCTAAGAAAGGAGATAATTGTATCCAGAAGTGAATGAGATTCTTGCCAAGAAGCAAATGTGTTCAGTATTATTGAATTGGTTGTGAGTGTAGTTAGACATTTTTCGGTACCTTTAAATGGAACATATTTTAATGGCATAAACTTCATTTCATGTTGTTCTATTGGGACCCATCTAGCATTGCTGCTCTCCGCATGTAACCAGATCCAAATTGGTTGGTACTGAGAGGCAATATAATAGTTCCTAAAGTTTGGTAGGTTAAGCCCTCCCCTTGAATATGGAGCCTGAAGGGAAGTTAGCTTAACCCTTGGGTTTTTCTTTTGCCAAATAAAAGGAATTATAATTTTATCAAGCTCTTTGAAAAAACTCTTGGGGACATTTATGGAAAGGCACTGAAATAAGTAAATAAACTTAGGCAATATATTCATTTTAATAGTGTTAACTCTGTCTATGAGAGACAATGGGAGACCCATCCATCTTTGAAGGCAAAGTTTGGTTTGTTCCAATAATTTTATAAAATTCTGATTGAATATATGTCCATCTGATTTGCAGATTTGTATACCCAGATATTTGAAGCCATTGTTACACCATTTCAAAGAGTCAGTGAGAGCTCTAATATTGTCGTCATAGATATTCAGTGGTAGAATCTCACTTTTTGTATAATTTAATTTATAACCTGAGACTGCACTATATTCTTTGAGGTCTTTCAATAAGGGGGGGACTGATGTTTGTGGGTTGGTTATATATAATAAAAGACTGTCTGCATACAGAGAAAGCTTATGTTCACTTTTACCAAAATTGATTCCAGTTATGGAAGGGTTGGAGCGGATGGCAATGGCCAATGGTTCTATCCCAAGTGCGAATAGCAGTGGGGAACATGGACAGCCTTGTCTGCAGTCTCTAGATAAGGAGAAAGTGTTAGACAAAGCATTGTTTGTTAAGATATTAGCTTTAGGAGCATTAAAAAGTGTTTTGACATACTGGACAAATTTCACTCCAAATCCCATAGCCTCTAAGGTTTGAAAAAGAAAACTTGGTTCGATCCTGTTGAATGCTTTGTTTGCATCCATGGACATTATCAACATAGGATTTTGATTTTGCTGAGCAGTATTCAGTATATGAAGGAGTCGCCGCACATTGTCTGCCCCATGCCTATTTTTAATAAAGCCTGTTTGGTCAGGGTGTATTATCTTTGGTATAATATCTTCCAGTCTAAGAGCAATCAGTTTACATAGAATCTTATAATCTGCGTTTAAAAGACTGAGGGGTCTATATGAATCACATTTCTGTTTATCCTTACCTGGTTTTGGAAGCAAAGTAATTGTTGCAGTTTCCAGTGAGTTTGGTAATTCTTTGTTTTCTAGTGCTTCTTTAATCATGTTTGTAAGGGGAGTCAGTAAAATTTTTGAAAAAGTTCTATAATACTCGACAGGGAATCCATCTGGTCTGGGAGTTTTGTTATTTTGTAATGAATTTAGGGCTCTAAGTACCTCCATTTCTGATATATCTGCATCTAGCAACTCTATATCTTCATGTTGTAATTTAGGAAGAGTTAGTCCATCTAAAAATTTCCTTGCTCCAATATTATCAGCATCCTGCTCGGTTTTATATAGGATTTCATAAAATTTTCTGAATTCTGTGTTTATGGATGCTGAATTGTCCTCCGTTACCTCCGTTTGTATTGAGTGTATGAATTCATCAGATTCTTCCTTTCTAATTTGCCAAGCCAAGAGTTTACTTGTTTTGTTCCAAAATTCATAATAGTGATATCTAGTTCTTGACATAGCTGCTTCCTCTTTATTCGTACATAGATTATTATACTGCATCCTGGTTTTAGTAAGTGTATTAAGATATTCTTGCTTTTTGGTGGCAATGTAATCCTGTTCAAGCTTTATGATATCACTTTCCAATTTAGTAAGTGCCTCTCTGTTTTTTTAACCTTATGAGCACTGTATGACAAGATCTGACCTCTCATATAAGCTTTGAGAGCCTCCCAAATGTTGCCATGTGAAGACGAGTTGGAATTGGCTTCAAGAAAAATTTCAGTATTAGTTGTCATATAGGGAATAAATTCAGTCATTCAACATGTAATTTTTAAATCTCCACCTATGATTTGTGGGCTGTGGTGAATCAACAATCCAAGAGAGTTTGATAGAATTATGGTCTGAAAAGGTAGCTGCTAAATAGGAGCAATATTTAACCTTGGGCATCATAGCTTGTGGTACCAAAACATGTCAATCCTAGAGTGTGTATTATGTCTTGGTGAAAAGAAAGAAAAATCCTTCTGGTTTGGATTAAGATTTCGCCACGCATCAATTAGGCCGATGTCTTTCATGTCTTAAGTGCTGTTGCCACCTTGGACAATGAAGTTATTTTGGGTGATGATCAATCTAAAACGGGATTTAAGACCAAATTAAAGTCTCCACCCACTATACACTGTCCCCCCAATTGTAGCCACTTTCATAATCAAATTGTGAAAAAATGATGGGTCATCATAGTTGGTATATATTCACCAAAGATATCTTATTTCTATCTATTTCACAATCTACAAGCAAAAATCTTCCATTTTTATCCTTTTCTACTGAATTTAATTTAAAGTTCAAGTGTTTACTAATAAGCAGGGCAACACTTCTTGCTTTAGAGTAGGAAGAGTAGAAAACTTTACCCACCCAATCCATACGCAATTTTAAATGTTCAGTGTCTGTGAGATGGCTCTCCTAAATAAATGCAATATCTACATTCTGTCTATTTAAATATGACAGGATTTTCTTCCTCTTAATTGGAGAGTTGACCCCTCTTATATTCCAAGATATACATGTTAATTGACCCATAATTTAACTTCTTTATATAAATGTCTTAGCAGAATAAACATCACAATATTCAGCTCAGAGGGTGTCTGAGCACTGGGTTCAGAGGTGGTAAAACAATGAATATATGTATAGTGGTAAGATTCAATCAGGACCAAAGTATAATCTGGACATTTGTGTAATTAGAAATCTGAGTGTTAGCGAGAAAACATACATAACCCCAAAAAATTAAAATAAAGAAAACCTGCCTAGTAAAAACCCTATAACTCAAGAACATTAGGTAGGTAACTCTCTTAAACAACAGTGGTGGCTCCAGCAACTGTTCTAATTAAAACTAGTCACTCATAACATTCTGTATATGGCAAAACTACAAACCTTGGTTTGTCAATGATAATACAAAAATTTACCAAGGATAGATAAATTGGTAAAGAGTGAGCCGTTGTTATCATTGGGGTGTAAAATATGATAATATGCTCATAGGTCTGCACACAGGGTTTACATTGTTAGAAATCTGAGCATACAGGTATAACTAATTAACAAAAGCCCATGCATCAGTAAACAGATGCAAGTATATCACCAGTCATAGTCCCAAATATTGTGAACTTTTGAAAATACCAAAATCACTATGTCACAGCTGAATCATAAAACCCCGTCCTCCTTTAAGACACCTTTCCCAGTCTCAAATTGACAGCGGGACTCACTCTTCTCCTCCTCAGAGTCTATAATGGTGCTGTACATACTGCAGTCACTTTAGGCTACTCACTTGCAGTGGCGTGGCGTGGAGATTTTTTTTTGAGGAAGCCAAGTGAGACAAAGCCTCTTATCTGTATTTTTATTTTGGGAGTGGGGTACATAAAAGACTGTGTTGCTGTTTGTATATCGCTATTTCATGTAACGGAACGACCTGTTAGAGTGCCCAGACAGCGCTCATTTTACTTACTTTGAACACCGACACACGCCCTTTCACTCTCCCACCCTCACTCACTCATTCACACACGTACGTTGTCCTCTTGACTTAGCTTAAACATCTTATTAATTCATTCAACCGCCCACTTAAACACACAACCGACAGCTTCATGCACGCTGCTAATGTGCTAATCTCCCTGATTTCATGCAGTGGCTCGAGGATGACGATACTGTGATTTGATTGGTTTGAGGCCAAAGACAGGGTGGCTTCCCTTGGCACAGTCTTGGTCAATCACAGATGAGAAGTGTCATGACCACGGCCTCATCTGATTGGTTAATCGTTCTTGTTTTTTTTCACCAAGGGATGCCAACTCAGCTTGGCTTCCTTGCGGACAACAGCGTGCAGTATCATATTTTCACCACGCATTTGCCACAGAACATTTACGAGGGCGTTGTTTTACACATTGTAAAATGCTCAATAACTAGAGGAGAGGAATAAGGAAGAGATAACAGTGACAAAACACAGAACAATTATCGAAACTGTTACAAAGGAATATTTTCATTAAATCACAGCTACAGTCTAAAAAAAGAGAGGAAGCATGGCTTCCCTTGGCCTCCGGGAGAAAACGCCACTGCTCACTTGACAGTTCTTTCAAAAACGTTGTGCTTCAGCTGGAGTGGAGAAAAACATCACAGATCCCTGATGTTTAAGCGGGGTACATCAATGCATATTCCACCTCCTTTTCTCGCAGCATCCTTTTCACGTCGCCGTATTCATCCCTTCGATGCTGCAAGTCTGCGCTGTAATCCGGATAAAATGATGTCTTTTTATTCTCCTATGTCACATCTCCATTACTTCTGGCCAGTCGAAGGACTTTCTCTTTATCCCTGAAGTTCAGGAACTAGGCGATGAGGGGCCGGGGTCTGTCCGACTTCTTCAAATAGTTCATTTAAATACTGTGTTGGGTGTTCCCTCTTGTACAGCAGTTTTAAGTATTTACACGAATAGTATTAAAAGATCTTTTTTTTTTTCAAATGTGTGATATTTGCATATGTATTTGATCATAGGAATAACTTTAGTTCTAAAATGCTTCACTAATGCACATGTCATAGGTCCAAAAGGAAACCATATATCTGACAGATGACAACAACATGGCCATATTTCCCAGACCTGATGGTGACTTCAACTGCTTTGACCTCCTTACCAGAGGCCATTATGAAGTACATGGTGACAGCATCTCAGAGGGAAAGATCAGCTGAGGCTCCTCTCCAAGGCCAGCCTGTTCACTTTTCTTTTCACCGCCCTTCCAGCACAGCAGGAAGCTCCACCTGTCCAATTTCCAGGAGTACCATAACTAAAACTTTTGTGAGGTAATGAAAGAAAAGTTTTCTGTTATTTCTGGTGCACCCTTTGAAACTACTGTTGTTTTCATCTTGCACTTCATCATTTATGGAGGCAAGTCTAATACTGAGAGAAAACATTGATTACATTTGTTTTGTAATGTCCCATTAATTTTCAGGAATGTCCTGAGTGCTGATGTCCTGAATGGAAAGCTGGAGACCAGTAAGATGGTTACGGTCCGCTTCTCAGAATTTGAGGCCTGTGTGGCAACAATTGCCAGTAAGGTGAAAGAGGCTCTTGGGCAGCAGGAGTCAGTTATTCTGACAGATAGTCAAGGCAACAGGATCATTGACTCTGATGGAACCAGAGGTACATTTAAAACAACTGCTGTAAAATATTTTCTACAGGCACTTAAGATGCTTATCTGCTCAAACGCTGAACATTTAACCTGCTTAAAGGCCAAGTGAGATGCACTTACTTCTATGTTATTCTCACACTTAAGTACATTTTACATTAATAGCTATCTTAATTGCTTTATATCGCTGCTGTAATGTTTGTCTTTAATGGCATACAACATTTAAGTTGTCAGTAATATAGCAAAGATTTGGTTGAAATGTATTTAAATTTTCATGTCTTTCTGTTTTATTGTAGGTTCAGCTTTCTGGAAGCAAAACTCCAGAAAAATTTTTGCAGTGCCAGAAGAGCAGATGGAGCAATTACAAGTCAACAAAAGACAAAGGTTGAGGTAACTGAACCGTACTGATTTTTTCTTTATTTATGTTCATACTTTATTTTTTCTTTCTTCTCCCACACCTTTCATGTAATTTCCTCCTTACAATACAGGTGCTACAAATTTTTGCTGTACCTGTTTGTGAATTATTTATTTAAGTCTAATTGAATGTTGATCTGACAGCACTGTGGGGCAGTGCCTCACAACAAGGTCGCCTGTTTGATCCCCGGGTCATCAGGGGCCCCTCTGTGTGAAATTTGCATGTACTTCCCGTGCATGCATGAGTTCTCTCTGGGCACCCTGGCTCTCACCCACAGTCCAAAAACATGCTCATTATGTTAACTAGTGACTCTTAATTGTGCTTAGGTATGAGTGTGAATGCGAATGGTTGTCTGTCTCTCAATGTAGCCCTGTAATTGACTGCAGACCGGTTCGGGTTGTACCCCACCTCTTGCCCAATGACAAGAGCCGGGGTTCCCACAACCCCATGAGAGATATGCAGTATAGAAAATAAATAAATGTTTATTTGTGACTGAAAGGTTTTTTTTTTTTCAGCCGACAGGAAGATAATGGAATACAAGATGTAGTGGCAGACATTGAAGACATTGTTGACGCAGCCCAGGGACTAAAAGAGGTATCCAAGATTGAGAATTGAGCGGGATGGCACATTCCACAATGAAAACCACCCTGTCGCTGTCAGAGGCTGATGTAGCTTCTTTGCAAATGGTTTTTGCTTGTGTAGTCTGCAAAGGTTTGTACTGTTTTATGACACCACATAACACTCAAACTTTTGTTTTAATATTTAAAATGCTTTGTGTCTTGACTTATGTTTTGTAATTTTAATATAGTTGTTGGGAGTTGGTTGATCAGCCCTCTGCATAAAAAGATAAAACTACATGATGACAAAAAATCTTTTATTTAAAAAATCTTTTATGTACAGGTCCTGTGGATAAGCCAATATTCTCTACCTGCTGCAGAAGTCTAATCGGGTGCAAGACATGTATTGAGGAGTGGAACGACACCCACAGTTATTGCCCAAGGTGTCATGCTGTGGATGTGGAGAACAGCATCCACAAAGTGGCTGGGCTCTCTGAAGCACTGGCACCGCTGGAACCGCTGGAAAAGTTACTCTAGTAGTTTTTTTTTTGTCTTGCTGTTATGATGGCAGCAGATGTTTGTTTACAGTATTTCAGCAATATGTTTTGTACTGTACTAAGTTTCACTGTTACATTTTAGGCACTTTGTTCAGTGTACTGTTGTTGATGTTAAAATTTACTGTGGCACTACATGCAGGGTTTACACTATAACTAGTCATGTATGGTGTGCAACAAAGGCTGCTATGTCTTGCAGGTTTCTTCAGAGCTTTATTTTGTGATGCAACAATTTACAGTGTAAATTCTTGAAGCACTTTTCCCATAATACTAATGTTCAAAGCGATGTCTGTTATTGTCCTGCAGGATCTGTAGGAATTTTTTTTACTTTTAGTTCATATTAAAAGAAATATTTTGAACAATAATTTTTGAACAAAATTTGTGTCAGTTGATCTACTGTTTAGCTTACAAAATCAGCTTTTCCAAGACAACAGTGCATATATTAACTTCTGCATATTAAGATATATCTCCACCTTTTTTATGCATATCTTTCAGCAAGATTGATCAGGTAGAGCAGTGCTTCCTGAAATACACTATGGTCATAGTTCCAAATAGGACAGACATGTCAGAGAACCTCTCTCCTAAAAGCTGTTCAGCACGACATTGCTGCTGTTCTGTTTCAGATGGGTCAGATCCAAATGCAGATACCCACGTCAGAGAAGACCCCAACTCCTGCTCACACATGTGGGCTGTGTCAGCAGCAGAGGGGAGCAGCTCCATGGGAATCCTTGCTGGACAGCCACTAGCTGCAAGTTGATTTGGTATCCCTCTGCCTAAATTGGATAAATAAGTTTTTGTGAGCTTTGAACCAAATTCTGTTTGTTGATTCTAAGCTCTATACATGCAAATATTATCAATTTAATACCTGGTATCCTATGGGCATTCCAGGACTCAACAACTCTGCTCAGACTGATCTGACTTACTTGACATGCTAGATTGGAGACACAAAATTTAGTTATGTTGTCCTGCATGTCAATCAACTCTTGATCCAGCAGGTGAACGAGGGCCTGTTTTAGGGGATAATTGACCCGATTGTTGACCTCAGGCCAAATTCTATCCACACAAAGATTCTGTTTGAACAAAAGAAAGACTGATTTGTAAAACATATCTAAACATTCTGCAACCTCTATGCAGAAAAAAAGGTGTTCAGGTGTGTAAAATGCAGATTAAACGACAACAGTGGGTAGTTTACTATTAATAAAAGTTACATTTGTTAGAGCTAGCTAAAAAGAAAAACAAGTAAAATTAAATTTACCAATTACTGCTGTCAAGTTATATACCATGGCTTAACTTTTTAGTTTTTTTTTTATTTTATTTTATTTTGAAAGGCCCTCGTTTGTAAATCAGACAGAAAAAAAGCACCCTTGAGGAAGATGTCTGCACATATGGTGGCCTTCTGATGTTGTGTCTGTGTTGAGACAGCTTTTCTTGCATGTACAGGGTCAAATAAAACTCCCATGTTTGGCAACTGCCTCCCTGTCAGAAATGTTATGGATCCATTATAAGATTCACTTATAGATATCAGTGGTAGAGTCAGGGGGACCAAGAGGGACAGTCACCTACAGTGGTGCCAAAGCTTTTGATGAAAACAATGCATACACTAAATAAGAAATATATAAAAATACATCTACAATTCATTTAAAACCTTGGCATAGTGGCTCCAGCAACAGTTTTGCTGCTAAATCCATCTATAGCCAAGACATGCATTACTCCAAACATCCCCAGCTTCTCATTTTGGTCAAGGTGGAGTTTCTGACCCATATATTCTGCATGGTAAGGAGCTGGGTTTAAATTTCGTGTTCCCTGGAACCAGAAAAGTTAATCAATGCAGAGTGCACTTAGAGTGAATGTCTTTGTTGTTTCAAGAATCATATTTAAATTGTCAAATTTAACAAATGTAGGCCACTAACCTGTCGACGCAGCTCATTGTATGGCTGGTGCATCTCTCTGAGCATCATACCTACCCGAGGTTCTCCTGCCTTAATCCCCACTGATGACAGGTAGCCTGACATGAATTTCCGTCCATAAGATGGACCTGTCCGTTTTTTTTTTTTGTTTTTTTTTTTGGAGTAGGGGGGGATCAGCATGAATGAGTGATTGCAGACAAATAAAATAATACACAGGAGTGTGCATGTGTGTGTGGATGAAATGGATAGCGGTGGATCATCAGTACTCTTATTAAAAAGCTAAGGAACGTGTCTGTATGAACCTTAACTTTGAGTTGTCTATTTTTTATGTAGAGCTGTTTAAAGCCACCTTCTTTACTAATTTTCATCAATATTGCAATATTCACAAAAACACAAGTTTCCTGATCCTGAAAACTGCTATTTCCATCTGAGAAATACAATTTCAAGATTTTGGTGTTGTGTTAATAAACTAATTAAACCAGATATCTTAATAGAAACAGCATAAAGACATGTTATTCATGTTTTTGTCACTTGTCCTGCACCAAACGTTGATCGTCCCACCTTGCCCTCTCTCTCTTAAACATTGTTTAGTACTTGTAAAGGCAAAATCAACTAAAACTCTTTATTATAGGAGAATGAGGGCAGCGCTTTTATATAGTCATATTTATAGGGCCACTGGAACAGCAGGGGACTTATAAAATCCATGTTACCTTCTATTGTTTAGTTAGATAAAAATCTCAGTCAAATTTGGGTAAAATATAATTTTTTTGATAAATATCATTATCACTTTAATTTCACGGACCCCGATGGTTTCGCGGACTCCCGTTTGAATTATATCCTAACACTTTATGTCTAACCAATCGAAAAGAAGTCTGTCAGTTATTTATTTGAATACGTCATAAAACATACTCAAAGGATTTTCACCTAAAAAAGGGTTTTGGCAAGAGAGGGGAACACTAAACATGGAGTAGCTACAGCCGAGACTTTGATGCTCCAATCTCTGTTTGGCTCATTTGTCCTCTTTCCTTCTTCAACGGAAAGACGTGCTGATCTTGAGCAGTATGAGATATTTTGCTTAAATACCCATGCTTCCTACTTTGTTGACTTACAGATGAATATTTTCCCTGCGCTGTCAGCTAAAAGCAGCCAGTAAATGGTTGCTATGTGGGTTGCCATGGGCGCCTTGACATGATTTCTGTTTCCCTCCTCCTTCCTCTACTGTGACTGCTCTTACAGCTTAACTTCCTTTGTGCATTATGTAAACAACAACAGTGTAGATCTGCGTGTTTTCCTTTGTTTCAATTAGAACGTATGAAATTACCTTGTCTATTGCAGACGCAATGGTAACCCCAAGCTGTGATACGTGTCCTTTTCTTCGTAGGTTGTTTGTCACACAGAACCTTCTCACGGACATTTCAGAGCACCTTGTTACTCCTGCAGCTTGCAGCGCAGTTGCAATTTCTGCATGAGTTTTTCCTTCATGAAATAGGTGCTCTACGAGCTCTGAACAATCCTTTAACCCTGCCATGACGCTAAAGCCTTTTTCTTGTTGCCTTTAAAAAAAAAAAATCTGAGGAAAGTTCACTTCCGGGTCACGCAGCTTTCACCAGACGAAAAGTCTAACTTAGATAAAACTGTTGTTATCCATTTATCCAATTTTCTACTTAAGCAACAAAAACAAAAATCGAAAATTGAGTCGTTATTGGTGTTTTAATTTTGTCTCAGAGACGAATATTGAAAAAACAATTTGTTTTCTCAAAGTTTAATTTTTTTGTTTTATGTTGAAAATTGAGTGAACGAATGATACACGGATTTCTTCTGTCATGTCTCTGGCATTCTGTCGAGTGGCTCAACTCTGAACTTTCCATCCTCACTCTGAGCTGTCTGTAAGATTTGGTGATCCAATTTTAGAATACCTTCTAACTCAGGCATGGGCAAACGGCCCGGGGGCCACATGCGGCCCGTTTAACGTTTTAGTCCGGCCTGCCGAACTTGAAAAAATTAAATGAATAAACCTTGTTAATGTTTTATTTTCCCTGCAAGAGGGTAGATCAGACAGCAGCAGACTGCTCTGACTGTCTCATTGAAACACATGGGAGTGCGCAGATGCGCGCGGATAAGATGGAGTGAATCGTCAGCGATCTGTTACCTATAAAAGCTCAGGAACATGTCTGTATAAACCTTCAATGTGAGTTATTTGTCTAATTTTTATATAGAGATGTTCACATTTAATATAAAAATATCACACAAACAATTTTGACACAATCTTTTATTATTTTTCATTTTTTCATTTTTAAAACTAGGACAGACTTCTGTTGTTCCGTTTTTCCGTTTTGGTTTTAAAACAGAAAAACAAAAAAACAAGTTGTTTTTTTCATTTTTTAAAATTTTGTTTTGAAACAGAATAACGAAAAAAGAAGGAACCATACACAGATTAAAAATCCCATTATAATTCCATTCTCTCATATTCTAATTTTAATTTCAAAACAAAATCAAGACAGCGAGAAATAGACCGTTATTTGTTTTCGGATTTTTGATTTGAAAACGAAAAATTGAATGTCGTTATCCGTTTTTGGATTCTGAAACGGGTATGGGTTGCACGATATACCGATATTTAGAAAGTATCGATACCCCCTGTTTTCAAAAAGTACCACGTGTTTTAAGTATCGATACTCCAAGTCAATTTTTCGTCTGAATCAGACATTTTGACTCAGGCACCCTGTGAGTCTGCAGCCACCGAGCTGGGTCCTCTCTCCTCTCTGAGGAGTGGGCGGAGACTTGCTCTCTTTCCAAAGTGTGTGTGTGTGTTGTTGTGAAGTTAAACAGTGAGCCTGTATCAGCTTCACGTGTCGATGCTTGGCCGTTTTCTGTCCGACGACGTTGTTAACGTGCATCTTAATTATCCGATCTCGCACTGACAAACTCACAGTTTGATTTCTTAAGCTGCATGTAAAAGTACAGACAGAGTTACAGACATGGGTTCAAGTTTCAGCGCTCCTGTGAACCGCCGCAGCTTCTCGAAAAAGCCGGTGCACGGAGCGAAATTTGTCATTACTCTGTGTGCGAACCCGACAGTCGGGGAAGCTTCGTAAGCTAATACACGTATCAAAGCCCGTCTGTAAAGCTCACTACCGACACACACAGAGGAAACACTACGAACACGATGAAGCACCTCACAGTTCAGCATCCTCACCCCTTATAGAGCAAGAGTGACAGATTCAAACGACGTGCCCAAACACAAAAGTCAAACGAGTGTCAATTACTTTGTGACAAGAAAACTAGTTCACTACGATTTGTACGACGAATAGTCAGCGTCATAAACAGATGATCTGCGTGGAGCAGGCTCAGCCCTGAATCAGAGCTGTGGTGCAGACACACTTTAAATCAGTGACAAGTAGTTTTCTAACTTTAACAATGATAAAAGCCTATAGGAGACACTTAAGTGTTGCATCTGTGAAAAAGCTTAAATAACACGGGTACACTTTTTTTTTTTTAGAGTTTTCATGTTAAAAGTGTGCTTTTCAGTGTATTCATACACAGTGTTTGTTGATCAACACACAGTGTGAGCTAAACTACAGTGTGCTGAGCATGAAAACAATAGATGGCTGTTAAAGTCTGGCAGGGTTATTTTACATGCTCATTTCTGTACAACAATTAATATTTTCTGGTTTTCTATTTAGTTTAATTATTCTTGAGAATAATAAATGAGTTCAGGTCACTCCAGGAATTGATTCTGCATGTACTCTATAAACTTTGTGTGAGTGTTTTCTGAAATATTAGCACAATTTATAAATCTCCCTTAGCCCCACAGACACGCAAACAGATGTCAAAAAACTTGCTTGAGGCAGCCATCTCTTCAAGCTGTTTATTTTATTCGTTTTCTTATATTTCAAGTTTGCTATGGTATCGTTTAAGTATCGATATCGAATTTTTTTAGGCAAGTATCGTATCGAATCATAATTTTGGTATCGTGACAACACTAGTATGGAATGAACGAATGATACCCTGATGGTTACCAAAGCACTCCATCCATCTGCTCCTGGTCCGGCCCCTTTGTCAAATGTTAGAACCCATTGTGGCCCACAAAGCAAAAAGTTTGCCCACCCCTGTTCTAACTGTCAAACCCACCAAAGTCCCTCTGGATTCAGAGGTCTAAGGTCTTCCTCCTCGCATGTTCATTGCATCCCGGTTGAATTATTGCAATTCTTTGTACGTTGGTGTTGATCAGTTGTCCCTCCGGCGCCTACAGCAGGTTCGCATTAAGCATGCCTGAAGACTGGAAAGAAATGACGTGTTCACATCACGCCTGTACTGGCCTCTCTTCACTGACTTCAGGATCCAGTATAAAATTGTGTTGTTGGTCTGTAAGAGTTCACATGGGTTGCCAATGCCATACCTGAGCGAGTGTTTGTACCTGCATGCTCCAGTCAGATCCTTCTTGATGTTCCAAGAGCAAGGCTCAAAACAAGAGGGGACGGAGCTTCAGCGGTGGCTGCTCTTACACTCTTGAACAGTATCAGGGCCAAACACACTACTGAGAACTTAAAATCACTTCTTAAAACATACCTTTTATTACTGGTTAGGTGAGACCCCCAACTTTTTATTTTGTTTGTTTTTATTGGCTTTTTCTTCTGCTATTTATTGTGTCTTTTTAACTATTTGCCGTTTTAAATTATTTTTACTATTTTTTTTATTAATTGTGTTTTTGTACATTGTGTCTTTATTGTTTTAAGCTTGGGCAGCACTTTGGGCCACCCCAGCTGTTCTAAAATGTGCTTGGTCTGTCACCTGAGTCCCTTGGTCACCTAGGTCCTGACCTTAGTTCCGTTGGTCGCCCTGGTCTATCTGCTCCGTTCATAATGAGGTTACCTCCCAAAGAACTCCCTAAATTTCCTCAAACTGCATCTTCATCTATGTAACAGGAAAACAGTCTCTGACCACTGAGCCCACTTTACATGAAGCTCTCTCTGAGCCCTGCTGAGACCTTCAACCCTCAAATCTTCATCAGATCCACAGCAGAGGAGGAGACAAACAGTTTGATTCAAACTTCCAGCCACAGAGCACAAAAACATTTCATTTCCTAAACAGAAACAGTTGTCAGTTTATTTCATTCTCTTTTTAAACATTTACAACAATCATCACGTTTTCTCCTGAACACTGCCCACTCTTAGTTTGGCACATCATCACAGGGCTGTCCCACAGAGTTCAGAGGGACACAGGAGGATGTACATCACACAGTGAGAGCATGCTCTTTACTCACACTTTAACTGACAGGCTTTGTTCTTTTATTGACAAAAATAAGGAGAGACAGAGACAGAGAGATCATCTACTTCAGAGTGTGTTTTAATCGGTGATAAAAAAAAAAAAGGGCAGCTGCTGACACGCATCATTACTCTTATCATCCTACGAAGGTCTTTGTTAGAACTGGGCTCCGTTCCTCTTTTGGATTCAGGTATATGGGGCTGCTAAGTTTCCTGTTGATTACATTAACTGGAAAAACACAGTGAAGAGAGCTTTGACCTGTTTAGTTCTCATGAAAACCTCTATGAGAACAGGCGGTCTCTGAAAATGGAGGATCTCTGAGGACTTCTGAGGGTGAAAACAGGACGTCCTGTGGCCAAACCTGACCACTAGCCTGACTGTTAGCCTGACCATTAGCCTGACCATAGCCTGACTATAGCCTGACCATTAGCCTAACCATTATTCTGATCGTTAGCCTGACAGCAGAACATGGCTGTGGCCCAGGAGCTTAATGAGCAGAAATTAAAAACGAGTCATGTTTCCTGTGGTCTAAAGCAGCCTTCTGTTTGTTCCCTGTCAACATGGTAAACACACCTGATCAGCAGCTCACAGGAGCTCTCCTTATTCAGGGACAGTCTTAGTTTGACATGTTTTTATTAAGTCTTATTAAAGCATGTTGCAGTCACTGAAAAAGTTTTCTCTGTTTTCCTGGATTGATGAGAGAATTAACAAATTTACAGCGGGCAGCGTGAACAGGTTTACTGTGATAAGACTGTGCCATTACATCACTTTTAGCTCACTGTAGTTAAGGTACCAAAGTGTCTTTCAGTTTGACTTTAAAACCCTCTGATGTCTCAGCTGACAGGTAAGAGTAATCTGCACTTTGTGACAAACAGGATTCAAACATCTCTGAAGTACTTTTAGCTGGAGCTTAAGGCTAAGGATGGAGCAACCAGCTGTTTTTGTTTGGTTCATTTGATTTACCAATAACAGCTGATTTATACTCCCTGAGGACTGATGACAGGATTTTCACAGCGATCAATCATTCACAGTCAGCTGTTTGGAGGTATTGCCTGCATGTCAAACAGGTAAGCTCTGTTCTGACAGACAGCAGCTGATGGTTTTCGTCTCATTCAGAAAAACAGAATTTGATTTTTGAGGTGAATGCTCCTTTATTTGACAGATGGTTTAGCTCTTAAAGTGTGGAGCCAGAACACTGACCATAAGATTTGGTATTGAAAAAGAAATTTGGCATTGTAGAAAAAGTTGAATTGATTCTGAAACAAGTCTTGGCATTGTGAGATGTTGAATTGAAAAACAAATTACAGACATTAAAAAGACATTATTTTTTTGGAGGATTTTTTTTGTTTGCCAATATTCAGATATGATTTTACACTTTTTTTTTAGTGTCACTGTTTTTCAGTTTCAATTCTCTTTTTCTCAGTTTTTACTTACTGACAGTGTTTTGACAAAGGGGCTTAGAGCGCGAGAACACGCTTCCAGGTTTTCAGGAGAGGAGAGCTGCCGGCTGCCAGCGACTTGTTACCCCTGTGGCTGTGATCGTACACAGGACAGTAATGGATGCAAGTTCACAACAAACTTTCAAACCGCCAGTAAATCTGTTTCTCTCTGTCTTTATTGATACCAAATCTTATTGACAGTGTTCTGGCTTCATACTAAAGCTGCAGGAAGGACAGACTCGAAACTCACATTCCTTCCTCTGTTGTGTTGGAGTTTTGTTAGGAGTATTTCTGATGTAACCCTAACACATGCAGACGATGGGCTCACAGTGAAACGCTCTGATAGCTGACTTCAGCCCACTTATCCCTGATCTTCACCACCAGAGGAAAGTTTGTCAAAGTCCAGACACCTTATTCACACCGCCACAAAGAGCAAATCTTTGTCCTCCTCCATAGAGTAAGTCTGCAGCACCCTCAGGATCTCAATGTTAAAGGCTGCAGGTGTGTGTGTGTGTGTGTGTGTGTGTGTGTGTGTGTGTGTGTGTGTGTGTGTGTGTGTGCGTGTAAACGTGTGTGTGCGAGTGTGTGGGGACATTCAGTAGCCTGTAGCATTGGCAGGTGTGTACATGTTGAGTGTGTGGAGGTGAGTTCCTGATCCTGGAGAGGTGAAGCTATAGGCAACATACGCCACAGCAGAGCCCACCATCAGACCCGTCATGTAGGACACCGTCATGGTGTTTCCTGCAGGGGGCAGCAATAAGGAGTGATCACAGTGTGTCTGAGCAGCTACCAGCTAACAATCATATTTTACTATAATCATGTCAAATATGCAAATGTGCTAACAGTAAGCAGGTAGCTAACCTTCACTGTGCTAGCATGCTAAAAGTAAGCAGGTATCTATTCTTTATTTCAGCACTGCACTAACATGCTAGCAGTAAGCATGTGTTTATCCTTAATTTCAGCACTGTGCTATCATGCAGTCAGTTAGCTTGTGCAGCATTCCCAGAGTAAGAGATAACGTGTTGAGTTGAACGC
Source organism: Halichoeres trimaculatus (assembly GCF_033239565.1). Classification (NCBI taxonomy): domain Eukaryota; kingdom Metazoa; phylum Chordata; class Actinopteri; order Labriformes; family Labridae; genus Halichoeres; species Halichoeres trimaculatus. The sequence continues at coordinate 2,484,035 of NW_027437198.1, read as the reverse complement.
TAACATTAGCACAGAAACTGGGGTGAGGTGAGAGGCCCACCTGCTAGCTCCCTTTGCTCGGGCGGGACCTTCCCTGCAGCCTGGATCATGGGAACTGACCCAAAGTACCCGTTGGTGACACCCATGAGGAGGGAGAAGAGGCACGGCCAGGCGGGGTGAGAAAGGGTGGGAGAGCTGGCTGGGTACACACACATGACGAAGAGCGGGATGAAGACCACACGCAAGCAGGAGAAGAAGAGCAAGCGACCTCCTGACCAATCATAAGGCAGCGCAGCTAAGATCTGAAAAGAGGAAAGGAGAGGAGGATGAGGAGGAGAGGAGAGAAAACAGAACATTGGACTTATTCTATGCAAATATTAAAAATGCATACAGCGCCTCTGCCCTGCCACCTCTAGGAAGATCTGACCATAATCTGGTTCTTCTCACCTACAAGCCCATCGTTCAGCAATAACCAGTTATCAGAAAGACTATTAAAACCTGGTCTAATGAAGCTGAAGATGCTCTGAGAGGGTGCTTCGAGGCTACAGACTGGAGTGTACTCTGTGAACCACATGGAGATGACATCAACACCTTGACTGAGTGTGTGACAGTTTATATAAACTTCTGTGTGGACAGCATCATTCCAACAAGAACAGTGAGGTGCTTCCCCAATAACAAACCCTGGATCACCAGTGACCTGTAAAAGCTGCTGAACATCAAAAAGAAAGCCTTCAGGGATGAAGACAGGGAGTTATTGAAGTCAACACAAAAACAACAAAAAACAACAAGGCAGCAGGTCCAGATGGTGTCAGTCCCAGAGTTCTCAAGACCTGCTCACAACAATTATGTCCGATCTTCAGCACCGGATTGTTTTCTGCCTGAGTCAGAAAACAATCCGGTGCTGTGGAAAACATCCTGCCTTGTTCCAGTGCCTAAAAAACCACAACCTGCTGAACCAAATGACTACAGACCAGTTGCCCTGACATCTCACATCATGAAAGTCCTGGAGAGACTCCAACTGGTTCACCTCAACAAGCAGGTGAACACCTTTCAAGACCCATTAAAGTTTGCATATCGTAATGAGCTTGGGGTTGAAGACACCATCATCTACCTGCTTCAGAGAGCCTTCTCTCATCTGGACTAGGGATGCAACGATTATAGATTTTGATTGCACGATTATAGTCTGAGGAATAATCTCGGTTTCACGATTATAACGATTATCGTACATTAATTTCACAACACTGATAATGAACAAATATATAAAATCACATGAACATTCTTCAGAGATTTCAATGAGCTTTGTATTCCTGTCAGAAATAACAGATTAATCAAATAACACAGTACAAAATAATAAATAAAGATAAACATAAATTATAACTCTTCCATTTGGAATTAAATAAAGTGCCCTGTGCTCTGAAAACCTCTACGCCAGTATTTCCCTTTTGAAAAAAATACAGTGTCTGTGTCTGTCATCGTCTGTGTTGTTGAACCCTTAGGCTAAAAATGAATAAGAAAAATGAAACAAATAATCCATGCCATGATGAACTTTGATTGGATTTGCAGTAATGATTTAAGTTGTAATTTTTTAAATATCTGAAATAAAGTATTTTAAGTATTATTATTAATATAAGACTAAACTTAACTTCATTGATCCCCCAGAGGAAAATGTTATTTGTGTGTAAGTAACTTAAGTTTTATTGTCATCCATGCTGATTTTTAAATTCATTTTTAATAATCTAATCTATTCTTTGGATAATCTTAATACATTTATCTAATTTTAAATGTGGTCTGATTAAATTCTGTCTATTATGATTATTGTTTGGTTGAAGATTAATCATGATAATGATATTTAGTGTTTTATCCTTGACTGACACTCAAAGTGCTTTACAAGTTTTAGTAAAATAATATAGGTTGAAAAAAAATCTCTTATGATGTGTTAATAGCAACTGAAATGCAATTAATTTGTTCCCGTGGTACAGTGCTGGAAGTCTACAAGCTCCTGATGTTATTTTAGTGTTTTAAACCTGATATATTAAAGGATAAGTTCTGTTTATACAGCTTTTACATTGTTTATAGAATGAATTAGAACAAAATACTCACCCAGAAGGCTTTCCTGATCTAAGCAGTGCTTCAGGAGATATTTAGATCCAAAATCGTGCAGCGGACATCCGTATAATGGGATCCATCGGGGCATAGATAGCACCGCTCCTAAAACTGCATTAATCATCCAAAAACTCATGTTTTTCACCCATATTCCATCATAGTCCGCTCGGGGTTAGTCATCTGCTGCAGTCAGACAGCGCTGTGTGGCTGTAATGACCTCTGAACTGACAAAGACTTTCTTTACATTTTTCCCTTAAAGAAAGGAGTCAGCTCTCCAGAGAGTACTGCGCATGCGCAGTACTCTGTCTGGAGTGACACAGACTTCAGCAGATCATCAATATCTAACCCAGAGCGGACTATGATGAGTTTTGAACACGAGTTTTTGGACGATAAATGCAGTTTTAGGAGCGGCGCTGTCTATGCCCCGATGGATCCTATTATACGGACGTCCGCTGCACGATTTTAGAACTTAATATCTCCCGAAGCACTGCTTGGATCAGGAAAGACTTCTGGGTGAGTATTTTGTTCTACTTCATACTATAAACAATGTTAAAACTGTATAAACCGAACTTATCCTTTAAGATCCAAATTATGATGGATGGAAGGACAGGTCCATATTGTCACTTCTTAGCTCACACCTGAGTACCAGCAAATCATCCTCACCACCTCCTCGCCTTGTGGGAAATCATCAGGCCTTGTACCAGTTAGCATTGACATGCTACAGGCTGCTAACAGCTGATTTCACATATAAACAATTGCATGATCTCCAGACAAACACCAGACCAAAAAAAGTAAAAGTATCACTGAAGACATAATCAGCTTGGTGTCCACGGCCGACAAATGAACCATACAAAGTAATGATCCACTCCAAATGCAAAAATGATGAAAAAGAGACGAAAAAAATGACAAGAAATGGACAAGAGAGAGTTGCTGTAACAGGCAGCCACAATGGGGCAGCGCATAGTGACAAGAAAACAAAGCAGTCTGTCACAGTCTGTGTGAAATTAATGTATACATGATACAAATTTCACTATTTGAATGGAATTATTGAGATAGATCAACTTTTTCACGATATTCTAATTATATGACCTGCACCTGTAATGCCCCTCTGAACAGGCACAGGTCAGCTAAGTCCTCGCTCAACCTTTTAAGATCGAGATGGACACTTGAAACTTTTTGATCATTTGTGGGGGATTAACAACTTATTATCAGTGGTTAGCATTTTTTTTGCACACACAGTAAGCTACTTTTCCAATCATTAACTGCAACTACTACACAAGCTTGAAATGTAAACATAGTAACTAGGTCAAATCCAGAGGAAATCTGATGTCCTGGAGGAGGACAAATTAATCTTGCCAGTGAAAAACTTCATCATTCTATACAACACAACACAATCTGTCTATAAGGACACCAACAGAAAGAAGAAGGCATGGACAGAAGCTGCTGAGGTTTAGGGTGGGCCAGGTGAATTTAAAACACTAGTTAGGAAGCAGTCACACAAGCAAACTGTGCCGTGCTTAAGCATGCTTCAGCCCTAAAGCACGTTTCCAGTGGCCAGTGTGACCGCAACCATGCCGTGCTTGAACCATCGCTAACTGATCAAATTACTATGGAGCAGATCCTAGCCAAGATAAAGTCTGTAGCCTCTTGGGTGAATGACAAAGACAAATCAGTCGGCGCTCGTCTGGATTGATGTGTACTGAGTGAAATATAAGTATCCATCACCTCAGTGGAGAGCTCAAAGTCATCTCTTTCCAGTCCAGTTGGGACTTGGGAAAGCACATGAAAGAGCTTGATGCTTATTTTCAAAGCATCTATGAATCTGGTCATTGCCTCTGTGAAAGGCAGGGCTGATTTACATAGTGTGAGGAAATGAAGCAGTTTGCTTGGACATGGTTCAGCAGCAAAAAGACAGAGCCCTTTCTCTGAAAAGCATTAAATCTCTCCACAAGCTGAATCACTGTTTTATCCCTGCCTTGCAGCTCCATGTTAAAGTGGTTCATATGATGGAAAATGCCACGCAAAAAGCAAACTGTAGCCCAAAAGTCTTCGTTCTCCATTAGACACAGAAAAGCCTTGGCCTTTTATTGCTTTGAACTACAGAGAAACGCCAGTATCTCCTCTCTGAGTCCACAAAAACATTTCAATCCACCAAGGCAGACATGTTGATGTATAGAGAAGTGTAATATATGAATTAAGAATTATGAATTGTGACCATTGTATTTCCTTTTTCTGTTTTTACAGTTTCACAAAAATGAACTCAAATAAATCCAAATGAACTGAAATGGAAATGAAATGAACTGAAATGAAATGGAATGAACTGAAATGAAATGGAACAAAAACTCAACATTGATAAATGCTCTAAACCTTACCTCATCTCCTGGATAGTTTTTTGGATGACTTTGATAAACTGTTTAACTATCTGTCAAGCTGGAAAACTGCACTGATCTTCTAGTGAGGGCAGAATAGACAACAACCGAGTTATGTAGAAGAGGATCTCTGAACGCACAACACGTCCAACCTTAAGGCAGATGGGCTGCAGCAGCAGAAGACCACACCGGGTGCCACTCTTGTCAGCTGAGAACAGGAAACTGAGGCTACAGTTGACACAGGCTCACCAAACATGGACAATAGTACATTGGAAAAGCATTGCCTGGTCTGATGAGTCTGGATTTCTGCTGCAAAATTCGGATGGTAGGGTCAGAATTTGGCATCAACAATATCCACACACTTCCCTTTTATCCTTTCCATCACCTAATCAATTAGCACCTCAATTGTGTGTGACACATCCCTATAAACACGTCCAACCCAGTACTAGCACGTGTACCTAATAAAGTGGCCAGTGAGTGTATATCACTTATGGTTGCTTGTATTACCTGTATCCTACCTGGTTCTACTTCTCATACTGAAACATTCACTAAACTAAGGAACGGTGAAAACAAAACAGCTACACCTGCACTGAGATTAGTACAGTGACTCAAGAAATACTTTATCTCCAACCCATCCCCCAGTCTGTCTCATTGTCAGCTGAGCAGTTCTACAGTTCAACAGTTTCATTTAGCAGACGCTTTTGTCCAAAGCGACATACATCACAAGCAAGAATTTATCAGACAGAAGGAAAAACCTAGTCAGTGTTAGTTAGTATGTATATTAGGGCTAGGGGA